>NC_141153.1:8430000-9030000 GCF_053477565.2 Lygodium microphyllum | reverse complement strand
TCTTATCTGATAATATCCAGACCTGAGATCAGTCTTGGAGAAGATCTTCGCACCTTGAAGATGGTCAAGAAGTTCATCTATTCTTGGAATAGGATATTTGTTCTTAATGGTTGATTGATTCAACCCTCTATAGTCAATGCATAACCGAAGTGTTCCATCTTTCTTCTTTTGGAATAGCACTGGAGCTCCCCATGGCGAATTGCTAGGATGGATGTAACCTTGGTCTAACAGTTTCTTGAGTTGCTCCTTCAGCTCAATTGCTTCCGGGATGGACATTCTATATGGTCTCTTTGCAATTGGTGCAACTTTTGGTGCTAGCTTGATTTTGTGATCGACTTCCCTGGGTTTGTGATCTAGGTCTTTCCGAGTCTGCCATGTAGCGGAAGTATTCTGGCCATTCCCACTTAGGACTGACCTGAATCAAGGATTCCTCTAGTGGTCAAATTCCTAGAGAGTGACTAGCGTCGAACTACTTTATGCAGAAACATCAGGGTCGATGCTGATTCATGTTGCACATGGTTCAAGGAGAATGGAAAATGAGAGGGAATGCAAAGCTCGACCTCTCTACCTATAAGGCATAGTCCCATTCTGTTCCCCTAACACATGATAAATCGGTGTTCTAGTATCCTAGACTCTAGGTCAACTTCCTTGCTGTTTGTTTCCATTTGAGAAAAGTTCCCGGCCAACCGGGACCACCCTTCCATAGAACAGACCCATGGCCACATCCATCGCACTTTCCTCAAGGTTGCTTTAGTTGTCTAATTACCTACCAAATTTTATTAGACACGCATAAAACAACTTCCTTAATTATCCAATTAGACACCGGTTCCTTCACATAATCTTAGCGCTTGACATAGAAAAATAGTGTTAAACAAGTTCCTTTTCAACAGGTTATCTTATTTATCTTTGGAATACATCCATATAATCCAGCCCGTAGGCTAATCCATAATCTTATCGAAGGCAATCCAGCAATCCACAGGGATTACTAATCCAAGATTCCGCCCTTAGACTAGTATGCGAGCCTCGAGATCCAATCCCGAGTCACGTTGGCCTCTTGTGCATGGCCCGAAAGGCAAGGCATTTACGGCCAGAGCCCCCCTGGCACCCAAGCGTCCTCTTGCTCCAAGTAGCGCCAACAGAGAGACCTCATGCGGCGGGTTCGGTCCATGTTCCTGGCACGGCTAACAACCCCCTTGGTTAGGGTCAGGCAGACAGTCGGGGGTAACTGATATTGCCTCTCCCTTTAGGCCTTCAACTTGAAGCATTAATTATCTTTCCGTCTTTAGTTCCTTGAGCAAACAATGCAAACAGTGCTCCTAAACTGTTACAAACACAATCAATCCCAGTGGTCGTTTATTTGGCCAACTGCTAAGGAGTGAATCCTCCTCTCCGAATGCATCCAGCATTCGATCCGGGATCAATTGCGACTTGGAAAGATCCCCAAGGGTTTGTTTGTTTACCCCTTTTGTCCTTGGGTTAGGGTCATACTCTCTCAACCCAAATTAACCATTACCTTAGGTTTCTTAAGTTAAGTCAGTGAATCCTGGCGACCATGTCACTCTAACTTGATTGATCCTTTGCTTACTAAGCAAAACATAACTTCCCTTAACTTGGCAAATCAGCCCAAGAAAGGTGATGTAATAGGATGTCTACTCATCCTCTTGCAAGTTAGACTTGCGCTAGAACTTGCCAACCTCATTCCCTTAACTTGGCAAATCAGTCCAAGAAAGGTGATGTAATAGGATGTCTACTCATCCTCTTGCAAGTTAGACTTGCGCTAGAACCTGCCAACCTCATTCCAAGGAATGGAAAATCTATATTGTGATTAAACCACAAGGCCATGCGACATTGCAACTTGTTGCACAAGTATCGCGCCTAACTAATGGGATCATTTCACTCATTGAACGACGTTTCCTAGTCAAGGAATTATGTTTAGTTAAGATGTAGGGTTTGGGGTGTCTTCTTACCCAACCCAACCCTAATTGTACTAGGCCCACAATGTTCGGTCCTAGGGTTTCGAAACTCAATCCGAGTTTTAGCATTAGGTCGATCGATCCTTAGGGTAGAAACCCTAGATCGTTAGTGTATGGGCATTCACCTAACCCAACCGTTTCGTGTATGTGGGTAGGATCCTTAAGGTTTGAGGGTCTCGACTTGGCGACCAAGTTTGATACTGGGCAGAATTTCTAACATGCTAAACCCTAGCTAGTACTTGAGGTGTTTATCGTATCGACTAAATTATACCTATAGGAATCCCTTGAGGGTTAGGTGATTTAGCTAAATTGGGCTACTTGTCTTGCGACAAGGAACGATCCTTACCCAGAGATGCTACACTTATTCTAAAGGTGTAAATAGTTACAAGAAATCACAATACATGTAAACATGCGATTTATTACTTCTACCCACCAAAAGGTTTGCAATAACCCTATCTTTTCTTGCTAAAGTCCTTACGCATGATAATTTGGAGAATAACTTACATAGGACCTACTAGGATTTACATCAAGGAATTATGCCTACAACCTTTTTGTCTAAGCCATTGAATTTCATGCTTTGATATGATATGCGATCTTTTCTAATTGCAACTTCGATGAATGAAACTTATGCATGATGAATATGTAACATGCAACCCTTTTCTAGATACAGCATCGTTAATGAAGTTCATGCAAGACGATTATGTACCATGCAACCTTAATCCATTCCACAAGTGTCCTCGCATGCAACATGCAAGTCTATGGTCACATTTCCATGCTATGCAACGGATGTTAACAATTCTTTCCATGCGAGTCATAACAAGGAATTTATTGACTAAAAGCAAGATACGCTTGTTCTTTCACGACCAAACAAGGATGCACTTAACAACTTCATCTTTTAACCCTAGGCAATATGCATTTAGGCTTGTCACTTTGAAATGCACGAAAAGGCAACATGCTACTAAGCTCATAAGATGGATAGGTAATTTACATTCATAACATTGGAAACGCAAATAACCCAATTGCATGTCATGCATTAATTCTAGTAAATCGTTTGGGTAGGCAATTTTTTCCAAATGCATTTTAACTACGCTAGGTGAAAAACATGCATAAGTGCTTCCTTTCCATGAAAGTTATCGTGCTTAACGCATTTCTTTTACGTGGAATTAAAACTCGTGGAACCTGGGCTTGGGGGCTCGTGGGAATGTCCACGTGTATGTTCAGGGAAGAACCTCCCGCGAGTGCGCCTTGCATCTTCTTGGGAGCCATCGTAGACGTAGTGTGTCTGGGCTCCGGGTTTTGGCAAAACAGCCTCCAAGTCTATCCGCTTCTCCCTTACACAAGAATACCCTTCACAAGGCATGGATTTTAAGATCCGGGTAAAGACCACGTGCACATGGCTTAAGGGCCTTTTTTTTAGAAGCTTCTAAGAAAGCTTCTAAGAAGCTTCTGATCTTCAGCAGAGTCGACGTGGTAGGGGCCAATGATTGGAAGAAGGGAAAGGATTGATGACCAAGGGGTGATTAGGACGATTGCAGGGGGAAAATGGCGCAGCAGAGCGGGCGCTAGAGGCGGCAGCAGCAGCAGTCCCTTCTCCTCTCTCCACGATCATGCAACCGGCAGCCTCTTTCCCTCCTCTCTGTGATCCTGCCTCTTGTGCCGATGCTAAGGGGTGTTTTTATAATGCTCGAGGGGGGGGGGGAGATGGTAGCCAGCAGGTGGCCTATGCATGAATTTCCCTCCACATGCTCCCCACACACCTCACTTACTCTTCTCATACTCCCTCTCCTCCAGCCATGTATCAGCTGGGGGAAGGGATAATTAGAAAAAAAATTTGCCTAAATTTCATAATTATCTGATTTTCCCTTCAAAAAGGGTGTTCTCTCGCGGCTTTGCAGTCTTAAACCCCGGCCTCAATTGCACAATGCGGATGGGCTCATTGTTGCGTGTGCGAGGGTAAGGATTTAGCCGCCAATATTTACGATGTGGGAGATAACCTTGCATAGGTTTTTTGCGCGGGCATGCGGTGATCAAAGCTCCTTAATATTTCGAGCGGAAATATTACATTCTCTCCCCCTTGGAGGAATCGAGATGTCCTCATCTCAAGAAGAACTGGGGGTATTGTTGGTTGAGAGTACTTTCATCCATCCAAGTGGCATCCTCCTCGGGATAATCTTTCCACTGGACGAGACATTCTCTCAAGGTTTTGGATCTCAATTGCCTCTCCCTAACATCTAAGATCTTGTCATGTCGTAGCTCAATGACTCCTTGCCTAGGCAATACAACTTGTTCATCATCAAGTACATGACTAGGATTAGGTACATATTTCTTCAGTAGGCTGATATGAAATACATTATGAATCTTTAGGTTCTTAGGGAGTTGCAGTCTATAAGCATTGGGTCCTAGGCACTTGAGGATCTTGTAGGGTTCACAATACCTTGGACTTATCTTCTTGCATTCACCTAAGGATAGGGAACTCTTCTTTGGGCGTACACAAATGAAGACCATGTCTCCTTCAGCGAAGGTTCTATCTTGATGTTTCAAATCTGCATATGCCTTTTGTCTATCCTTGGCGGCTTGGATGTCCTGTCTTATTAACTTCATTTGGTCATCCATATCTTCCAACATCTGCTTTGAAGCTTCAACTCTTAGGGTTGGATCTGAGAAGCTTAAAGGACTTCGACAATTGTGCCCATACAATGCTTGAAAAGGGGTCATCTGAATGCTTTGTTGATAAGAAGCATTGTGGGCAAACTCAACCAGTGGCAAGTATTGAATCCACCTTTTTGGTTCACGGCAGCAATGTGCCCTTAGCATGTCCTCAATGACTTGGTTGACTAGCTCCGTTTGACCATCGGTTTGGGGATGGTAAGCTGTACTAAAACAGAGTTGAGTCCCAATCGCTTCAAAGGTAGCTCCAGAAGTGTGATGTGAAGAGAGAATCACGATCACTAATGATTCTTCTGGGCAACCCATGTAGATTGAATATCTCCTTGATAAATAACCTTGCACAAGTTTTTTCAGCTTTTTCCAAGTAATGGACCCTTCCAAGATCCCTTGGTCTTTGCACCATTGCTTCCACCAAAGTCTGGCTTTGCCGGTGAGCTTCAGCTTGGCGAGCATTGCTTGGCTGGCGGGTGCAGTATCGGCCACTTCAAAGTAATCTTCCATGGACTCGATCCAAATCTCAGCATCAGCTTGGACAGTCCTTCCTTTGCCGTCAAATTCTAGTGGCTTGATATGCTTGAGAAGAAACTTCTTCTCCTGAATCATGGCCGTACTTGGTGTAGGGGTTGGACTAGGAATCTGTACCTGGGGTTGTGCCTGAGTATGAGATTCTTAACATTAACAACTCGCTAATCGTTACTTACATTATATTTCATGCCCAATTCATCTTTTAACCAGAGACCCAATCACTTGACTTTTTATCAATACTCATAGTCAAGACAATCATTGATAAGAAGAAGTCTTATTTCATTCATATGGGTATATCCCTTTCGAAGTACAATATTTCTTGAGATGGTAGAGCAAGCTGATACATTAATTTGGGGAGAATAAGGTTGTGTTACATTCAGCTATGGGAACTGTATAATAGTATGGATTTGGGTCATGGATCTTCAGGAATCGATAAGTCATTGGAATATTAGGGTATCCTTTCCTCTAGTACCCATTCTTCTCGTAGCGTCCCAACACCTTGATCTTGTCGGCGGGGATTATGCGAGTCACTTCCTCGTACACATACGTGTTTAGCTTGACCTTCCGACCTTTGGCATGTAAAGTTGTGTTTACGTGAGCCTCAACAAAGATGAACAGCTTCACGATCTTCAGGTCCTCCAACCACTTGATTCTCTTTAGGTTGGTTTGAAGGTACGCAAATCGGTGGGCAGCTATATAATAGATTCTTGAATCACCTGTCCATCTTTGTTCCACGTACAGAGGCGATGGATTGTAGATGCGGTCTAGGATATTCATCATAGCGATCCTCTGTCGATAATCTGAAGCATGCATTGCGGTCATAAACATGACCTAGAACACCAAGAATCTGTTCCATGCTTCATGACTCTGCAAGACAGCATCGATAAGGAAATATTCTTAATAGCAACATTTTCTTTACTTCTTCTTATTAAGTTTTCTTATAAAGGCAGATCCTTCATTGGTTCGCTCTGATACCAACTGTAACGTGTCCACCTGTTCGCTTACAGGACACGTCTTAGCAGCCCATCAAGAGAGGTCTAGAAAGCTCCGCCTGGCACTCCCATGGAATGTTACGGGGTTTGCGATCTAGTCTTTCTGAGTCTGCCACGTAGTGGAAGTATTCTAGCCGTTCCCACTTAGGACCGACCTGAATTAGGGATTTCTCTAGTGGTCAAATTCCTAGAGAGTGACTAGCGTTGCTGTCGAACTACTTTATGCAAAAATATCAGGGACGACGCGGATTCATGCTGCACTTGGTTCAAGGAGAATGGGAAACGAGAGAGAATGCAAAGCTCGACCTCTCTGCCCATAAGACATAGTCCCATTCCGTTCCCCTAAAACAACATAAATCGGGGTTCTAGTATCCTAGACTCTAGGTCAACTTCCTTACTATTCGTTTCCATTTGAGAAAAGTTCTCGGCCAACCGGGACCACCCTTCCATAGGACAGACCCATGGCCACATCCACCGCACTTTCCTCAAGGTTGCTTTAGTTGTCTAATTACCTGCCACATTTAATTGGACACCCATAAAACAACTTCCTTAATTAGCCAGTTAGACACCGGTTCCTTCATGTAATCTTAGCACTTGACATAGAAAAACAGTGTCAAACAAGTTCCTTTTCAACAGGTTATCTTATTTATCTTTGGAATACATCCATATAATCCAGCCCGTAGGCTAATCCATAATCTGCCCGAAGGCAATCCATAATCTGCCCGAAGGCAATCCATAATCTACCCGAAGACAATCCAACAATCCACAGGGATTACTAATCCAAGATTCCGCCCATAGACTAGTATGCGGGCCTCGAGATCCAATCTTGAGTCACGTTGGCCTCTTATGCAGGGCATGGAAGGCAAGGGATGTACAGCCAGAGCCCCCCTTGGCACCCAAGCGTCCTCTTGCTCCAAGTAGCACCCAACGGAGAGACCTCATGTGGGGGCTTCGGTCCAGGTTCCCGGCACGGCTAACAACCCCCTTGGTTAGGGTCAGGCAGATAGTCGGGGGTAACTGATGCTGCCTCTCCCTTCAGGCCTTCAACTTGAAGTATTAATTATCTTTCCATCTTTAGTTCCTTGAGCAAGCAATGCAAACAATGCTCCTAAACTGTTACAAACACAATCAATCCCAGTGGTCATTTATTTGGCCAACTGCTAAGGAGTGAATCCTCCTCTCTGAATGCATCCAACATTCGATCCGGGATCAATTGTGACTTGGAAAGATCCCCAAGGGTCTGTTTGTTTACCCCTTTTGTCCTTGGGTTAGGGTCATACCCTCCCAACCCAAATTAACCATTACCTTAGGTTTCTTAAGTTAAGTCAGTGAATCCTGGTGACCATGTCGCTCTAACTTGATTGATCCTTTGCTTACTAACTAAAACATAACTTCCCTTAACTTGGAAAATCAGCCCAAGAAAGGTGATGTAACAGGATGTCTACTCATCCTCTTGCAAGTTAGACTTGCGCTAGAACCTGCCAATCTCATTCCAAGGAATGGCAAATCTATCTTGTGATTAAACCACAAGGCCATGCGACATTGCAACTTGTTGCACAAGTGTCTCACATAACTCATGGGATCATTTCACTCATTGAACGGTGTTTCTTGGTCAAGGAATTATGTTTAGTTAAGATGTAGGGTTTGGGGTGTCTTCTTACCCAACCCAACCCTAATTGTACTAGGCCCACAATGTTCAGTCCTAGGGTTTCCAAACTCAATCCGAGTTTTAGCATTAGGTCGATCGATCCTTAGGGTCGAAACCCTAGATTGTTAGTGTATGGGCATTCACCTAACCCAACCGTTTCGTGTATGTGGGTAGGATCCTTAAGGTTTGAGGGTCTCGACTTGGCGACCAAGTTCGATACTGGGCAGAATTTCTAACATGCCAAACCCTAGCTAGTACTTGAGGTGTTTATCGTATCAACTAAATTGTAACTATAGGAATCCCTTGAGGGTTAGGTGATTTAGCTAAATTGGGCTACTTGTCTTGCGACAAGGAATGATCCTTACCCAGAGATGCTACACTTATTCTAAAGGTGTAAATAGTTACAAGAAATCACAATACATGTAAACATGCGATTTATTACTTCTACCCACCAAAAGGTTTGCAATAACCCTATCTTTTCTTGCTAAAGTCCTTACGCATGATAATTTGGAGAATAACTTACATAGGACCTACTAGGATTTACATCAAGGAATTATGCCTACAACCTTTTTGTCTAAGCCATTGAATTTCATGCTTTGATATGATATGCGATCTTTTCTAATTGCAACTTCGATGAATGAAACTTATGCATGATGAATATGTAACATGCAACCCTTTTCTAGATACAACATCGTTAATGAAGTTCATGCAAGACGATTATGTACCATGCAACCTTAATCCATTCCACAAGTGTCCTCGCATGCAACATGCAAGTCTATGGTCCCATTTCCATGCTATGCAACGGATGTTAACAATTCTTTCCATGCGAGCCATAACAAGGAATTTATTGACTAAAAGCAAGATACGCTTGTTCTTTCACGACCAAACAAGGATGCACTTAACAACTTCATCTTTTAACCCTAGGCAATATGCATTTAGGCTTGTCACTTTGAAATGCACAAAAAGGCAACATGCTACTAAGCTCATAAGATGTGGATAGGTAATTTACATTCATAACATTGGAAAATCAAATAACCCAATCGCATGTCATGCATTAATTCTAGTAAATCGTTTGGGTAGGCAATTTTTCCCAAATGCATTTTAACTAGGCTAGGTGAAAAGCATGCATAAGTGCTTCCTTTCCAGGAAAGTTAATGTGCTTAATGCATTTCTTTTACATGGAATTAAAACTCGTGGAACCTGGGCTTGGGAGCTCGTGGGAATGTCCACGTGTATGTTTGGGGAAGAACCTCCCGCAGGGGCGCCTTGCATTTTCTTGGGAGCCATCATAGACGTAGTGTGTCTGGGCTCCGGGTTTTGGCAAAACAGCCTCCAAGTCTGTTCGCTTCTCCCTTATGTAGGAATACCCTTCACAAGACGTGGATTTTAAGATCCGGGTAAAGACCGCGTGCACATGGCTTAAGGGCCTTTCTCTTAGAAGCTTCTAAGAAAGCTTTTAAGAAGCTTCATATCTTCAGTAGAGTCGACATGGTAAGGGCCAATGATTGGAAGAAGGGAAAGGATTGATGACCGGGGGGGGGGTGATTAGGACGATGGCAGGGGGGAAAATGGCGGCAGCAGTGGGTGCTATAGGCGGCGACATTTCTCACGACGACAGTGGCAGTCCTTGATCCTCTCTCCATGATCGTGCAGCCGGCAGTCTCCTTCCCTCCTCTCTCTGATCTTGCCTCTTGTGCCCATGCTAAGGGGTGTTTTTATAGTGCTAAGGAGGGGGAGATGGTAGCCACCAGGTGGCCTATGCATGCCTCTCCCTCCACATGCTCCCCACACACCTCACTTACTCTTCTCATACTCCCTCTCCTCTAGCCATGCATCGACTGGGGGAAGGGATAATTAGAAAAAAATTTTGCCTTAATTTCATCATTATCCAATTGCCCCTTCAAAAAGGGTGTTCTGCCGCGGCTTTGCGGTCTTAAACCCCGGCCCCAATTGCACAATGCGGATAGGCTCATTGTTGCACGTGCGGGGGTAAGGATTTAGCCACCGATATTTATGATGTGGGAGATAACCTTGCATAGGTTTTTTGTGCGGGTGTGCGGTGATCAAAGCTCCTTAATATTTCGAGCGGAAATACTACAGAATGAAGGAATGCGTACTGCCACAATCAATCAAGGTTTTGAAGCTTTTACCTTGATAATCGGATGGTGTTTGAATCACTAAGAGCTGGCGATTCGGACCTTTCTTGTGAAGAGCAGCATGGATCGTTGCCCTCTCAATGTCTACTTCCATGGATGGGTCTTCTTCATCACACAGCTCCTTGTTGGCAATACTAGAGGTTCTCCCTCTGGCCATGATGGCGGCTCCTTGGCCACGGACGGTTCCTTGGGATGGCCCTTGACGTTGTCCTCCGCTAAGCTTGGGACACTGCCTTTTAAAGTAACCAAGCTTGTTGTAATGGAAACAACGGAGATTGCAGTTGGGTAGGAATGAAATTATTGACAGTGTTGGTCCTAGCTTTCTTCCTTTGTCCCTACGTTCTCTTAGCCTGGGACCTATACACTTCCTTGTTCTGATCCTTGTATGACCAAGTCCTGTTATTCCTCGGCTTGGTCTGCACCTCCTGTATTATCGGTGCAGCTCGAATGAGCGACCCTGTAGATTCGTTGGGCGCATTAATTCTAGGCAGGTGTTTATAGGTGGGTTTAATCCGGCACAAAACTTTGACACCTGTTGTGTCATATCCATTTGTGGCGCGTACTTCAAAAGAGAGACGAACTTTGAATAATATGCATCAAGGGATAGACCAAGCTGCTTCAGTTCATAGAATTCATTCATCTTCTGTGTGCGGTAGGCACGTGGTAGATATCTTCCTCACACAGCTCTTTTTAACTTCTCCCAAGTAACTAACCCTTTCGAGGTCCCTTGGTCTCTGCACCATTGTTTCCACCAAAGCCTTGCTTCACCAGTAAGCTTCAGCTTGACGAGCATAGCTTGGTTAGAGGGTGCAGTACCTGTTGCTTCGAAATAATCCTCCATGGATTCAATTCGAATCTCGGCATCAGTTTGGACGGTCCTTCCTTTACCATCGAATTCTGGTGGCTTGATTTGTCTGAGAAGAAACTTCTTCTCCTGAATTACAACCGTACTTGGTGTAGGGGTCGGACTAGGAATCTGCACTTGAGGTTGTGCCTGGGCATTAAATTATTTACATTAAAAACTTGCTAGACGTTTCTCACATTACATTAACATGCCCACTTCAGCTTTCAGCCAAGTGACCTAATCACTTAACTCCGTTACCAACACTTACAGCCAAAACAATCATTGATAAAAAAGTCTATTTCATTCATATGGGCATAGCCCTTTCGAGTACAATTATTTTTGGGAAGGTAGAACAAGCTGATTGGCACATCAATTTAGGGAGAGTAAGATTGTGTTACATTAGGCTACGGGGACTGAGTAATAATATGGATTGGGCTCATGGATTTTTAGGAATCGATAGGTTATAGGAAGCTTAAGGTATTCCTTCCTTTGATACCCATTCTTCTCATAACGTCCCAACACCTTGATTCTGTCGGCAGGGATTACTCGAGTCACTTCCTTGTACACATACTTGTTCTGCTTGACCTTTCGACCCCCGACATGTAGGGTCGCATTTGCGTGAGCCTCAACAAAGATGAACAGCTTCACGATCTTTAAGTCCTCCATCCACTTGATTCTCTTCAAGTTGGTCCGAAGGTACGCAAGTCGGTGGGTAGCTATGTAATAAATTCCTGAATCACCCGTCCATCTCCGTTCCATGTACAGGGGTGAAGGATTGTAGATGCGGTCTAGGATATTCATCATACCTAGCCTTCGTCGATAATCTGAGGCACACATCGCAGTCATAAACATAACCTGGAACACCAAGAATTTGTTCCATGCTTCACGACTCTGTAGGCCAGCATTGATAAGTAAGTAAGGAAATATTCTTAACAACAACATTTGCTCTACTTCTCCTCATTAAGCTTCCTTGTAAACATCAGATTCTGTTGGTTTGTTCTGATACCAACTGTAACGTGTCCACCTGTCCACTTGTAGGACATGTCTTAGCAGCCCATCGGGAAGAGAGTCCAGAAAGCACCACCCGGCACTCCCATGGAATGTCACGGGGTTTGCGATCTAGGTATTTCCGAGTCTACCACGAAGCGGAAGCATTCCGGACGTTCCCACTTAGAATCGACCTGAATCAAGGTTTCCCTAATGGTCAAGTTCCTCGGAGGTAACTAGCATCGAACTACTTTACGTAGAAACATTAGGGTCGAAGCGGATTTATAATGCACTTGGTTAAGGAGAATGGGAAATGAGAGGGATGCGAAGCTCGACCTCTCTGCCCATAAGGCATAGTCCCATTCCATTCCCCTAAAACAATATAAATCGGGACTCTAACTTTCTAGATTCTAAGTCATCATTACCTTGTTGTCAATTCCGTTGAGAAAAGTTCTTGGCCAACCGAGACCACCCTTCCATAGGACGGACCCATGGTCACATCCACCACACTTTCCTCATGTTGCTTTAGTTATCTAATTACCTACCACATTTAGTTTGACAAGCAAAAACAACTTCCTTAATTAACCAATTAATCACTGGTTCCTTCACGTAACTTAGGCACAGACATAGAAAAACAATGTCAAACAAGATCCTTTTCAACATTTGATCTTTATTTATCAGTCTTTGGAATATATCATATAATCCGCCCGAAGGCTATTCTAGCTATCCTCAAGGATCACTATTCCAAGTTTCCACCCGTAGACTAGTATGCGGGCCTCGAGATCCAATCTCGAGTCACGTCAGCCTCTTGTGCAGGACCCGGAGGCAAGGGATTTACGGCCAGAGCCCCCCTGGCACCCAAGCGTCCTCCTTCTCCAAGTAGCACCCATGGAGAGACCTCTCGTGGAGGGCTCGGTCCACGTACCCAGCGCGGCTAACAACCCCCTTGGATAGGGTCAGGCAGACAGTCGGGGGTAACTAATGCTGCCTCTCCCTCTAGGCTTTCAACCTGAAGCATTATTTATTTTCCAGCATTAGTTCCTTGAACAAGAAATACAAACAATGCTCCTAATTGTACAAACATAAGCATTCTAGTGGTTGTTTGTACGGCCAACTGCTAAGGTGTGAATCCTTCTCTCCGAATACATCCAGCATTCGATCCGGGATCAATTGCGACTTGGCAAGATTCCAAGGGTTTCGTAAGCTAAGTTGCTTGTTTACCCTTTTATCCTTGGGTTAGGGTTTATACCCAGTTAACCCAAATTGTTTCCACCTTACGTTTCCATTAAAGACAATAAATCTTGGGCAACCTTGTCGCCCTAACTTGATGGTCAATTGCTTGCTAGGCAATTCATAATTTCCCTAACTTGGCAAATCAGCCCCAAGGACGGGTGATCTAGCAGGAAGACTACTCATCCTCTTGTAAATTAGACTTGTACTTAGAACCTGCCAACCCTTGTTCTAAGGAGTGGCAATACTATTTTGTGGTTTAGACACAAAACCATGCGACATTGCAACTTGTTGCACGAGATAAGTGTCACAACTATCTTGAGGGATTATTTCTCCCATCACACGGTATTCCTTGGTCAAGATATAAGGTTTGGGAGTCCTCTCGACCCAACCCAACCCTAACCCTGCTAGGCCAATAACGCTTAGCCCTAGGGTTTCTAATTTCCTTGCGGAAGTCTAGTATTAGGCCAATTGATCCTTAGGGTAAGAACCCTAGATCATTCTTGCATGGGCGTTTAACTAACCCTAATGTTCCATGAATGTGGGTAGGACCTTTGAGGTTGGAAATATTAAGCCGGTTTCCCGAGTGTGATACTAGGCAAAATTTTATTGCGGCTTAGCTCTACCTAGCGCATTGAGGTGATCATCATTTGAGTTACACCATTACAAGCGATTTACCTAGTTGATCTAATTGTCTTGCGACAATACTTTTCCTAAAATATGTAAATAATTGCAAGATATAACATTCCATGCAAATATGCGATTCATAGACTTTTTCCTTCTATGCAGCTATAAGTTCTACAATGATCGTTACTTTCCTTTCCTAAACTATAATGATTGACAATTCAATGCTAACTCGTATAAACCCTACGTTGATTTACATCAAGAACTATGCCTATAAACCCTTCGTTTAATGCGTTGAATTCAAGCTTTAAAATGAAAATGCATCCTTTCCTAAATACAAACTTCGATAAAAGAACTCCATGCATGAGCGAATGCCATGAGACCATTAATGATTGAACCCGTCCTTTAGCACTTAACCGACCTAAAATGTCACCATCCTCGCATGCAATTTGCAAGTTCATAATTTCTTTCCATGCATTGCGACGATTTGGACATCATTCAATTGGGCGTTTAAGATTATCCTCTATATGAACCACGACCATGAATTTAGCATCATGCGACATAAGCTCTATCCTTCTTAGCACGATATCATCTTCTAAGTTATGCATTATACGTTCAAGAAGATTGCAACATGGGCATGGAAGTGCAAACAATTTCAAATGCATGACATGCAGCTAAATCTTGTAAGACGAATGAATAAATGCATTCATAACTTCCCCAAGAAAATTAAAAGTGCATAATGCATCCCTTTCACATGAAATTAATTTTTTAAAAACCTGAGCATTGAGGTTTGGGGTGTTGTCCACACGTGTGCTCGGGGTAGAAGCTCCCGTGTGTGCGCCTCCGCATCTTGTGCTTGGGGGCCATTGACGAATTAAATCACGGTTCAGCAACTTCCTCTTGGCTCTCTTTACGCGTTACGAAGCTCTTTTTGCCCGGGATTCTCTTCTTCTATGTAGGAATGGGCCTTACAGTTGTGGGTTTTAAAAAACCCAAGAGCATATGTGAATAAGGCTTAAGGATGACTTTAATAGAAGCTTCCAAGCTTCTGTCAAGAGATTACGTGGAGAGAGAAGATGAGGATGGAGGTGATGACAAGGATGACGACGAAGGAGATGAAGAGGATGATGATGACGATGATGGCAGGGGTGTGGCAGCAGTGGCTTGGCAGCGTGAGGGCAGCGCGACGGCGATGGCGGGCAGCACGGCAACCTGGCGGATAGCACGACTCCCTCTCTCTCTCTCTTCTATCCTCCCCAAGCTCCAGGGGGGGTCATATAGGTTGTGAAGGGGGGGAGATAGCTACCCACGTGGCTAGCTACATGCCTCCTCCCTCCCCCATGCTCTCCACCTCTCAAGGTCCTCTCACACTCCCTCTCCCCGCCATGCATCGGCTGGGGGGGAGGGGGTTATTATAAAAAAATTTGCTAAAAATAACCATTATCCCTTTTTTTCCCCCTTGAAAGGGGTGTTCTCATGGGAGCTACGGGTTTTTAGCCATGGTCTTCCATATGCGACACGGGCTGGAGTTCGTTGATACACGCGGAGTAAGCACTTAGCCAAGGGTCTTTTTGTTGCGGGGAGGTCACTTGAAATTGCTCTTGCGTGGGGTGTGTGGGGTCTAAAATCATTAATATTTTGTGCAGAAATATTACATCAGTAGCTACTTCTTCCGCTTCTTTGAGATATTTTGGACTTGTATTCATCTCTTTCCAAGACTAGAAAACTTTCCTAAGCTACACATTTATCCCACAAAACACTTATAGAGGCATACAAAACAGAAACAGAACAGAGATAGAGGCTCTACAAAAGCTCATCAGAAGATCTACAATACCATACAAAAGGTCATCAGAAAGAATTCGACTAAACTAAAACTATAAAAAATCATTCAATATGCTTCCAAACACCCTTAAACTCCATCGAATATTGAATCCAATTTTGTTACCAAATCCCGCTTTGGCAAGATTGTAATTCATCCAAGGAATGGATCCAAGGCATACAATTTCTTTCTATGTTGATTTGTTCCCCTTCCAAATCGATTGAGCTAGAGTGATTCCCTAGGTGGGTATGCTTGTTAACTTATACTATATCATGAAATTCTATTCATCTCAACTATAGGTTGAGATTCTGTCATTTCAAAAAATGTTTTTCCTTTAACCCAAATTTTCTTTGAATGAAAATGAGCCATATGAGTTGGGAATCTCAACCACTTGAAAAGTCAATCATATTGCCTATACTTCCCACATTTTCTAATAGCTAGTTTTCATGCACGAGATATTCATTTCACCCAACCACTATGGATGCATTTGCCCCATAGAAACATCCAAAGGTATGAATGTTGGATTTATTTCATTCTGTTTTTCTAGAGTTCGGAAGGCTAGCATGACATCATTATGAACTTAGACCTAGGGTGTGGAAACCTAGAGATAAGCTAGCTCAATTGAGAGCCCATCGTGTGGAGTCATGACAAACAACAATAATTCTTTCTATCTGTTAATTTGGTTGATATAACCCTCATTTCTTGAAAATGTTTGAATAGATGTATTACAACAAATGACTTGATCAAATCAATAAAATATACATATGGAAATTATGAAAATTTTGGAAAAAGACAACAATATCCATCAATTGCACCTATTTATAATCCTTAATTTTTCTCCAATAGGTGCATGATTACAACCATTTTGTAAATTGGAATTAAAAAATTTTGGATGCTTCTTAGTTTTTCCTATATGCTTTGCCAGCCAGTGTGATCTTTAATCAACAAAGAAGAATTTGAATAGCCTAGGATAACCAGCCAAATCCTTATAGGAAGTTGCAAACATTTGTTGTATTTTGTGTATAAATTGTTGATGTGTTATCCCCCCCAATGAACATTAATTTGATAATCTTCACTGGCACCATCGATGGGCCTGGGACACGATTTGTTTGGTCATCATTCCAACCTCTCATATATAAAGAAATCAAAACAAAACAGAAGCTAAACAGAACCTATCTTTCAACACATCATATCTCCACTGAAATACATCATGGGTTTCTCAAACCTATTCAACCTTATCCAAAACTCTCTCAAACACTTCCAAAACAATCAATCATCATTCAAATCATACAAAAATCACCCATTTTTTTTAACACAGACATATCAACCCTCAACACCCCATCACTAAATTTGTGTTTCACATTATAGAACCCAAACTCTACACCAATGACTCAAATTGTGATTATTTTTCCATCAAGTATAGTGTAGTTGTGTTAGGTTTCTAAGGGGAGGATCTCCATGCCCACGTCATATCAACTGATATAAAGTGTTGAGGCAAGATTGAGCATATGCTCAAGCTCTCTCTTATAGACTCAATGGAATTATTGTGCTATAGACAACTACAAATAGCTTCCAATTTTAGGGGTGTAATAGAAACCAAACATGTGTGTTTGTTGATGCAATCTTGAGCATGTGCCCAAGCTCCACCTTACTATCTGCCCAAGCTCCCCCCCCCCCCCTGGCACACACACACACACACACAAAAGGAAGAAAGGGTTGATCCAAGTTTAAGCATGTGCTCAAGTTTTATCCCTTAAAGTCATATAAAAAATAGGTGATTATGAAATTTTGAATTTCAAATTCATATCCTAAGTATAAATAGCCATATCTTTAACAAAACATTCTTTCATTTTCTAACATTAGATTTGTTGTCTTCTTCTTCTATAAGTTTCCATTAGGATTCAAATTTAACTGGAATTTCAATACAAGGTCAAGAAATCATGCAAGTAAAAGCAGTTACACACTATACATTGAATCTTTAAAATTTAACTTTTTATTTTCTCATTGTAATAGGGAAAGAGATTTATTTGATTGAGTAGTATACCTAAAATAATAACTATAATGACTAGTTGATTATTTTGTGTATATTGGATTTCCTATTTGACAATAGTTTGATGGTGTTGCTTTTGTTGGTTAGATTTTGAAAGCTTAGTTATTGGGAAACTTGCATAAAAATCATAATGCTTAACTCTAATCTTATGTGAGGCTGGCAGAGAGAGAGAGAGAGAGAGAGAGAGAGAGAGAGAGAGAGAGAGAGAGAGAGAGAGAGAGAGAGAGAGAGAGAGAGAGAGAGAGAGAGAGAGAGTCAGTCCATGGTAGAGGGACTATGCGATTTGGAGGTGAAGGCAGCCCTCCCACGGTAGAAAATGAACACGAAACCAAGGTAGAAGCGTACAAAATCTATGCACATGGTTGTGCCATTAATCTCAAAACCACAATAGAACCTGAAATCTCTCTCTCTCTTATTGATAAATAGAAACATTGTCTTCATCATCCTCATTAGATATTACCATTTCCATCACTCATAAGAAATAGAGAGAGGAGGGAAAAAGGGAAAGAGAAACTTTTGCACAAAGGAGAGAGAACAAATTTTTGGCACCACCAAAAAGGGAGAGTATGCAATTGGAGAAGAGAGAGGGAAGGGAAAGAGGCACATAACCACTCATGCACTCCACCCCACCTCTTCCCCAAAAAGCACACCCCTTCGTATTTTATTATTTCTTTGAAACTTTGATACATTTGATATTATAAAGCCTTTGGCCTTTAATTTTGAGTATTCCTGCCCTTTACAAATGCATGCATGTAACACTTTTGTGTATAGCATTTATTTATGATGGATGTGCATGTGGCCCCCTCATGTAAGTGTGTGTATTTTAGTGATTTTGGAACAATGTAAATGTTATCCCCTTTAAAAAAGATGAAATTATAATATATGTATGGACATTTTTGTGCCTTGTTTTTATGCTTCTTTGGGTGTCATCAGGAGGGGGAAGAAAGAGAGATGATTGTTTATCTCTAGAAGAAAGGGAGACACACACACACACACACACACACACACACACACACACATAGAGAGAGAGAGAGAGAGAGAGAGAGAGAGAGAGAGAGAGAGAGAGAGAGAGAGAGAGAGAGAGAGAGAGAGAGAGAGAGAGAGAGAGAGAGAGAGAACTTATAAATGATTGTTGAAGACTTAGAGGGCCTCAAAATATTTGTTAGAGATCAATGTACTTGTTGGAGCCATGGAAAAACTGGGGAGGAGCTTTCTATATGCAAAGAAATATGAAAGATTTTGAAAGAAGATGACGAAGGATGTAAGAATGAAAGGAGACAGAAAATGAAAAGCCTTTTTTTTCTCTTTTTTTGTTCGATGCCAAATTGCCATTTCGTAATTCAAAATGGAAAATAATGATGGCTAATTCAATGCTTCAATTTACACACAATGCTATTAGATACTCATCTATATAGAATATAATATTATGATATGATATAATATATAATATACAATACCATTCTATAATGTTGACAATATATAATATCATTTATTCATTACTCATATCATATCATTTTTTCATTATTGATAATATATAATATATAATATCTTTTTTCATTAGTTTTCATTAATCAAATCATTTTTCCATTGTCAATAATATATAAGATATAATATCATTTATTCATTAGTCATATAGTATTTGTTACTCATGAATAATGTGGACCTACTTACATGATTATTGTGCTAGTATTTTAACACAACTTGATGGTCAAGAAATGGCAATTTTGATCACGGAATTGAGATGGGAAGTGAGTTGGAGCATTAGCAAGTGTATTATGAGCTAGGTATTGGCATGAGGGCCACATGGATTGCAAATATGGAGCAACAGATTCAATTTGGTAGATTAGTTGATTGACAAGGAGGCTTGTTGAGAGCACTATAAATGATTGATGGAGCTTGTTAGTTGGAGAGAGATGATCATTATGGTGCAAATGAATGTTTTTTTCTTCCTCCTCTCACCATGATAAAATCATGTACATGAACCATTGTTGTGCTCATTTTAAGCATTCACAAGTGTATTATGAGCTACATATTGGCATGAGGGCCACATGGGCTGCACACATGGAACAATAGGCGCAATTTTGTAGATTAGTTGACTGATAAAGAAGTTTGTTGAGAGCACTATAAATGATTGATGGAGCTATCATCTAAGCTAGGTAATGTAACAATGTATACTCATTAGAAAATTGTGCCAAAGAGAGTATTAGTAGCAAGAAATTCATGAAAACGTGAAAACTAACATCTTGAACCAATGAAGGAATCAGATATTTTAGCTCATTGAAGCTCTTGTCGGCTATGGAGTCCCAAATGAAAGCCTCTTTCTTCAACCTATCAGTCAAAGGAGCTGCCACAAACCTCCTATAGAATGAATATAATCCAAGGAAACCTCTCAAGGAAGTAGAATTTGTAGGAGTAGGCCACTCTTTAACACATTTCACCTTGTTAGGATCCACAAGAATGCCTTGATCTCCCACAATGTGACCCAAGTATTCCATTTCATCTTCCATGAAAGAACACTTTGACAATTTGGAAAAGATTGTATGTCTTCTTAATGTGTCAAAGACCACTCGCACATGCATTAAATGCTCAACCTTGGATAGAAGAGGCAAACGGAGATTGACTTGGCTGAATTAAACCCATTTGCAGTAACTCTTTAACTTGTCTTTCCACCTCTTCCCTTTCAAACTTTGGCAAACGATAGGGAGGTTTGTTGATGGGTTTTGTGTTGGGTAGCAAGTCAATAGGGTGGTCTACCTCTCTCTTTGGAGGCAAAGATGATGGTTGTTGAAACAAATCTTTGTATTCTTCCAATAGCTCTTCCATTCTTAGATCCTTTTACTCTGAAGAAGATGATGGCTTATTTGGTGATTGCTCTTCATCCACTTTCATAAGCAAAAGAGTGAATATGCATGACCATGCATTGATTTTTTTATGCATCTTCTTCATAGAGACAAGTTCCATTTGCTTTTGACCAATGCCCTTCAATATTATAGGCTGCATGTTTTGCAAGTCCAAATAAAATTTTCCAATGGTTTTCAACCAATTGCAGCTGATGACAATATCTATGTGGCCCATTTCCAAGTGATCAAGTCCACTTCCATAATACATGAAGCAGATAGGGTAATAGGGGTGTATAA
Source organism: Lygodium microphyllum (assembly GCF_053477565.2). Lineage (NCBI taxonomy): Eukaryota > Viridiplantae > Streptophyta > Polypodiopsida > Schizaeales > Lygodiaceae > Lygodium > Lygodium microphyllum. Next base: position 9,009,348 of record NC_141153.1, on the reverse strand, counting down.
GCATACTTCATTACTTGATTCATAAGCTCCATTAGTAACTTGAATCTTCAATGACACTTGCATTTGTTGAGGAAACAATCTCAACCCATGCAAAGATTTGGTATTAATGAAGCTAAATCAAAAGGTGAACTTTCCTGCCATTAATCAGCCCTTCAAGTCTAAGGGTGTATTCTCCTTTACAACTAATCCATGCATCATGAGAAATTGCACATAAAGAACCACCTAGATCAAAAGGAAAACTGTCCACAATATCATACAATTCATCATTACTTCCTTCATCTTTGTCATGCATTTCTTCAACCACAGGGTTTGCTTCTACCTAAAATACATTTCCCTCTTCACTTTTATCCTCATCAGGCTCATCGATGATGACAAAGTTAAGCTTGCTATTTTTGGATTTACATTTTAGCCTATGGTCTTGTGTCCACTTTTCTCCATACTTGAAGCATAACCCTTTTTCCCTCATGTCTCTAATTTGTTCATTTGAAAGAACTTTGATGTAAGTGTTATTTTGAGATCCATTTTGTGCATTTTTAGCCCTTGCAAAGCTTTGTTTTGCTTTAGCCATTGGTCTATAACCATTTTTGATCCATAGACCATTGAATATGTAGACAACTTGCTGTAATTATTGTTGTAGGTACTAGTCCCCTTGCCTTCTTGCATATAACCATCCCTTTGTGGCTGAAATGTGCTCCAACCCTTGAAGGCTGATTAGGTAATGAATACCATGTACTTTTTGGCGAACCCCATTGAATCTCTTCTATATTTCTTCCCATACCTTTCAACGTATAAAATGGCTTCATGAATTGTCTTGGGTTGCATTGCACCTACTTCCGAAGAGAGGGCTAAATTTAGACCAAAGATACATTTGTTTAACTTGGCCAAATCATCAATCCCTTCAATGTACATAGAAAGATTAAGGAATATGTTAGAGTAATCACGAACGGACATGCCTCATTGTTGAAGACCATACCATCTTCTTTGCAATCATTCTTTTTTCATTGGAGAGACAAACACTTCCAACATTGCCTTCTTAAAATCCTCCCAAGAAGAAAAATTGTGACCAACTCTTTGCATATATCTCCACCATGTATGCGCATAGCCTTCAAGATGGAGTGCTGCAAAATAGATCTTGGCTTCATCATGGAAAGGGAAAAGTGTGAAGTACATCTCTAATTTGTTTACCTATTTGTCTCACTCCATTGGAGATGCATTATCCCCCTTGAAGTTGGAAATGGTAATATTTTCTTTGTACTCCCTTTCATTATAGGTTCGCTGGAAATTGTTGGAGTGCTGCCCAAGAGATGATTGTCTCCAAGAATCTCTACTCATTGAATCTCTTCCAAAAGAGTTTGGACTAGGATTATTACCACCATGATTCGGTTGTCCCAATCCAAAAGAATGATGTTGTCCATTAGTGGGCTGACCATAAAATGACTTATCTTTGTTGGTGATGTCATGAAACGCCATTCTTTCATCAAATTTTCCACTCTTATCATGAAAGTCTGATTCTTTTTGCTTGATGGTAGATTGAGAGAGGGAACATATTTTTAGAAGGGGTCACATCCATGAAACTTCTCATTCTCTTCTTCTCTTATGTCCTCCTCTTCTTCATAAGTAGCCTCACGTCTTGGATCGAATTAAGGACAGGCATGGTGCTTTGATGATATTGGTGGTTGGTAATGAGTACTCCTCAATGTAGATGGCTCTCCTTTCTCAAAGTTTGATATATTGGAGGGCTAGATTGAAGTATTTTCAATATGAATAGTGGGTTCATTTGGTGTAGAAGATGTGGGTTGAGTCTTCAGATCCTTGATAGCTACTACTACATCCTCAAATCCACTCTTCATGAACTTGAGAAGTCCTTCATCCACTTTGCTAAATGTATTCTCAATCTTCCCCAAAGATTTGGAAAGTTACTCATATTGATCATGCATCCCAATGTTCAGAAATACGCATCTCTCTTGGAAGCATGTGATCTTCAAAAGGTTCATGAGACAAGGAATTTCCATCATTACCCAATCGTGTACTATGGGCATTACCAACACTTACATCATCATCTTGTTGGTCATGATTGAGGGCTTCATTAGTGTTGTTTTGATCGTTGATGTATTCTTTGATATCTTCTTGAATGGTCGCCATGGCTTGATCTTTTCTCTTGTGTTTGGCCATTAAGGATCAGTGCTATCAAAATGACTGTGGGGAAGAAAACTGTCAATAACTTGCTTAGTATCGCACCAATGCCAATGGTTTATTGATCCAAACAAAGCTTATATATCAGGGATACTCTAGATTTAGCAAGATCTCAGCTTGCAATAGCGTATATGGGTAAAATGAACTCAAACAATGCACCCCTGTCAACATGTCTAGGTGTAGTCAACTAGACTCCCTGTCAGTACATTGGCCATAACTTTTTCTCCCAATGTCCGATTACTAAAATTTTTTATTCAAATGAAAGCTCAATATCACCTCTTCAAATCAAGATATCAATATCCCAAATCAAATCATGACAAAATTTTATGTAATAGAAACTGTGTACATGTCCAGTGAATTCCTACAATCTGTTAACACCCTGTAGAAGCCTTGTTTCACCCTGAAATGAATCTTGTATTACTTGTAGACCTCCAAAGCAATTAATAGACCTGTGATGGGCTGTAAGGCACCTATAAGTATCCAGTAAACACCTACAACTAATAGGTACATGTTGGAAAGACCTGTATATCTACCCAAGGATGTCACAAACTGCCCTATTCGGTACCCCTAGTCTTCAAATCTTCATCCACTCTTTCCCAAGTGATCTTCCGTGGTCCACCACCTGATGGTGAGGGATAAAATGGCAAGATGGGAACCTAAATGGGCTTTGAAACTTTGGAACCTGTGCAAAGTTCCTTCCGAGCCAAGTTGCGCACCCCTATTGAGTTTTAAATAGCAAGGGAGAGTCACCTCTCTTTTGTCTTGCTATCTCGTCTGGTTTCGACCTTTTTCTCTGTCGAAATATACATGGCAGAGCTAGTATTTTATCAATCAAAGCATGATATGCATGATTGAATCAAAATCTTGCCATTTCATGATATGCAAGAACAAAATGGAATAGGACTGAATTGAAATGGATATGGGTAAGGAATACCTACAGTAGTGACTCGCTACTTTACAATTCTATTTCACTTATCGATCGATTTTTATTTTTAGCCATATTGCATTCAATCACATCAAACAATTCAGGGTTAGGATTAGCACAAATTTTCCAACAAATGAAAGGAATTAGCAACAATTGGCTATTGATTTTTATTGGGTAAGATGAAAAGAATTCAGCATGACATCATTCAATCCTAAGTTGGGTCTATATGCAATCAAATGGTAATTCTCAAATGGGATTAGTCTTAACTATCCCTTTTTAACAAATGGATGGCTTAAACAATTGGATTATAAAGGGATTAAGAGAAAAATTAAGAAATACCTCTTGCATTGTTGAAGTAGATGATTATGGAAACTCCAAGACCCATATGAGACTTGAAATTCTTCTCCCACTTGATGTAGCCAAGAGTATCCTCAAATTATAATACCCATGAGGAATATGTAGCTCTTAGACTCTAATTTCTCTTCAAGAATGCTCCAATATCCAAAAGCTTGATAGAAGTGATCCTTGTAGCCTAAATGTGGCTAGATATTTGAAAGGGAATTAATAATAAGCATCAAATGGGGTAGAAGACTTCAATCGTTGATGGATAACTCTTCCATTGTAGCACATAAGCTTGCACATGCTGCCCATACACTTACAATGCCAAGAAGAAGCCCTATTCTTCCAATATTGATACAATACCATGAATTCTTGATATAATCCCATGCATAGAAGCTTTAGGATGCATCAAGAACCAAAAGCCCCATGATAACATGCTTCATAAATTCTGAGAATTCAAGTGGCTACCCTATTTTGCTCTAATCTTGCAAGAAATCTTCAATGTCGGTTCAATGAGTGCTGAAGAAGCTCAAGGATGCTTGTTAGAGCAAAAGCCCTTTGATATTTTGAAGAAATTTCAGAAAAAACTCATTGCTCTCATGAATCTACCATAGCCATGGTTTGGGAGGTCAAGAATGATCAAGAGAGTGGGAGATATGTCAATATGCTTGCTGGAAGGAAGACTTGAAGAATCCTTGTTAAAACTTTCTTAAGCCATAGCCAAGCTCTTTAGCTGAAAATTTTCATGTAGGAGGGGAGGATTTGATCAGCGCAAATTGCACCAACAGCTCCTCATATACCACGTGCTGAAAAATGCTCCAACCAAGCCATTTGGCTACTCTCTAAAAAGCTTAGAACATGGAGAATTAAGCTTTGATGTCTCATTGTGAAGTAGAGATCATTGAGAGAAGATAGAATCAATAGAAGCCATGGATCTTGAAAGAAATCTTGAGAAAAGCTTGAGAGGAAGAAGAGAGAGAAACTGGTCCCAAAAAGTAATCACATGTTTAACTTCTGTAATCCCAGTTAGACTCCAATTAGGATTAAGGACCCTTCAAAATGGGCCTCCATTTGACCACGACCTACTATTTCATCCAAGAACCTCTATCTTTCTCAAGATCTCCTTCAAGAAACCTCCAAAATTAATACTGACTTGTTACAAAGAACTCTAACTAGTCACGATTTGAACTGTAACTAAATTCTCCATGAAAATGACTCTTCCCATGGATCAAAGTCCATGCTCTGATACCAATGTAATATAGTAGTTCTCATAGCAAGTCAAATAACTGGAAATTTATGAATTACACCATGCTTGCAAAGAAATACAAGAAAGACACCATGTTTGCAAGGAAGCCATAGCCAAGGTAGCTAGACATGAAATAGTATTGCCATGGAAGGTTGAGAATCATAGATGTAAGCTACAACATGAATACTCACCTCATGTCAAGGTGGGACATGGTATGCACCCCATATCTTGGTGGCTAAGAACATGCACCCTCTTAGTTGGTGGGAGGAAGGATCCTCAAAGCATGTATTGCTTGAAATGGCAAAAAGATCCCTCACAAGTTACATCTCCACCTTTTATACTTAGCCCTAGCCTACTCTAGACTATGGTGATTTATGCTTTATTACATCTTTTTTTCCTATGTTGGCCATTTTTACCTTGCTCATCATGGACATATTGCAAATTATCTATTTCATGCTCTCTTAAACCTCCAACATTAGTAGAGCAATGTCATGGTCAATACTCCTAAATAAATACACAAGGTACAATGTAACTTAATATGTAATGTAGGTGATCTAAGGTGCATGACTACGATGACTAGTTGCCCACCCAAGCGTAACTGGTCAAAATCAATCTTTCAAAGATATTAGCTTCAATAAGAGAATCAATATTGGAAGAGTGCAATACATCTTATTTGAGGATGTTTATTCTATGACTTCAATGGGGTTTAGGATGGGGTAAGCTTCAATAAGAGAATCAATATTGGAAGAGTGCAATACATCTTGTTTGAGGTTGTTTATTCTATGACTTCAATGGGGTTTAGGATGGGGTTCTCATAGAGTAGTTATTAGCATCTAGAAAGTGATAGGTATACTGAGTGGATTTGGAATGGAGACTTCTCATCAGGGTGATGGAAGGTGTGGTGTACCACCTTTAGGTAATACAAAATATCAAACACTCTTTTAACCCCATGATCAGTCAATGATTTATGGTTGTATTGTTTCAAATTTCGCTAGCACATTTATCCCCACATTCTTTATGAACCTAAACTAGTGCCTAAACCAACTAGGAATCCCAAAAGTCCAAAACCCAAAGCCTAAAGCTCTAAACCCTAAATGATAAACCCTCAATCCTAAACCTTAAGATTTAGACCCCTATGGCATATTTCATTAGGTCCTTGAACTCTAAACCATAAATGCATGTATCCTAAAGCCCAAATCAGAAAACCTAAAATATAAAATCCAAACTAGAGTTAATACATGCTAGAAATCCTAGAATTCCTAAAAAAAACCTAAAACCTAATAAGCTTTAAATCCTAAAAACCCTAACTGCTAAATCCTAAACCCTAAAAACCTTAGAATTTCAAAAAACCATAAAAAATCTAAACCTTGAATTGTAAGCCTTTAACCCCAAGCCTTGAGCCCTAAATCCTACACCCTCCCTCTAAATCATTGACAATAAACCCAAAATGGAACCTATAATATCTCTTCTAAACCCTAAACCATATACCCTAGGATCCAAACCCAAAAATGTGCTCAAGATCTATCTCAAAGGCATCACAAAGACAGAGTAGGAACTAGGAATCTATATTGCTAAGGTCATCCCCCATAAAAGAGATATAAGCATGAGAACATGCTCAAGCTCTATATCAAAGGCATATCAAAAAGTCATATCAAATAAATAATGTCAATACAAGAATGAGCACATGCTCAAGCACCATCTCACAACAATCTCAAAGAGAGAGAAGAAACTATCCCGCCATGCCCTTAAAGGGAGAGTGTGAAACCATCATAAAAAGTTTCGTCCCCATAAGAAGAGAGTTGATACAAGCTCAAGCTCCATCCATGAGACATCTTAAAGTGACATAATAAATTAGAGAGTCAATACTAGCTTGACCAAGCTCTATCATCTCACTTTCTTGCCAAGGTCCTTGCCCCTAGTGAAATAAATGGTTGATACAAGCTTGAGCATGTCTCAAGCTCCATCCCAAAGACATCTCAAAGTCACATAGAGAGAGAGAGAGAGAGAGAGAGAGAGAGAGAGAGAGAGAGAGAGAGAGAGAGAGAGAGAGAGAGAGAGAGAGAGAGAGAGAGAGAGAGAGAGAGTTCATATGGGCTTGAGCACATGCTCCATCTCCTTTTCAAAGATGCCTCAAAGATAGAGGAAAAACTAGGAATCTACATTGCCAAACTTCTTCTTAAAAAGAGAGGGTTGATACAGAATTGAGCACATTCTCAAGGCTCTATCTAAAAAGATGTATTCAAAAGCCATATCCAATAGAATGTGTTGATACAAGCTTGAACATGTGCTCAAGCTCTATCTCATAGACATCTCAATGGAGGAGGAGAAACTACCTTGCCATTGCCTCTCTCTCTCTCTCTCTCTCTCTCTCTCTCTCTCTCTCTCTCTCTCTCTCTCTCTCTCTCTCTCTCTCTCAAATATATCAAAAATCCATATAAGAAAGATAATGTTGATACAAGCTTGATCATGTGATTAAGCTCTATCTCATAGACATCTCAATGAGGGAAAAGATACTATGTTGTACTTGAAGATAGAGGGGAAATAATATTAACAAGCTCCTCCCTCATATAGAGATGGTTGAAACAAGCTTGAACACATGCTCAAGTTCTATCCCAAAGAGATCTTAAAAACACATGAAAATTGATGGGGGTCTACTACCCATCCTTTCCCCTTGAAAGAAAGAGGGGGTTGATACAAACTAGACCATGTGCTCACACCTTTTCAAAGTTATCTTAAAAGTATTAACAAAAGGAGATGGTTGGTAAAACCTTTCATACATGCTCAAGCTCTATCTCAAAGGCATCTCAAAGAAAAAGTAGAAGCCAAGAGTCTATATTGCCAAGGTCCTCTCTCATAATAAAGAGAGAGTTGATACAAGCTTGAGCATGTGCTCAAGCTCTATCTCAAAGATATATCAAAAAATTATATCAAATAGATAATGTTGATACAACCTTGAGCATATATATGCTCAAGCACTATCTCTAAGCCATCTCAACAAGAGATGAGAAACTATTTTGTCATACCCTCAAAGAGAGAATGAGAAAGTGTCATGACAAGGTCCTTACCCATAGAGAGAGTGTTGATATAAGCTAAATATCCATCTATAAAACATCTTACAATGGCATAATAAAGTAGAGGGTTGATACTAGAGCTCTATCATCTCACCTCTTGGTAAAATAGAGGGTAGGTATAAGCTTGAGCACGTGGTCAAGCTCTATTCCAAAGAGATCTCAAAGTCACGTAAAGAGAGAGAGAGAGAGAGAGAGAGAGAGAGAGAGAGAGAGAGAGAGAGAGAGAGAGGTTGATATGGGCTTGAAAACATGTTCAAGCTCTTTTGCATAGATGCCTCAAAGGTAGAGTTGAGACTAGAAGTCTATCTTGCAAAGATCCTCCCTAGAAAGAGAGGATTGAGATAGGCTTGAGCACATCCTCAAAACTTTATCTAATAGAAATATCAAAAGTCCATATACAATAGAAAGTGTTGATGCAAGCTTGAGCATGTGCTCAAGCTCTGTCTCATAAACATCTCAATGAGGCGGGAGAGACTACCTTGCCATGCTCTCTCTCTCTCTCTCTCTCTCTCTCTCTCTCTCTCTCTCTCTCTCTCTCTCTCTCTCTCTCTCTCTCTCTCTCTCTCTCTCTCTCTCTCTCTCTCTCTCTCTCTCTCTCTCTAGGTCTCCCTCAAAAAATATATCAAAAATTTATATAATAAAGATAATGTTTATACAAGCTTGAGCACATTCTCAATAATTGTCTCATAGCCATTTCAACGAGAGTGGAGAAACTACTATGTTGTGCTCGAAGATAGAGAGGAAACAATATTGCCAATCTCTTCCCTCATATAGAGACGTTTGATACAGGCTTGACCACATACTCAAGCTCTATCCCAAAGACATCTTAAAGACACATGAAAATTGAGGGTGTCTATGTGGGCTTGGGGCACATGCTCAAGCTCTATACTAGTATCTTGCCAAAAGCTGCCTCCCCTCCCCTCGCCACATCCCTTCGCCCCCCCCCCCCCCCCCCAAAGAAAGAAAGGGTTGATACAAGCTAGATTATGTGCTCACACCTTCTCAAATTTATCTTAAAAGTCTTAACAAAAAGAGATGGTTGGTACAAGCTTGCACACATGCTCAAGCTCTATCTCAAAGGCATCTCAAAGAACAAAGTAAAAGCGAAGAGTCTATATTGCCAAGATCCTCTCTCATAAAGAAAGAGTTGATACAAGCTTGGGCATGTGCTCAAGCTCTATCTCAAAGACATATTGAAATTTTATATCAAACAAATAATGTTGATACAAGCTTGAGCACATTCTCAAGCACTATCTCATAGCCATCTCAATGAGAGAGGAACTATTTTTTCATACCCTCAAAGGGAGAGTAAGAAACTGTCATGACAAGTTCCTTGCTCATAAAGAGAGGGTTGATACAAGCTCAAGCTTTGACCACAAAACATCTTAAAGTGACATAATAAAGGAGAGGGTTGATACTAATTTGGGCATGTGTCCATGATCTATTATTTCTCTTTCTTGCCAAGCTCCTCGCCCCCAATGTAATAGAGGGTTGATATAAGCTTGAGCATGTGTTTACGCTTTTCCCCAAAGAGATATCAAAGTTACATAGAGAGAGAGAGAGAGAGAGAGAGAGACATAGAGAGAGAGAGAGAGAGAGAGAGAGAGAGAGAGAGAGAGAGAGAGAGAGAGAGAGAGAGAGAGAGAGTCTTTATATGGGCTTGAAAACATGTTCAAAACCTCAAAGATAGGGAAGAGACTGAACATCTATCTTATAAAGCGCCTCCCCAAAAAGAGAAGGTTGAGGGAAAGCTTAAGCATGTTCTCAAAGCTATGCTTAAAAGGCATATCAAAATCCCATATAAAAATAAAAGGTATTAATGCAAGCTTGAGCATGTACTCGAGCTCTATCTCATAAACATCAATGGGGGAGGAGAAACTACATTACCATGGTCTTAGTGAATGAAAGGAAAAGAGTTGTGCCACCGAAAATTCCCCAAAAAGAGAGGGCTAACCTTGAGCACATGCTCATGCATTGTCCCAAAGGGATCTCAAAGTCACATAAAGAGAAAGACAGACATACAGAGAGAGAGAGGGTTGATACAAGCTTGAATGTATGCTCAAGATCTTTCTCACTATCTTGCCAAGCTCCCCCAAGAAAAGAGAGGTTTGATATGCATTTGAGAAAGCATCATGCCAACATCCTTGCCCATAGAGCTCGAGTGTTGATACAAGCTCAAGCTCCATCCATAAAACATATTATAAAGACATAATAAAGGAGAGGGTTGATACTAGCATGTGTCCAAGCTCTATTGCGACACCTCTCGGTAAAATATAGGGTAGATATAAGCTTGAGCGCACGTGGTCAAGCTCTGTCCCAAAGAGATCTCAAAGTCATGAGAGAGAGAGAGAGAGAGAGAGAGAGAGAGAGAGAGAGAGAGAGAGAGAGAGAGAGAGAGAGAGAGAGAGAGAGAGAGAGAGAGAGAGAGTGTGTGTGTGTGTGTGTGTGTGTGTGTGTGTGTGTTTGAGTGAGTGAAAGTGAGTGAGTGAGGGTTGAGATGGGCTTGAAAACATGCTCAAGCTCTTTCTCATAGATGCCTGAAAGGTAGAGGTGACACTAGAAATCTATCTTGCAAAGCTCCTCCCTAGAAAGAGAGCATTGAGATAGGTTTGAGCACATTCTCAAAGCTCTATCTAACATACATAGTAAAACACCATATCCAATAGTTGACGCAAGCTTGAGCATGCGCTCAAGCTTTGTCTCATAACCATCTCAATGGGGCAAGAGAGACAACCTTGCCATGGTCTATCTCTCTCTCTTAAACTCTCCTCAAACAATATATCAAAAATTCATATAAGAAAGATAATTTTGATACAATCTTGAGCACATTCTTGAGCACTGTCTCATAGCCATCTCAACAAGAGAGGAGAAATTACTATGTTGTGCTCAAAGGTAGAGGGGAAACAATATTGCTAAGCTCTTCCTTCCCTATAGAGAGGCTTGATACATGCTTGAGCACATACTCAAGCTCTATCCAAAAGAGATCTTAAAGATACATGAAAATTGAGGGGGGTCTATGTAGGCATGCTCAAGCTCTATACTAGTATCTTGCCAAGCTGCCTCCCCTCCCCCCATCCCTTTCCCCCTAAAGAAGGAGAGGGTTGATACAAGCTAGACCATGTGCTCAAATCTTTTCAAAGTTATCTTAAAAGTCTTAACAAAAAGAGATGGTTGGTACAAGCCTATGCACATGATCAAGCTCTATCTCAAAGGCATCTCAAAGTCAAAGTAGAAGTCAAGAGACTATTGCCAAGGTCCTCTCCTATAAAGAGAGTGTTGATACAAGCTTGAGCATATGTGGTGAACCTCTATCTCAAAGACATAAATTTTTTTATATCAAATAGATAATGTTGATACAAGCTTGAGCACATTCTCAACCATAGGCCATCTCAACAAGAGAGGAGAAACTATTTTTCCATACCCTCAAATGGGGAGTGAGGAACCATCATGACAAGCTTCTTGCTCCTAAAGAGAGGGTTGATACAACCTAAAGCTTCAACCATAAAAAATCTTAAAGTGGCATGATAAAGGAGAGGGTTGATACTAGTTTGGGCATATGTAAAGTCTTTGTTGTTTCTCTCAAAGTCACTCACACACACACACACACACACACACACACACACACACACACACACACACACACACACACACACACACACACACACACACACACACACACACACACACACACACACACACACACACACACACACACACATATAGAGAGAGAGAGGATTCATATGAGCTTGAAAACATGTTCAAGCTCTTTCTCACAAATGCTGCAAAGATAGAGGAGAGACTAGAAATCTATCTTGCGAAGCTCCTCCCCAAAAAGAGAGGGTTGAGACAAGCTTGAGCACATTCTCAAAGCCATGCCTATAAGGGATATCAAATAAAATGTATTGATGCAAGCTTAAGCATGTGCTCAAGCTTTATCTCATAGACATCTCAATGGGGGAGGAGAAACTACCTTACGATGGTCTCAATGAAGAGAAGAGAATATATTGTGCCACCACCTTCCCCATAAAGAGAGGGCTAGCCTTAAGCATGTGCTCAAGCATTATCCCAAAGGGATCAAAGTCACACACACACACACACACACACACACACACACACACACACACACACACACACACACACACACACACACACACACACACACACACACACACACACACACACACACACACACACACACACACACACACACACACACGCGCGCGCGCGCGCACGCACGCACACAGAGGGGGGGGGTGTTGATACAAGCTTGATCGTGTGCTCAAGCTCTTTCTCACTACCTCGCCAAGCTCCCCCAAGAAAAGAGAGGTTTGATACTTGAGCATGTGCTCAAGCTCTACCCCAAGGATATGTCATATGGAGAAGAAATGGTTGATACAATCATTAGCATGTGATAAAGTACTATCTCAACAAAGACATGTTGACATGGTCAATTGGGTATATTTTGATATTTTATTTATGTTCATCTAAAAATTTTGCATAAGAGATTAATTTCATGCTATCATAGTCTAAGACTATTATTTTTGTTTTGTAGATTATATTTTGCAAGGTGGAGACAAGGTTCATTTGTTATTGGATAGTGCAGAAGTTGGTTTTGGTTCCACATGTTCAACGTGTCCCCATATATAGTTATGTGAGAGGTAGCCATACCTACATTGTGAACTAGTTGAAACATTAAGCATTCTATTAAATCCTGCATTTATGGCTTGTGAAAGTGACAATATTTTGGTTCAATTGTCTCTATGCTATGCGATGAATAGGAGCTTATAGTTCCATTGTCAAGATTAACAAAATCAAGCAACTAGGTACATACTCTTTATGCTATGCGACAAATAGGAGCTTGCAATTCGAAATGTCACATAGATTAGCTTATGATGAGTGAGAGAAACAATTAGTCCATTATTTGTATATTGGATTTTAGTTTGGAACTGTTTGTAGTTTGATTGTTGTTTAGAAAGGTAAACTATATGATATTAAGGTTCTAAGTCTTAAAAATCACTAAAATATAGACTTTTTAGTTTCTGTACACCCATACAAAGAGAAAAACAAAAGCAAGGGGCTTGGGAAGCAAGGGGTTTGAGACAAATGTGTAGCATTCTAAGAGGCAAGGCATTTGTGTTTGCTTTTTGCTTTTAATTGGGAGTTTTCTTTTATGTCTTTTGCAAAAGCTAGTGAATTGGGGTTTATAAAAGTGAGGCAAGAGGAGAAAACCACGGTTATGAGTTGTGCATTGCAGAGGAGAGAAAAAGATATGAAATGAGGCTCGTAAAGGGCATTCTCGACCACATCTTTTGATGAGGCACAGAGGTATGAAGCTACAAGTTGATTGATCTCTCTATGTCGTGATTGTTTCCAAGTCTCTAAGTTGGCCAAGAGTAGTGTGCTTAGGCCATAGCAGGAGCCAATTTCCACCCATGTAGACCACAAGGCCTTGACTCAGATCAACTCGTCTAATTTGCAATCTATAAGGCCCTAGAAGAATTGGCATGGCTCTAAACAAATAAACAGCCAATTGAATCAAACCTATACAACCAAACAGCCAACTGAATCAAACCTATAACCACTTATGCCTTAATACTCTCCAAGTGGCCGAGTTGAAGCCGTTAGGCTCATAAGGTATCATTATTCACCTCAAGTGACCAAATTGAAGTCCTTTGGCTCATAAGGTTATTACCCACTAAAGGCCAAAATTAAGATAGGGCCTTAGAGGCCATTTGTTGGGCCTGATGAACTTGGACGATTAGTCCAATCTTCTATAATATTAAAGCAAAGATGGGGGTGGCATGTGGCACACAAAAAACCCCTCCCATCCTACATGTCCATGTTGCCATGTGGCACCCAAACCCCTCCCCCTAAACTTTTATGAAGAAACACCCCCTCCCTCAATTGTCTATTTGGTGCAGTTGCACTAATGGCATCTCACATTGCCACGTGGTGCCTAACACCCCCCCCCCCCAAGCCCTGGGCAACAACCATGCAATGTTAGCCTAGTATATTAGCACTTTTATGGAACCTTTACATTTGTTGGTGGAGGCTTGTTTTCCTCAATTTGTAGCTCCTCACAATTCCAAGAGGTTTTGATGGTGTAGGTGGCGCTGGGTTGCAATTCCATGAGGCAAGGTCCAAGCCGCACTTATTAGATGTTGTGGTGTCCTTTATGCGACTTAGTGCTCAGATTTATCAAGGTAAGCATGCACAATAATGATAGCTTTCAAAACTAGCCTATTAACATAGTCCTTGGCAATCTCTTTTAGTCTTTTAGCCTTGTCAGTATAGAGGCTCCTATTTGACCTGAAATCAACAATAGGGGATCAATCTTCAATATTTTCAATTGTCCAAGATGTACGTAGAAAAATGGGAAGTAGTATTTGAATAACATATATGCTTGTCATTGAGTAATAGAGGTAAGCAATGTACCTTGAAGCAAAAGGCCAAGGACATGGACTGTAGTTGCAATTGCCTTGACTCCATTGAGACTTATCCTTACTACTACCAAAATTGGGGACCCTCTATGGCAAGGGCATAAGAAAAGGTTGCAAGGATAATCTCCAATGGAAACATGGATATTGGAGTTATTTTCATGAAGAATGGGCTCTCTCACTTTCTCTCTCTCACTCTCAATGGGCTGATGTTGTGGTGCCTCATATTAGGCCCTATCAGCAACCCACGATTTTATTAGGCCTTATTGCAACTATATCGAGCCCTATTGCCAGCACATGATTGGTCAAAGATATAACATTGGAGGAGCCATCATGCATGACATCACCTCTCCCTCAAACACCCTTCTCTTCTTCCTTCACACTCTTTTGAGTTGCTTCTTTCCTTGAGTTACTTTTTCGCTTCTTCGAGATTCTTGAGTGAAGGGGAGTGAGTACATTAAATGTATGAATCCTTTAAATGCAATTATCTACCCATGTAGCTCTAATTATCCCACCTCCCTCTTCTTTCACATCATATTGAATATGTGTATTGTTACCACAAAACATATTATGTATATTGACACTACTCTTAAGTACATCTATTTACAATACTTGGAATATGTCATGTTGTGTGATTTTGAATGGAAATATTTAAACATATTATGTATACTTTGAGAAATTTGGGGACAATGTGTCAAGTTTACTCAATCTATTGGCATAATGCATCACAATGTTTGCAAGAAGAGATATAGAGGGATCTACAATAGGAATAGCAAAAATAGTTAATTATTTATGACATATAACTTTATAACTTTTACTAGGAATTTGTAATGGCACTGAAGCTAGGATTACAAAAACAAAATTGCACACATTTTATGGTTTGGTATATGTGAGAGAGAGGGAGAGGCTTTTTTTTTTGTTTTTAGAGGGAGAGGGGTTTTGAATGTAGATTTGTATCCTTAATGGAAGGATGCATTGATTATAAGGTCTTATCATTTTAGGATGTGTTGATTCTCAAGATCCTACACACAATTTGGATCCATCCAAGTACATAGAACACACTCCTTGCATACTTTAAACATGCCAACATTTATTCAGATATAGTTGTTCATATTGAGAAATGACAAATGATGTATGCTCAAGGAAGATATATCCTGAATCCCATATGCACAGTGAGGAGAGTGGAACAACCCAACTTCTATAAAGCATTGTACTTGAGTATCATTTTCATAATGATGAATACAATATCATGAAGCTTTCCTATTTCAATTAGTGTCATTGTCAATCCAATACACAAGATTTTATTTATAAGTCCAAGCTTCCATCTTGGAACCTAATGCACTTGTGTAATAGTTGTCTACTCATTGTCTATGTCAACATGAATTTAGTCTCTATCTTCCAACCTCCATAACTCTTGCCATGCTCTAGATTTGACATTTTAACATGGTATCAGAGCTCATGTGAGCATGGTCAGCTTCTCACTCTACTTCTCCAGCTCCTTTCACTTCTACCCAGCTTGGTATCAGCTCAAGTCTTCATTTCCTACTCCAGCTTCACCTTCACCTTCATTGGAGCTTTCATGGCTGCCATGGGCAATAGTACCCTGTCTACTTAAAGCACCTAGATTTCTCTCCATAGTCAATATCTCCACATGATTTCTTCTTGAGATCTTTCCCTGTGCTCATGACACACCATCATATCACTTCACACATCGACATTGAGTACTATAAAAGCCGACATTGTCAAAATTCCTCCTCATTGTCCTGAACTATGCCCTTACTAGTATTATGACTCCCATCATCTCCACGCTACACGATCTATGTTGCCACCATAGGGCTTTGGTAGCCCCCCAAGTGGGCTAACATCACCCAAGAGAGTTCCTCAAAATACTCTCTTCTCTCTGTTGATCACAATCTGAGAAAACCTAATTATCATCTCTGTGGGCAGCCATAGCCATTAACCTTCAAGGTCATAAAACCTTTCATTTTCTTACTCCTCTCAATCCACTGAAGACTCTATCACTATGGTCATACTAAGCACTTAATTTCTAGCAAATCATCACACTAAATAAAAAACAAAGCAAGAAGAAGATCAAGCATCGACATTCGACATTGAGCTCCAAGATAGTATCCTTTTAATGCTCATGCATTGTTGTTAAACACTAATCATCTTGTGTCTCTTGATACATTGAAGTACAACTCTTTTGCTAGCTGATTTGTTGCTGATAAAAAATGGCAGAGCTCAAACAAATATCAAAGTTCAATGGAGAAGGCTTCCATGCATGGAAGGAAAAGGCCATGTACCACCTCATGAGGAAGGATGTCTGGGATGTCTTTGAAGATGATGAAGGTGATGCCAATGGGGTGGGAAAGAAGATTCAAAAAGAGGGATCCTTGCAGTAGCTCCACCAAAAACAAAAGAATGGAAGAAGATGAATAACAATGCACTAGGCATCATTGCAATGATCACCACTAAAACTAGTTCATGAATGAAGAAGAAGATGCTTCCGCTACCATCAACAACTCTAACAAATTATTCTAAAGAATTTTAAATGTATCTTTCATATGATTTTCCCATAGTGGATCTCTATTTTTCCCTTAGTGGATTTGCTTTGTAAAAACTCTTGCCAAAGATGTAAAGTTTCAAGCTTTAACTTGACTAGGTTGCCTATGAGCTATTCTCTCGGGCCATGTCACCATGTAGGAGTGGAAAAAGCTAGCAAGTGTAGGGTCTCATCATTTGAGGAGGGGGTGTTGAGAAATGAAAAATGATGTATGCACCAAGAATAGATGTCTTGAATCCCATATGCACAGTGAGGAGAGTGGAACAACCCAACTTCTATAAAGCATTGTACTTGACTATCACTTTCATAATGATGAATACAATATCATGATGCTTTCCTCTTCCAGTTAGTGTCATTGTCAGTCCAATACACAAGATTGTCTTTATGAGTCCAAGCTTCCATCTTGGAACCTAATTCACTTGTGTAATAGTTGTCTACTCATTGTCTATGTCAACATGAATTTAGTCTCCATCTTCCAACCTCCATAACTCCTACAATGCTCTAGATCTAACATTTTAACATTTCACACTTGCATAAATATGTCCACACACACACATATATACATGCATGCACATATAGACACATTGACTATTTGAGATGCAAATCATACAATTTTTAATTCAATGTTTTGAAGAGTCTCACACATAATACAAAAAGAGATGTCATGAATCCCTTCTTTCCAATTGTATTTCCAAGAGTTTGACATTATCTAATTATTTTTTAGTTTCTTGCTCACTGAATACTTAATCTTGTAAGGGAATGGTGTGGTTTTTCATCCATTTACTTTGAAATCCATTGATCATACATTGTCATTATTTTTCAACTCTCTTGCTCACTAAATACCGAATGTTGCAAGGTAATGCTATTTCCTCGCATGGTCAAACGACAATATGTGCTAGCATCTAAGACTTATTTGCATGCATAGTCGACTTAATACCTTCCCTTTTTATGATGAAGAATTTTAAACAAACTCTCTACTATGATGTATTTGTAGGCCTAAAAAGGAGATAGCATACAATTGAGAGAGAAAAACAAGGCATAAGTTTGTGTTACGAATTTTAAGTGCATAATGCCTAGAATGGATAAACAAGTGAGTAGGTGACTACAATGAGATACCAATTTTCTTTGATGTATCACTTCTTTAAGGCCCCCATTGCCTTGATTTGAAGCTATAAGGATTTTGTAAGGTAGATAAACTAGTATAAACATTAGCATTATAGAGATGAAGAGTACCCATATACATAGAGAGAGCACATACATGCATGCATACACACACACACACTCTCTCTCTCTCTCTCTCTCTATATATATATATATATATATATATATATATAATGTGTGGACCTTCAGTCCTCCCTATGAACTGATTTCAGATACCCACATGTCAATTCCAGGCTTGCATTTGTAAACACCTACCCACATCTATCTTGTAGAGTGCACATTTGTCCCATAGTCACAACACTACTAAGAGATTCCTCACAAAAGAACTACAAAATAAGGGTATGGAAAAGTTGGATCCATCACCCATCGCAACCTGTTGGTGAATAGGATGTGTATACAAGACCCATTAGCCACTATAATGGATAATTTGACTATATATGATGATGATTTGCAAAGTAGGCTCCTCCATTGTAAGGCATATATTTCGCCAAAGTATGATGCATAAAAGGAGGACTTGCAAACAACAACGATCATGATCCTCCATTTTGAGGCCATTAGTTACAAATGACTAGGGCTTCAAGTCAGGCTGTTTAAGGCCATAGCACTGCAAATTCATCCTATAAGTCCATTCATTCCACGATCAATTATTAAAGGCAATTTGTCACCAATTTGGCATGTAAGATTGAAAAATCAACTTATAAGGCCATTGAGCATTTATATGGTCATTAGGACTTAAGGTTGGGCCTTAAACACCATTGCATTTCAAAATTGACTATTTAAGGCCATTTGTTTTAAATTTGGCCAAAAAAGGATTAATGCTAGGCCTTAAACACCATAGCATTGAAGATCGGCCATTTTAAGGCTACCCAAAAAAGAGTCAAACAAGGTCATTTGAGGTTGCTTTTGAGTTAAAGGTATTTTATTTTGCTTTTTTGAAAAAAAAGAGCCATAGGCTAGTGCAAGAGGCCAATATGCCTATTGCTTTGCAAATGGCCAATCAATTCAACAACCCCTAGTTGGTCACACCAAACCTATGTGGTCAACCTTGCAGTCCTCACTACTAGGTCGCATAGACCTTTGCAAATGGTCAACTAGGCCTTGTTCAAGGCTAGTTAGACCTTACTCATGGGGCTTTAACATATCACGGTGGTACAAGGTGGCCCCATGTCACATCATGCTAACATTGGCAGTTAGACAACATGCTTATATGGCCACCTTTGTGGACTTGAGCTAGCCCTTGAGGGTCACTCATGATTCCCATCACATAAGCAATTCAATCGGATTTGGATACCCCCACATCAAACGGACAATCTACATCATCATCTAGGTGATTTACTTATCGTATGTGATGGGGTAATCAATGATAGTTGATTGACTTAGTATATTCCTCAACCATACATGGCCTTGGCTAGTAAGGCCATACGCCATGGCCCTAAGGACTTGTTAATTAAATCATGATAGTAGTATCTCAACTACCATTGGAACCCTTCAGTGGTGCATGCAATTGCTTGACCCACAATCATGTAATAAGGCCATGACATTGGATGAGTGCTCAATCTCTTGACTTTAAGCAAACTAGCATGAACAACCTTGTGTCCACATCATCTTGGGTATTCATGGAAAGAAGAGAATTAGCTAACTTGTGCTTATTCAAGGTAGGTTTCAAAAAATGCAAGCTTGTGACAAGTCCAAGAATAATTTGGATTAGCTACATTGTGCTTGTTCATGGTAGCTTGCAAACAATGCAAACATTGAGGTCAATATATAGGGTGGTGGTTGCAAAGGGAGTTGCCAAGAAGCAGCATGGAGGTCCTTTTGGTCCCAATAGGACCTAATTGGATATTCTAAGCCATCAAGGATAATTTCCTCAGCTAGGATTGTTTCCATGAACCACTACAAGATTCGGTGCTCATGTGCTTCATAAACTACCATCAAGGACCAACCCAATATGATCTGCAAAACCTATCCAAGAACCATGCATCATTATCAATATTGGATAGCACTAAGTGACCTCAAGATGAGTAAACAAAGTACTTGACTTGACAAGACTAGATGAGCTTGATACAGTCCATTGCCAATGCATTTGCATATATTAACTTGTACAATTAGCTTCAAAAAGTGGTTGCACTACGATGTTGCTTTAAACCACGATAATCTAGTTATCTATGAGATTCCATACATTGGGAACCACCAATTCCTAATTGATCCAACTTCCTAATGCCATAAGGGGTGTTACCACATTGTGAAGAGTACTTGAGTTAGATTACATCACACGACATTACATGAATGTCAAGTTGAGGCACGAACCTTGGGTTCCAGAAACATGTCAACTTAGTAGTAGGACATTAGAGCAACCATCTATGCAAGAACCTTGAACCTAGGAATTCAAGAACCACACCAATAGTAGAGTCAAAGTTAACTCAAGTGACCCTTGGGCATGTCAATGAAATTCGTGATCAAGACAGGGCAAGCTAGATCATATCCCATGACATCCAAGTTATGCTCTTGGATCAAAAAGCCTCATAATTTCTAGGGTTACTAAGTGACACTCAATTCACTTAAGTGGCTCACACAAATCCAATAAAGAAAATAAATGAGCACCAACTCCGTGCAATCATCAGGCTTGGTCTTGTAGTGGGTTTGGATATTTGAGCCAATGACCACATAATCTTCGGTTTGAGAGGCAAGCCTGATTATTGCCCAATAGGATTATAATCCTTGGTGGAGGGACCATGATTTTTTGTAGCCCAATATCTCGTTCACCTAGGACGTGAACTTTGTGAGTAAATATAACCCTTCCAAGGTCCTTTTGGACCCTATGCAAACTTACTCAAATGTGAGCCACTGCAAGCATAAAAAATGTGGGAACTATTTCTTTTGTCTTGTTTCTTATGAGACTTGTAAAAAGGGAGCTCATTAGAATCACACTATCAACATGAAGGCCATCTTGCAAGTGATATTAACAAGAAGGATTTGAACATATCAAGTGCATCTTGTGACTTTTCGGAGAGTCCTACTCAAAATTAGACTCATTGGAAAAACTTTATTAGGAGCCTACCAACAACCTATTTGAAAACCCTAGGCTAGAATCACACTCTCAACATTATAAGTGACCACTCATCACTATCTAGACATAATTATGACTAGTGAGGTTGCATTTCATAAAAAATCACCTAGTTACAACCAAAGAAACCAAGATACCATGCTTGGGTACAAGGAATGTTGTTCCAAAAACTAAAAATTGAGACCACAACACAATGTGCTACAAACTTGCCTATGCATGACATGTGATTTTGATTGAAAAATAAAACTTTCTAATTGAGCACAAGCTACACTTGGGGCATTTGAACTATAATTGAATGTGTTTGAACAAGGAGATCCTCCTTCATCTTGTAAGAAAACGCATACAACCAAGGCCTCACAAAGAAACATAAGAAAGGAAGACAAATAGTGGCTATATCAAATGATATAGATGAACAAACATAAGAACTACATGTGCAAAGGAAACTTTGTTTAGATAGTATCATCAACAAGTTAGAAGAAGCCCCCAACCCTTAAGACCATGACCTGCAATCAAGATAATCAAAGCTTGATAAGGTCTCATAGCCCCATCAAGGGAAAGAGCTAGGAAAAGAGGGCCACAATGGGTGCAAACCAAGGATATTGTGATGCAAGACAAAGAGTGAAGGGAGGTATTGTGGCTCAATGAGGAGGAATTACACACAACAAGTCACACTATCATCTTGAATTTGGAATCACAAGATGATTACCTAAAAATGAGACCTCATAGCAATATCTGAGGAACAAAGTAAGGCTTTGCAATTGAGAGTTGGAACAATGAAAGTTATGCAAATACATGCAAGAAGTTTTGGAACAACCACCCATTATGCAAATACTGAACATCAAAGTTCAAGAGAGAGAGTGAAAGCATTGAATCACAAGGCCAACTTAAGTGTTCAAGCAATTCAAGTTGAAGTAAAGTGTTTAAGGAATGTATGGTGCTTTTAAAAGTTAATGCTTGTTCATGCATTGTGCTAAAATAAAGTAAAAAAGGGTTTGCTTGAGCACCATAGTCATATAAAGAATGTTAGAGATTTACTTGCATTGTTTATCAAAAATCAAAAGCTTGGTTGTGCATAGTGCATGGTCCTTGCACAAAGTAGAAAAAGATTATTTGTCTCTAAAAAAAGGAACATGAAACACACATCAAACTAACCCAAAATGAAGTGACTAAAAGGAATTTGAACCAACCGAGAGAGTTCAAGCAAGGAAAATGAAACCCTAAAGCTAGAAGATTCACCCTATACATACCTTGTAGTGAGAAAAGGAAAACACAAATAAACATAAGTCAACGTTTGGAAACATTCGGTAACAAATGGCGGAGAGCCTACCATCAACACATCTTGCCAACCAACAATGGCTAGTTAGGTGATAACCATCTCAACCCCAACCAAGCACATGCTATTCAAGTAGCAAACTCCTAGCAAGGAGAGGTGTCTTCGTTTCAAGCACTTACCACCTTATCTTATCTTATCTGCATCATTGAAACCTTAGTCATGCAAGAAGAGAAGGCCACCATGTCAGCCTTGATCTCAAATGTAGACAACCTAGGGTGACCCTAGGGAGTTCCCAATAGAATTGTAATAGTTACTAATGTAATATGACCAAAAGACAACAATAGTACACATAGGAAGCTTAGCGCATGAGATCATGAGGGATTTAGAAGAAGAAAGGAGGCTAGAAAGGGACTTATTGTAGCAAGTTGACAAGTTTATGCAAGTGCTGAGAGTCAATAGGCAAAAGAAAGAGGATAAATTGAATCAAGTCTAGCATATCTTGGCATTCATTAGACAAACTATGCCAATACCCAATTCATATCCTTACACCATGGACAATTTAGCCAATGAGTCAAGAAATACAAAGTAAGTGACATTCTTGAGAAATATAAAGCAAGACATGATCCTTACACCTTCGTGGAGCAATTCGAATAGGTCTACAAGGCCGAAAACCTCCAAGATAATGGCCAATGTGCACAAGCTTTTAGGTTGTGTCTGAGGGAAAAAGGGCAAACTTAGTTTACCAGGCTCGACAATGTTGAACGCAATGACTTTGGCATGCTTAACGACTTCTTCATCAATAGATTCTCAAAGTAGAATATGTAGACAACTTGATCGTCAAACTAATGAAAGTAACTCAAAAAGACAATGAAGAAATTTGTGACTATATTACCCACATCCATAGTCTCCACAAGAGGGTTTTGGCAACCAAATGACCCACCTAGAAAGTAGTCTCCATAGTGTTCATTAATGGGATAAAAAATGAGGAACTCTATGAAGCACTAGCAAGTAATTTGAATTTTCAAAGAGACATGCTAGCCAAAGTTTTTGAAGAAGTAATTTGTGCAGATGACATACTAAAGGAGAGGAATACAAAAGCTATTTACTCCATAGGCACCAATACCATCCACAGTGAGAGATTGACAATCCATGGTGATAAGGATGTCCTTAATGTTCATGACAATGAAAATGGTATGGATTTCATGTAAGAGGAAATGGAAGGAACTCAACAAGTTTCAAGACATGTGACTTAACAAGTTGGATGCCTTGTCGTTAGGCAAATAGAACTAGAAAAAGAGAAGGAAAAGAGTCCAATCAGACCTTAATCTTGAAACCAATAGTGCCACAAGGATGAAAAAATGGAATCAAGTTCCTAACACAAATGAAAAAACATTTGCTCCAAAAGTTGAAGAGAAGGGGAGTGCAAAAGTTGGAGATTACCCTAATCCCAAGCAATAGCTAGACTTAATAGACAAGGTGAGGAGCCAGGTGAAGGGTGCATCTCCTAGATGCTAAACCCATAGTAGAAGAGGATTTGCATCACTTGTCAAATGTGAGTCCACCCACTTCTCCTACTTCCATTGGGTCAAAGGGAAACCCAATGCCTACGGCATCTCATCAAGAACCAATCGATGCTATAGCAAAATATCAACCCAATAATACATAACCACCACTAGAGAGAAAGCATGGAAGGGCATGAACAAAGAAAATCAAGTGCTAGCTTTTTGGCCAGTCTAACCTCAACCTCAATCTCCCTACCAGTAGGATAGGTGAAGCAAATCCATGTGCTTTGGCAAACATTAAAGAAATGGATAAAGGAACCCATGTAACTAAATATCAATTTCGTAGGATTACATTGCTGGCATGCATATACCTAGTCTAACCCTAGATCCTATATCAGGAACTCTATAAGCAAACACTTGTGGGAGGGGACAAATATGCATGTAGTCATTCCCATTGTTGGGGGACTCAACCCAAAAAGTGATTGTTGACATGAAGTAGGAGTTAGCATTCTTAACCATGTAATTTTAAGGCTTAGGGTAATCCACCTATGGAGTCTACATGCTTTAATGTTATGTGGACCAATGGAACCATTTTGTATGAAAGGATTGGCCTATTAAGGTCGTAGGAATCTAGTTCTCTGTGAACTTCATTAGCGTGAAGGGCTTGGAGTATGATATCCTAACCTTGGATGAGAAGTGCACAAGAAATTGAGGGTTGGGAAAATGGCTTAATATTCTTTAGAATTTGCATAGAAGTAGCTAGGATTGAGATCGACTTAAAGAAATGAGATTGAAGTTTTTACAGCAAAAAGATTGAATAGTGATTCAACTCAAAGAAACTGAAAAAAACACAACATCTCCATAACCTCTTTACAATTTTTGAGAAATGAGATTGAATAGTGGTGTTGCTAGGTGCAATATGCCAAGGGCAGACCAAATAACCAATAGATGGACAAGCCAAAGTGAAATAGGTCAATTTAGTCAAGGAACAACATCACTGAGGAGATGAAGAAACAGATCTTGAAAATCTCTTGAAAGAAGTCAAGGATGTATTTTCATGGTTGATTGAAGAGCTCAAAGGCATAGACCCTAGAATCATCACCCATAACATTCCCATGGTGCAAAGTGTGGTGCCTGTGAAACAAATCCCTTATGCAATGAATTCTAAGCATGTGTAATACTATTAAAGAAGAAATATGCAAGCTCTTAAACACTTGATTTATTTATGAAATCAAGCATATAGACTAGGTTTCATTTATCATGATTGTGTTGAAGAAGAATGGGAAAATCAAAGTGTGCATGAACTATTAAAAGTCAATGCAACAACAGAGAGAGACAATTACCCATTGCCTTATACATAGCACGTGTTGAAAAGGGTTGTAGGAAATGAGGCTTTTGTGATGGATTTTTAGGATATAACCAAGTGAAAGTTCATCCAAACAATAGGCACAAGATAGCATTTGCAAAACTAAATGGGGAGTGTTTGCACACATAGTAATGCCCTTTGGCCTAACCAATGTTTCTGCCACCTTCCAAGAACTCATCTGTAGAATTTTCAAAGGCATGCTCTAGAAATGGTTGGAAGTGTTCGTGGATGATCTCTATATACACATGAATTGGGTAGAACACCTACAAAAGATTTGAGCTATCTTTAGACATTTTAGATAATAGGATCTCTCCTTGAACCCCTTGAAGTGCTAGTTTAGGGTTAAACATGGTTACATCCTAGGCCACATAGTTTTCAAGAATGGCATTATAAGTGACTTCTCAAAGGTTAGAATTATTGTCAACTTGCCATCTCCAATGAACTACAAGACAATTAATTTTTTTCTTAGCCACACGATATATTATCACATGTTTGTACAAAACTACACATCAGACCTTGTATATTTTGATTTCATTCATGTGGACCAAGGAATGCCAATGTGCCTATGAGGCATTGAAAACGACTTTGACAACATTAGCAGTTTTACAAGTCCCAAACTAGAATGTGGCCTTTCATGTGTTCATTGAAGCTTCAAAGTTTGTTGTGGGGGTAGTTCTATACTCGCTTGGAGAACACAATCTGGATTATCCATTGAGCTTTGCTAATCACCAGCTCATTAATACTGAAAGGAACTATTGTACCACCAAGAGGGAACGATTGGCAATGGTGTTTTCTGTAAAGACAAATTGCCATTATTTATTAGCAATATTGCTCAATCTCCATGTGGACCACCAAACATTCTTGTACCTTGTAAATAAGCCATGTGCTACAAGATGCATAGCCAAGTGGTTCCTACCTTTACTTGGATTTAATCTCATTGTTGTAAGTAAAGGAAAACAACACTACATGGCCAATCATTTGTCTCAAGTACCTAATAAAGAACCTATAGAGAAAGGCATTGCAAACTATCTCTTAGACCACACCTATTTGGAATCTCCAGAGAAGAGGATCTCTTTAACAACAACATTACCTCTTATTGGGTTGATGATATTGTTGAGATATTAGAAAAATGGATTCTTGATCACCCATTTGAGAAGGCTTGGCTTTGCCATCTCATGATTAAAGCAAAACCCTATTAGCTTATTATTAGGTAATTGTACTAGGGCTAGGCCAAGATTGCTTACTAAGATGATGTGTCTATGAGCATGAGATGTATGACATTTTAGCTAAAGTGCACGTGCAAATTGCAATAGGTCATTTTGAGGGAGATTCTACTACTCACAAGGTTTTGCTATCTCAATTGTGGTGATCCACCCTCTTTTGTGATGCATCTAAGTTTATGAAACATTACGACATATACCAATGCATAAAGGTACCAATAAGGAAACTTAGAATGGAGCTTACACTAGTAATTGCATGACAATCTTTTGAGAAGTGGAGAATAGGTTTGATCAAGCCTATAAGTCCTACTTTCCAGTATTTGTAGGCTAGATATATCTTTGTTACCATTGATTATCTAACCAAGTAGGCTAAAGCTAGAGCCAAGTGAAAGAATGTCGTGCAAACCATAGAAAAATTATTATGAGAGCAAGTAATCTCTTAATTTGGATGTCCCATAAATATTGTAACCAAGTCACTTCTTTCATTAACGAGGTAATCATGCACCTATTGTCTACCTTTATGTTTATCCACTAAAAATATTCCCCCTACCATGCGCAAGCAAATAGCTAAGCTAAAGCAACAAACAACACCGTGATCAATATGCTAACCAATATAGTCTTAGCTCTCGAAGTGACGGGGACAACAAACTTATGGTAGTATTGTGGGTGTATTGTACTCCCTACAAGACTGTAACTAGCCAAAATCCATTGAAGTTGACATATGATATTGATGCCATTAGGCCAATTGAATTCTTTATTCAAAGTTTAAGAGTGGCCATACACGAGATATGGGAAGGTCAAGAAGCTTGGATCAATCACTTGGTGAAGCTCGAACAATTGTCCAAAAACCAGATTGTTAGAAACACACACTCTCATCTGTAAGAAAGCTCAACAGAAGGCCTATTTTGACAAGTATATCAAACAATTTTTCAAAAAGGTGATCTAGCGTTGCTTTATTCTATTAATGAAAAATGCACTGCTTATTAGTGGCAGTACACGCTAGCAAAGCTGTTGTAAGTGATTATAAGTGATACCATAAAGCCTACTATCAATAGTGGACCATTTTCTAAGTAGTAGAGCATTACTTGTAATAGCCACACACCTCTTATTACTCATAGCATGACACTTTTAGTGGTGGGGTAGCCACTTGATGAGTTTTAGCATGTCACTTGTAACTAGCTCTAATCAAATGAAAAATTAGTTTAGAGATAGAAAAGAGTAGTATACAAAAATGAAATATTGGTTCAAAGATTTAAAAGGAGTTATAGTATATCACTTGTGACTAACTACAATAAAATGAAAATTTGGTTTCAAGTTAACAAAGAGTTGTGTATAACTACAAAGATAAAGTGCTTCAAGAATTTTTACTAACATTGAAGCAAAACAACATTGTAATTTATTACAAATCAGTACAGTAAATTATCGAGTGTAGGTAACAAACAGTTATCTTCACTTGCCATTGCTAAGTGATCAATTGCTATATTTAAGTTTCTTTCGTTGATTCCCATAAGCCTAGTAGATTGTGCTATGCTCATGTTAGAGCATTTCCCCTACTTTCACCATTCACCAACATCACTACTTCAAAAATGTTGTGGATTCCATAACTAATCTTATGATTGAACTTTATGGTTTAAAAATGAAAGATGGAGAAATGGTTGCTACTATAGTCAACAAAATGAAAAGCCTAAAGACCCAACTTTCTTGGAGAACCAATCAAAGACACGGATGCTATATCAATAATACTAAAGAAGAGTATGCCATCCAACTTTGATCAAAGGGTCAAAATCTTAAAAGATAAAGAACCAATTTCAAGCTTAAAGAGTGTAATGAACTCTCTCCTCAAAGAAGAGAAGACCATGGGATTGACACCCTATGAAGGAAAGCTAGCCTATGATGTTGAAATGAGGAAGTTGGACCCATGGAAGCATTGCAAGAAGACTTATGACATGTTAAAAAATGGAAGATGAAGAAATTGTTGCTACTATAGTAAACAAAATGAAAAACCTGAAGACCCAACTTTCCAATGTTGGAGAACTAGTCAAAGACAAAGATTCCATAGCACTAAAACTAAAGAGTATGCCATCCAACTTTGATCAAAGGGTCAAATTATTAAAAGAGAAAGATAAACTCTCTCCTTGAGTAAGAGAAGAGCATGAGATTGTCATCCTATGAAGGAGAGCTAGCCTGTGATATTAAAATGAGGAAGCTAGACCCATGCAAGCATTGCAAGAAGACAAATCACAAGTCAAAGTTCTAAGCCAACAATAATCCATAGTCCTCTGAAGTTGTAAGGCCCCCATTATGAGAAGAAACCATGTGTGAGTGCGGACATTAATTGGGTCCTATTCGGTCACATAGATGATAACTATATGACCGAATGGCAAAAAAGGTGACATTTATGGATCCATCTTTTGGGTTAGATAGAGTAGCTATGATGCTAGCAACTTGAGGCACAATGCATCGAGTTGCTAAGTGTGGGACTTATCAAGGATCCCTATTTTGGGATCTAGGAACTCTAAAAGCCACTCCTTGGTTGGGGGGGGGGGGGGGGGGGGGGGGCATCAAGGGGGCCAATGGTCTCCCTAATGAGGCTCCAAGGATAACACCCTTAACCTGATGGTAAAGGGAATATTATCTATAATATTCATTGACTGACTAGGAAAGGTTCATAATATGGCTAGATATGTTGACAGAACCACCTTCTCGAGCTAGGAAGACCCCTCCAAAGCCATTGATGCATTTTTTTGCTTATGATATTTTTGATTTGGAAACCATGAATAAGATAGGATCGTTCTCATACTTATGTCCAAAGTCTAGAAAGAAGAAATTCTCAAGGACATTATGCCAAGGGAGGGAAGGTTGTGATAGTTTACTACTTGGTTTGGCTAGTTTTGTAGGGATTGGAGGAGAAGCCTTGCAAAAATGCTATAAAAATATTTAATTTCTAAACTTGCTCTAATGCATCCACTGCGGGGGTAACAATGACCGCTACATTGACCACTTGTTCTTGCACTACATTGGGGCTTCATATACCCCTTGCTCTCAATTACAACCATGCCATGGGGGGAAAGACGCACTTGAATGCAACATTTTGATGCACTGCATGACATGAGGCCCACTAGATCTATTTCCAAAAAAATCAAATGCACAAGCACAAGAGTGGAAACCTTGCATTGAGTACACACTAATTTGCATCCACATTGGGAATTCTTCCACTAGTTAGGAACTCTTGGGTTGGTGAGTGAGGCCTACATCAAATGTAAGAGGGATTCATATATTCAAATAGGAGTGCTTGTTAGAGTGGGGGACAAAGTGCCACCTTTCGATCTTGTGAGAGGTGAAATTTTGAGAATTGAAGGAAGCTTTTCCTTCTCAACAAATATGTACTTTGATTTCATCTTGAACAATACTAGCATTTATTGCTCATCTTTTTTAACGGGCCTTATGGATAATATGGTTCATGCATTTTAAGGTGTTTGAGAGTTCATGCAAAGTTTTGATTCAATTATGTAAAAAACCAACTAGGTTGTTAGAAATAGGAATGATCTTTTAAAGAAATCTAAGGACAAAACATGCAAGAGAGTGTAAGATGATATGGTTTATGCATTTTAAGGTGTTTGAGAGTTCATGCAAAGTTTTGATTCAATTATGTAAAAAACCAACTAGGTTGTTAAAAATAGGAATGATCTTTTAAAGAAATCTAAGGACAAAACATGCAAGAGAGTGTGAGAGATAATTGACTTGTGCTTAAACTTTGAGGTTGAGGATAAAATTATAAGTAATTTCAATCAAAAGACACAATTTGACACAATTTGACACTAATATGGTTAGGCTATGTTGAGTGAAAGGAAAAATCCTTGAGAGAAGGGGGAGTGAAAGAGATCTATCATATAATGATCTAAGGGGAAAGAACCATATTAAAATACTAAGAGTTACCTTATCTAAAAGCTAAGACAATTGCAATTAGATTAGAGAGTAGAGAAAAATATATATCTATGCCTTTAGGATTTATACAAGGGAATCTATTGCTAAAAAAAAATCTCTTAAGGAGTGACTATATAAAAAATAAAGGGATATTGGATGCTAGTAAAAAAGTCTTATCTTCCCATCATTAATCTATCTTTTATTTGAGAGTTCTTTTAGCTAGCATGAACCTCTTTATATATCATCTATATAGATCATCATCTAAGTTTCCAATGGAAGCACATGAATGGACATAGCCATCTTTGTATCAATTTCTTTAAAAATGTTTTTGTTCTCATATTTATTGTGTTCTTTACTTTTTCCTCAAGTTTTATTTATTGTTTCATCTAACTTTTACATAGTATTAGAGCTCAAGAGGTTCTAAGAAGTGAAGAGTATACGAGAGGCAAGGGCTTCAATAGTGAAGAGCAATGTTTTCTAGCACATCAGGTAGTGGTGTTACTATACCAATACTTTCAACATTGAGTATTTGTTCACTGACCTTTAATGCAGGCGAGCCAGATGGTACAAACTACATTTGTGGAAGCTCAAAATTACAACTATCCTTCATTTCTATGAGCTTTTGGCGATAGTACTAAGGACAGGGCTAGAATCACAACCCACCCTCGATCCATCAAATTCAAGTGTTATGGTTTCTCCAAATGTAGATCTTTAACATGCTTGGAAATGAAGGGATGCAGATGTGTTGTTTGCCTTAGTTATAAGGTATTCTTAGCCTTGATTCAAGATACAACCAAGGCGTTGGATGCTTAGAATGTTTGAGGAATTGGTAGAAATCAAAACCAAAAAAGAATTCAAAACAAAGAGAATCGACTAGCAGTGGAGAAGTTTGCTAAAGAAGCACTCGTTACTCGAATCAAGAATCTATGAGATCAAATAGCTTGCATTTGGATATAAAAGACGAGTGAGAAGTTGGCTCAAAGGTGTTTTAAGATTTGTCTAAAAGTTTGATGGACTAATAACTTCCCTAAACATTTAGGTGAGACCCCAAGCTTTGACATTTGAGAAATTTTCTATACTACTAGTGGATAAGAGTTGCAACTTAAAGCTAAAAAAGATAGCAATAGTGGAGATAGTGCATTCTCTACCAAGTAAAAGGCAAAGGTGGTTCCTATATCAATGGTGAAAAAAGAAGGGTAGTAAGGAAAAGGAGAGTGTTTCTATTGTAAGAAAAAATGATATACAATTAGAGATTGTTGTGCTAAGAAGATAAATGAAAAGAATAGCACCTTGAAAGTTAAAGAAAAGAAGATGGTCAATATCATTGAAGTAGAGGTGGAATGATTTATGGCAACCATTGAGGAAGTGTGTTCCTCAGTATAAGAAGTATCTAGCATTGATTAACTCATGTGGGTGTTGGATAGTGGTGCCTCTTTTCATGTGACCAACAACAAGGAAGGTTTATATAGTTCCATGAAGTTGAGTTTGCAAGAATCCATCATCATGATGGTTGGGAATGATGCAAAATGCCCTATTGAGGGTAGATGTAGTATTTTCTCTATTACTATAAATGATGAGCTCAAAAAGCTTTCAAATGTGTTGTATATTTCATAGATTAAGAGAAATCTATTATAATTTTCTTTCATAATTAATCTTGGTCATAAAATGAGGTTCACTAAGACATGCACAAATTATTGACAGTGTTGGTAAAGTTATCTACAAAGGAAAAAGAAAGAATAACATGCATGAGTTAAGTTCTCTTACAAACATTGTTAGTGTGGGCATAAGTAAATATTGGCATTAAAAATTTGGTCACATAGGATTTACAATGTTAAAGGAGATGCATAAGCAAGATATAGTTGATCATATACTTATAGTGTGATTGAAATCAAGAAACCATGTGAAGCTTGCATGATGGACAAGTAATAAAGAAAGACATTTTCACAAGAAGGCAAGAATATAGCAAAGTCTCATCTAGAGTTAGTGCATGCTAACTTGTGCAGTAAAATGCATACATAGCCTTGGAGGATTCTTCTTATTTTATGTTAATCATTCACATCTACTATAGGAAGATGTAGATGTATTTCCTTTGTGATAAGGCTCAAGCTTTTGTAAGTTAAAAGAATGACTAAAAATTGGTGGGAATAAAACATGGTAAAGTGGTGGGAATAAAACATGGTAAAGTGTAAATAAGTTTAGAATAGATAGCAGTGATGAGTTTAGCTCAAAGGAGTTTGAAGACTTTTGCAAGATCACAAGCATTAAGCATCAATGGATGATGCCTTAGATACCTCAATAGAATAATGTTGTGGAACATTAAAATTGTACCATTGTGAAAATGGACAGGTGCATGCTTAAGAGCAAGGGATTGCCTAAGTAGTTTATGCAATTTACATTTTCAATTGGAGTTACATGCAGATTTTTATGAGGAAAACATTTCGATCGGAGGTACACAAAGGCTCTCAAGGAAAAAACTCATCATGAGGTTAATATTGGTAATAAATCATTTGTCTCACACTTTAGAACTTTTAGATTTGAATGTTATACATATATTCTAAAGGATAAGAGAAATAAGTTAAAACCAAAAAGCACCAAATGTATGATACTTGGGGTATAGCGATGAGACACAGGTTTACAACTTGTATGATCAAGAGGCAAATATCATAGTGAGCTATGATGTGATGTGATCAAGGAGGAGTCGCATAGAATAGAGGAGAGGATGCAAGTCCTTTCACTTTATTATCTAGCAAAGAAGTATTCCACCATGAATATATCTCAAGAGCTATCCCTATCCTTAAGGAGGAGGAAGCATTATCTTCGGATGATGAGGAGAAAGTTCACCAACTTGTAATCATGCCACTGGAAAATCGATTGTTGTGATGGATGAAACAACTTTATAATATTAGTTATCTTATGCCTACAGTTATTGAGGAAAAAGCACATGGGCCAAGGAGGTATTGGAAAATAGAGGAGCAAAGAAAGGCTTCTTGGAAAATGGTGAATATGGCTTTGATGGGGCTAAGAAGTAAAGGAGCTAGTAGACTTGGAAGAAGCACTTGTTGATGTAGCATGGAGAGTAGCTATGTAGGTTGAGCATCACAATATTATGAAGAATAAACTTAGAAGGCTAACTGATCCACTAAAAAAGAGGAAGATCATTGGCACCAAGTGGGTCTGGAAGGTAGTGGATCAGACATAAAAGATCATTGGTACCAAGTGGATCTGGAAGGTAAGGTACAAGGTTGATGGCAAATTGGAAAAGAAAAAAACTAGATTAGTTGGATAGGTATTTTCATAGGTTGAAGGATTTGATTTTCAAGACTCATTTTACTCCAACTATGAGAATGACTACTATTTACACACAACTTGTAGTGGCCGCTCACAAGAAGTGGCCAGTTTACCAAATGGATGTTAAATCAACATTCTTAAATAGTGACCTCAAGGAGGAAATGTATGTGGCTCAGTCACCAGGGTTTTGAGTCCTCTGATTTTGAGAACAAAGTTTATAAGCTAAAGGAGGCATTTTATGGGCTAAAACAAGCTCATAGAGCATGGTACTAAACCCTTTTGATCCACCTTAGAGCACGCCCCACATCTCACCATACGTTTCATTGGTGTCCTTTTATATGTTTCAAGTGATGCCCAACTAACCTTGTAACATAGCATCTCTAGCCTTCCAAGAATTGTCTTTCTATGCCAAATGCTAAAGATAAGCTACAAGATTGTTTTGGCTTGTACAACATTGTTCACTTCTTGCCACAACCACTAAAGCTCGTATGCAAGAGCACCATTATCCAACTCACCATGCAAGTGTTGACTTTTGTGAATAATAGTTAAGACTCTCTTAATCACTTTGCCTCTTAGCATTTTCTTGGCCCTCCTTGCAATTAATCTACCTCTACATAGTAGGTAGAACACATTTGGAGTATTATTATTAGATATCTCAAGTGTGTATTATGGTTGTGAACCTTCATATATGTTAAAATAGCATATAAATGGAATTTAAAAAACACCTTAATTTGGACCTTACAACTAAACAAAACATTCAAATATTTTAATACATCTTGTGTAATTTTTAAAAAAAATTCAATAAAGATACCCATGTTTAAAGAATATGGATCTTCACAAGCATTTAAGAAGATTCAGAGATTGTGCAAGATAGCTATACCAGTGCTTGGATTATAGTGCCCCTTACTTGCTTTCATTATTCCATGCTTGATTTACCAATCACTACTTGGGTGATTTGTATTATTAAAGGTAACCATGTTTAAAGAATATGGATCTTCATCCAAGCATTTAAGAAGATTTAGAGATTGTGTAAGATAGCTTTACTAGTGCTTGGATTATAGTATCCCTTACTTGCTTTCATTATTCCATGCTTGCTTTACTAATCACTACTTGGGTGATTTGGATATATATATATATATATATATATATATATTTTAAAGCATGACATGATGCTTAAGGCTTAAGCACTACCAACCCAAAACTTTCAATGGTTAATAAGTGGATAATAAGTGCAGTATATTGTGTGATGGTGTAAGATAGATGCACCAGCATACACAATGGGAGCTCCTTAATCAAAATTGCATGCAAATATCTTGCAAACATGCTCCTCTGACCTCCATGGCAAGAGCTCTTTGCATAGAGAACCATCATTGCAAACACCAAGAAGCTAGTGATACTTTTGTCTCCATGACAAATAGCAAGCATATGATATTCTTCTTTCTGAGTGACTAACCTCCATCACATGTTAGAAGCTTTCTAATGTAGGTGAGGCAATGACACTTGGCAATGGAGAGAGAGAGAGAGAGAGAGAGAGAGAGAGAGAGAGAGAGAGAGAGAGAGAGAGAGAGAGAGAGAGAGAGAGAGAGAGAGAGAGAGAGAGAGAGAGAGAGAGAGAGAGAGAGAGAGAGAGAGAGAGAGAGAGAGAGATTTAACATTTAAAAAAGATCTCTATTTTTAGAATTGTGTTAATGTTTGTAAAACTAATTAGTTTTTCAATCTCTTTCTGTTGTAGAAATGAGAGAGTAAGTTGGAAATATTAAAGCTGAAGGCAATGAAAACATTGCTAATTGTTATGGCCTCCTTGAGTGCACTTGAACACAAGTATACAATAAAGGAAAGTAAGTCATACAAGTGACATGAGATTAGTCTTGAGAGGTGAGGAATGAAATCATTCACAAGCTTACATGATGGACTACAATTATTATGGGAATTGAAACCATGATCCATATGGGAGAACAAAGTCTTGTGCCAAGTGTGTTGATAATGATTCTCACATGCACCACTGTGAAGATGCCATCTCAAATTTCTTGCATGTGCTTTAATTAAGCATCAAGTAGGCTTGAGGCATTATTTTTAAGTTTTTTGGTAAATATGATATAAAAAGAATTTCCAAAATGATACACCTATTTTATTTATGTAAGGCATGTTGTAATTTTTTATTTGATGTAATTTTCCATAATATAATTTTGGTTCTTGCTATAACACCTAGAATTTTGACTTCTTGGTACATGCTTCCTTGTTGAAGGAATGCCGGATTTCTTTTCATGTATTATTTGTAATGACGGAATAGACGAATGCTAGTGTTAGTCCTATTTTTCATATCCCTATTCTATTTTTGAAAACATATTTATTCTATTCATCAAAATATTTGTGAACTCTTATTTTAGTTTAGTTTTAAATATCTATGTTCTATTTTTAAAAGTCTTTTCTATTTTTGAAAATATTTTTGTAAAACGATGTTTTTTGTTTCCAAGAGTTTGCTTTCGGAAGTTTTGAATCTTAACATGTCAGCTCGGTGGTAGGCTACATAGATTCGAGAATTATAAGTTCAATATATTGACTTTTGAAAGGCTCTTCTTACGAACAATACAATACAATTGCATGTCAAGACAACTTTTTTCATTCACTTAGAAAACCATATTTTGTTATGTGCACGCACGCATGCATGTGCATGCATATGCACACACTCATGTATACTCCTATGCAAAGAAAATGATGGTCTCATTATGTGGTATCTATAGAATGTCATAGCAAATGGATGTACATAATCCTACTCCAATCAACTACTTTTAGAAGATTAGTTTGTTGTGAAAATGCTCTTTGTCCACACACTACTTCTAAAAGGTTACTATCACGTGCAACATGGGTGGATAGCCATAGGTAGTACTCCCCTTCATGATATAAAATATGTGCATACAACACCTATTTTATTTGCTCATGCTTGCATTCCTATAATTGAGCCTATAAGCTTGCCACTTAGATGAAGGTGTAGACTTGTACATGGAACATATCAGTAGATTTCAATAGGAGAATGACTCTATTATCATAGTAGATATACATCATGATGCTTAAGGCACTAACACATTAGGCTTTGGTAGCAAGGGTATACTGATTGGGGTCTATGGTTTAAAATTTTTGATTTGGCAACTAGGTTTTAGCCATAGGTTTTAAGGGAACTTATAGTTTGGTAACTAGGGTGTACTAGTTACAATCTAGGCTTTAGGATTTGAGATTTGGGATGCATGGCTTAAGGTATGGGGTCTAGGGTTTAAGGTTTGCTAGCTAAGGTGATTTAGGAGCTAGGGTTTAAGGTTTAAAAGGTAGGGTTTAGGGTTTGGGGTGTATGATTTAGGATTTGGGGCGTACAGTTTATGATTTGGGGTTTAAGGTATAGGGTATAGGGTTTAAGATTTGGTAACTAGAGTGTATTGGTGAGGATTTAGGATTTCGAGATTTGGCAACTAGATTCGTGTTTTAGGGTATATGTATTAGGGTGTAGGGTTTAGGGTTTGGTAAAGAGGGTGTTCCTATCCTAATCACAGTCTAGGGTGGTCTAGGATTTGAGATTTGATAGTTAGGGTATGGGCTTGGGGTATAAAGTGTAGGGTAGAGGATTTAGTAACTATTGTGTACCAGTTCAGATCTAGCATTTAGAGTGTGAGATATAGTAGAGCTAGGTTCAGGGTTTAGAGTTTAGATTTAGGGTACTCGATCTATGATTTAAGCTTTAAGGTTTGGCAAGTAGGGTATACTAGTAAGATTTAGGGTTTAGGATTTAAAATTTGGTAAGGTTTGGATTTTGGAATGTAGGGTTTAGTGTATATGTATAAGGTTTACAATTTGGGGTTTTTGTAACTAGGGTATATTATAGCTATATTTGGGGTTTGGGATGTAGGATCTAGGATTTGGTAACTAGGGTATATTAATGAGGATCTAGGGTTTAGGATTTGAGATTTGGTAGCTAGGGTTTAGAGTCCAGGGTGTAGGGCTTACGAT
Organism: Lygodium microphyllum; assembly: GCF_053477565.2. Lineage (NCBI taxonomy): Eukaryota > Viridiplantae > Streptophyta > Polypodiopsida > Schizaeales > Lygodiaceae > Lygodium > Lygodium microphyllum. The sequence continues at coordinate 8,971,780 of NC_141153.1, read as the reverse complement.
TTAGGGTTTAGGTATAAGGTCTAGGATTTAGGTGTGATAACTAGGTTGCATAGTTAGGGTTTAGGGTTTGGGATTTGAACATCTGTAGCTATTTGGTATTTGCGGTTTAGGTTTAGGGTTTAGAGTTTAGAGAATAGGATCTAGGATGTAACAACAGTGCTTGCTAGATAGGTGATACTAGTTGGATCGAGGATTTAGGATATGAGATTTTGTAGCTAAGTTTTGGGTCTTAAGTTTGTTGGAGAATTTTAGGAAGAGGGTATAGGTTATACATTTTAGAGCTTTGTAACTAGGGTATTGTTATTGCAAATCCCTATAAAGATGCAAGTTGAGTAAAAGCACAACGTGTTAGCATTAATTTGGGAAGAATGATGTTTCTCAAACTACATTGTAATATTTTAGGCACTATTGTTAACATAAGGGCCAACAACTTTAGATTGCACTACTATTGTAACATCATTTGAGAGTCAAGCTTGTTTCCGTGAAAATTATAAAATATCTCAACATAGATAGGAGACCCATAGCCATGAGGGGTTGTAGAACTAATCTTCTATTCACCTTTTTGATAGAAGAAGCCCAATAACATCAAATATATACATGTATTGAAAATGAAATTAGTTAAAAGCCTAAAAGTAGATGGGGTGCCCAACTTATGGAGGGAACCCTAGTTCCCAAACCCATATATAAAATCCAAGAAGTGAACAGAGATTCTTTTGTATGCAATTTTGAGAGATCTCTTCTTAATTTTCAATTTATCTTTTCGCACATCAATTGAGAGAGAATGTGTGTGACTGTGAGAGGCAGTGATGAGGGACTTGGAGAGTAAACCTTCTCTTTTGCCTTGCATTCTTGTTTTCTTCCCCTTCTTCTTTCAGAATTTGGTGTGCACTAGTCATGGAGAGCAATGGGAGTGTATCAAAGGAGTCACACTTGAACCTTGAAACTTGTGACAAGCTTTCGATGCATTCAGACTACAATGCATAAAGGCAAGAAGGCGAGTCTACTACAAGCTTTTGATTGTTTGCTTTCTTTCTTGAGTGGGATAGTGAGAAGAGAGTAGATGTGTAATATTTGGGTTTTCCCTCCCCTCCCATGTGGAATGGGGGCTTGGGGGGATTAATTTAAAACTTTAAATAAAAAATTAAAAAGGCTAGTTTTAACCATACATGTTGTCACTAATTTGCTGATGTCCCACTACCCTTCAACTATTGTCAAACTCCATCATGCAACCACACAGCGTAGCCTCAATAGCACAAAGAGAGAGAGAGAGAGAGAGAGAGAGAGAGAGAGAGAGAGAGAGAGAGAGAGAGAGAGAGAGAGAGAGAGAGAGAGAGAGAGAGAGAGAGAGAGAGAGAGAGAGAGAGAGAGAGTGTGTGTGTGTGTGTGTGTGTGTGTGTGTGTGTGTGTGGGGGGGGGGGGGGGGGGGGAAGAGAGAAGTTAAAGAAGGAGCTCTTCAATTTAAGGCCCTCTTTCATTCATCACAAGCTCTATCCTTAAAGAGGATCTCTTCCCATCTAATTGAAGACATATTCTATCCATAAAGCTCTATCATCTTGCGAGCTACTCTACCATTCTCACCTTGTTCAAGTGACAAATTCTCAAGATTGCCAAAAACAAGGAGCACTGCACAAAGGATCTATCACTTTGCAATGGCACCAAACAAAAGAAGCTTGGGAATAGAGCGAAAAGTGTCGACAATGCTCATGACTCCACAAAATTAATCTTAGGTTCCTTCCTTTCATTAAATTGGTAAAATAAAGATAAATAAAGATATTTTCATCAATGAAAAGGCTAAAAAACTTAGGAAATTAAAGGCTATGTTGATATATAATAATAAATGTAGCCTTAAAACAAGTTAGTAATACTTGATTTTTAAAATAGAAACAAAATGATCATAGCCAAATAAGTTGGTATAGCCTTAAGCTTAGGAATAAATAAACCTTTCACTAGAGCAAATTAGATACATAAACTTTTGACTTGCTCTGTACTTAATTGAAAAGTTAACAAGCTTGCATAAACATCTAATTTTGATAGGCTAGATGTGATGACAAGCATGATCATATGATCATCACGAACAAAATTGAAGGAAGGATTTGTTAGACCTTCCCTTCAAAACACCAAGGATTTAGATAGGAATTCTTTAGGTAAAGATCTTTGGGTACACATTAGAGAAATCACTTAATGAGGTTTCTAAAATGAGCTTGCATCAAGGAAGGATCTTGAAAGGTCTTTAGTTAAATTAGAGAATAACAACCCTCTTAGTCAAAGCAAGGATTGTTTCTTGCTCTAAACTAGGTATTGATACAAGGGTAAACTTACAATAAGTTGATTGTTTAATGAGTTAGCCACCTAAGCTAAGGATGATGTAAGTACGCCTTATTTATTGAGAAAGTTGGTTATTGACTTTCAAGACTTAAAGAGAACCTAGCTCTCTAAGAAAAAGTTATGAAACTCAAAGCATGGAAACCCTGGGATAATCCGAAGGGCAAGAGTAAACCCAAAGATTATTGTAGGGACTTCCTATACTAGGTTAAATTCCATTTTTAGTTGTGCAGTAAAGGATTGATTGATGCACCGTGAAATAAAATGTGTATGTTTGTAAGATATTTAGGATTCTCATTAAATCTTAACAAAATAACTTGTAGATATGGATTGCACTAGGCCTCCCCCAATGCTAGTAGCAAGATCCCTACACCAAGGGGGTTTGTTTAGTTGCATGGGAATCTAGGACCCGACCCTGTTTGTGAGAGGTGTTTATGTAGGGGAATCTTAGGTAGGAGCAATAAGGGTGCCTAGGGGTTTTTGGTGGTAAATTACTTATGCGGCAAGATCTTTCTAACTACTATGAGCCTAGGATGGTATTCTTGGAAGGCCATGATACTACTTAGGGATAGGAACTTGGTGGATTGTGACAAGGGGTCTCTAGTGGTGACTTCCTTATGCACCTAGGAGTTTATTAACCTCTACAAACCTAGGATGGTCTTCTTGGAAGGCCATGTTACTAATTAGGGGTAGAAACTTGGTGGATTGTGCCTTCGGACTCATCTTTATGGACAAAAAAGGATATTGGAATAAGAAAAAGCTTTAAGATAAATAAAATAAAAATGACTATTTGATAAGGATTGCTTTATGTATTTAAGTATTGTGACTTAAACTACATGAATGAACCCAATGCTTCGAGGTTAATCAATGAAGCTTCTTTTATGTGTTTATATGAATATGGTAGGTAATTAGAAAACCGCACATTGACCCAACTAGGAAATCAAGTAAAATCCCAATTTCGTGTCATTTTAGGGGGCTAAAGTGAGACTATGCCTTATGAAAGAGGGGTTGACATGATGCATTCCCCCTCATTTCTCACTTTCTTTGAAAAAAGTGCAACATGTCCACTTTAGTTTAAGTGGATTAGGTAACATTACTTATGTGGAGACCTAGATTCCAATTGAACCTTGTGGATATGGCCAAAACCTTCCCATGCAAGGTGGACTCAAGCAAACCTAGACTCTGTGATGTTGCAAGGAGTTTTGGATAGTGTTGCTTACAAATATCTCTCGATGAACCACTAAAAATTCATGCCACTAAAGGCTCTTCAGTCGAGCTCATTCACACGTGGTATCATACCTTCAAGAAAAATAGCATATTTGAAAAATATATGAAAAAATAATTGATAATGTAAGCTACACTTTTGGATGTTTTCTCACTGCTAATATGGAATGAACCTTTGGCAGAATGACCAAGCTTGGGAGCACTTTTTAGTATTCTAAGCTATGTATACATCAACGATGCATTCTTCTAACTTTGATTGGAGAAGAGAGGTTATGGGCAACTTGGATTGGCTATACAACCCTTCATCATTGTATCAAGAGAGACCATGGGTTTAGGATGGGCAATTCCACTACATTGATGTGGATCATCTTCTACATTTGCGCCAACTTAAAGAGAATATAATGGATGGAAAACTTGAAGGTTGTTGTTATGGTCCCTTATCTATGCAGAATACACAATAGGACAACAATATTCTATACATGAACACCACATTACTATAAGTAGTGTAAAAAATAACCCACACCATATCAAGTAATCAACCTAAAACTCAAAAATAATGTCATTAAAATTGTGAGAATACATTCCAAAATACTCATAACATCAAAACAGAGATAGAAATTAGAGAATATGATGAGATATATCAAAAACATGGAGATAGGACATGCTACCAAATGTTAGACATAATGAATAATTAGAGAATTCCATCATACATCAGATCGTGATAAATCACAATGAAACATGAATGACACTCTTTTAGGCAACACTTGTAACATCATGCATAACCATACTTCATGAGACACCTAAAGTCTACTCACATAGGAAAATACCAAGGACTAAGGTATAAACTATTCTAAGGGTAAATATCATGTGTCAAGCCATGGCTAACATTTGGCATAGCCCAATAGATGTCTTGACTATTCATAACTCAAAACCTTACATGTTATGGTGTTAAATGCCTTATTTAAAAGTAGACATACCTAATGAGATAAGTTATGCCTTACTCAAAGCCTTTTGCCTTGAAGTAAGCTGAGTAGACCCTCTCTCGTAGGATACTTATAGTCCCCTAATGTAGTTGTATAATTCGTTCAAAAGATAGTCATCTCAAAACAACGGCAATTACATAGATCACAACATAATATAACATGATGAAATACAAAAATAAACTAACAGTCTACTCAAACATTTCATGAGTTGTGATGCTCATGAATCTGATGAGAATTAGAAACAAAACCTTCATGAGATAATTCAGCCCCATGTGGCTCATGAATAGATAATGGCACAATATCTATCTCATAAACCTATTCAAGAGTAAGCTCCCAAATTTTAACCTATGTAATTCAGCCCCATGTGGCTCATGAATAGATAATGGCACAATATCTATGCCATGAATCTATTCAAGAGTAAGCTCCCAAATCTTAACCTAGTAATTAATGTCCAAAATTGCTTCATCATCATCAATATAATACTTTGCTACATCAAAATCATGCATACTAGCAACTTTTCCAAATGTGCTACCACTTTCCATTTGACAAAGAGCCATAACCATTTTATCATTCTCCTTTTGTAACTCTTCTCCTATATAAGAAATTCCAAATTTTCAAAAATGAAAGATTGCTATAACAAGGTGTAAGGTCTATTGATTACATGTGACATTCTATTCATCTGAGTATCCAAGATACATCAAGCATAAGCTAGGAGCATAAAATCTAATAGATTCTTCAAGCCTGTAACTACATAAGCTACTGAAGTGACCAAGATATGTAATCACAACCATGATCAATGTTACATAGTCCAAATCTTAGCTTAAAAGCATGCCATAGCATATCAAAAAGTATATATAATAACCAAAGTAGTGATACATTCAGAGTATCCCATAAAGCATAAATGAGTATTAGGCAAAAACTTTTTACTGATAAATACTCATTGCCCTATTATCACAGTACTAAAATGATAGTGAAATCTAAGCTATTTCAAGCTCAAATCAGTTCCAAAAGCCTAACTATACATTATGGAATGTATGTTAGATATTCAAGCTCAAACATACATTATGGAATGTATTGTTTACTATCTAAACCAAAACTGTTACGTCTTGTGTGAAACAGAGAATAAAAAATTGCATACAATCAAATATATGAGTGCTTAGATCTGTAGCTCTCATCGCGCTCTTTATTTCTAGCTATAGAATGCTTAAATCCGATATCGTATACAAAATTTATGGCCAAAATGTGACATTGCTATTAAGTTATCAATGGTATCCTATGACCTCTACAACATGCTCTATATCCACTCAAAATTGATAAAATGACTGTCTCTCAACTCAATAAGCACTCAACAAGGCTTAGCTAACCCTTGGAAATCTCCTTCACAAGCTAGGAGCAAGTTGAAACAAGCCAGGAGAAGGAAAGACTCAATGCATATCTTGGGAGGAAGAAACAATGGCTACCATGAAACCTTGAGCTAAATCTTTGAATTTGGGCTAAAGCAAAGGATAAGGAAGCTTCTCAAATGGTTGGCTCTAATACTAGTTGAAAGGTAGAGCCCAAATGGAAGCACACAAGTAAAAGTAAGAGCTATGGCAGATAGAGCAAGAGAAAGAGACACCATATGTGGGAACTCCAAGAGTCACAAGGTGTGATCAGCCTTCCCTTATTTCAATGTCATTGAAAGAATAAAGAATGAAGTGACAATGATGGGCATCCAGCACCTACAGAGTGTACAAGTGTGCGGGTATTGTCTATGTAATGAATATATGAGCGGTTAGCACATGTGCCTTTATCCCCAACACATAACACAAAGTGTAAGTCAGAGAGTTAAAATCAACATGATCATAGAAGAGGGATTAGATAAGGAAGTAAATGAAAGAACTTTTTCAAATTTCAATCTTACTAATAATAAAGGAGCCACATGAAGATGAAGAAGTTGAAAATGAAGAGTTTTATGATCCAATGGACATGTTTCCTTTTGACCTAAGTGGTTCTTCTATGTTATGTTCAATATCTCATGATGCATGGTCAAGTAGTAGAGGTGAAAATACTCTTCGGCTCAAAGGGCTTGTAAATGGCAAAGTTATATATATATTCTTGGGAATACAACCAACACACATGGTTTTATGAATACAAAATATTTGGAAGGGCTAAAGCTACTACCTAAGGATATGGAGACACCATTGAGGGAATAGGTTGCCAATGGGACTTTTGAAGCCATCCATGAAGTATACCCATGCACTTGTATTGAGCTTTCACTTTCATGCACTATACAAGTTGATCTTGTGGCCTCGAAAATGGGACCATTTGACATAGTCCTTGGATATGATTGACTAAAAACATTTGGCAAATTTACTATGGATTTGAATCCAATTCAATTAGAATTCTCTTGAAATGGATAACCAATTACCTTGCATGGAGTGGATCATAAGTATATAGAGCTCATTCCCATGAGGAAATTAAAGCGAGAGATCAATGCCAAGTCTTGTGTATTCAACATTATTCTTTCTAAAGAGAATGAAAATTAGTCCATATCTACTCAAAAGAAGAAGAATTAAGCATTGAATAAATTGTTAGAGAAATAGAAAGACATATTTCTATCCATATCTTCATTGCTACCCAAGAGAGAGATTGACCACATAATTGACTTGGTCCCTAATACCAAGACCATTTAATAAACCTTCTTATAAATTCAAAGAGTTGCTGCAAATGGATTTGATACAACCTAGCTACTCACCTTTTGCCTCTCTAGTAATTTTGGTAAAAAATAAATATGGGATATTTTGCATGTGCATTGATTATAGGGAGCTGAGTAAGTTTACAATTAAAAATAGGTATTCCATTTCTTGCATTGATGATCTTCTAGATGGAGTCAAGGATGCCAAGTTTTTTGCAAAGATCAATCTATGTTTAGGATACCATCAAATTCACATGAAAGAGGGGGATGAGTACAAGACCACATTTAGAATTGAAAGGAGATGGTATTAGTTTTTTATGATCGGCCCTAATGAATGAGATTTTAAGTCATTCTTATTCAAGACAATCCTTGTTTTTTTTAATGATATCCTCATATATAGCAAGTCCAAGGATGAGCATTTATAAGAAGTAAGGGAGGTGCTTGACACATTGAGAAAGTGCAAACTCTTTGCAAAAGAATCCAAGTGTTCTTCCATGCAAGATGAGGTAGAATATTTGGGCCACATAGACGGTGAGAGTGGGATTAGAGTAGACCCACAGAAGGTGCAATGTGTCAAGAATTGGGCTATCTCTATACTCCTACATCTTCGAGAGGTTTTCTTGGATTATCTTCTTTCTATCAATAGTTCATTAAAAATTATGCTCATACTGTGGCTCCATTAACTAATAGGTTGAAGAAATAATCTTTCTTTTGGGATTCTATAATGGACCAAAGCTTCAATGAGCTAAAATCTATCTTAGTTTCAACACCCATTCTAGTATGTCCAGATTTTTCTAGGAAATTCACTATATGTGCTAATGCCAAAGGAAGGGGTATTGGGGCTATTCTATATTAAGATCATGGAGTAATTTCTTATTAGAGTAGAAAATTAAATGAAAAGAAATGTCAAATCCATGTTTATGAGCAGGAAACGCTATCCATTCTTTATGCAATCAAAAAGTGTCATCACTATATCTATGGCAACCATTTTAAGGTCAAAAGTGATCATAGTGTTGAAATATTTCCTTTCTCAATCCACTTTATCTCCCAAACAACAATGATGGTTGTCTACACTTCAATATTATGATTTTGACATTTTATACATTGCAGTTAAGACAATATTATGGCAGATGATGGTTGTCCACACTTCAAGATTATGATTTTGACATTATATACATAGCAGGTAAAGACAATATTGTGGTAGATGCTTTGTCAATAATATGTGCATGTTCACTTTCTTCTATTACTATTTTCTATGAAGAGTGGATTTATGATATATATAAGAAGAGTATTTGATTGATGAAAACACAACCACTATAATGAGAGCATTTAAGCAAGGAAGAGATGAAAAGTATCCAAAATTTTTATGGCTTTTATGGTACAAAGGTCGAGTTTATTTGATACCTCAAACATCCTTCAAGTATCACATTTTGCAAGAAATGCATGCTCCACCTTTGGCAGGTCACCATGTGTTGTTTAAGACATTTGACACTATTCACATAAGAGTTTTTATTGGAAGGGCATTTGGAGGGATGCCAAAGATTATGTCATGCAATGTCTTCCCTATTGACAAAATAAAGATTCCATGCTTCTACCCAGTGGATTACTTCATTTATTACCTATTCCTTAAGGCAAATTGATTGATATTAGCATGGATTTCATCATGATACCAACAACAACAAACCATGATTGAAGGCCAAATCACATTCTAAAATGCAAAAGGAATTCAAGTAATTATGTAGGGCAAAGCTAGAAAACATAAGATCCAATTGAGACTACTTGATCAAGCTTAATAAGTTTAATTAGGATAAAAAGTGGAGGAGGTATCTTTCTAGATGAAGAAATATACCAATGTCTTTCCAACTAAAGTTAACAAAGCTTCCTAGCATTTATATAATTGTTGATCAATTGATAAAATTTGCCCATTTCATCCCCAATTAAAGTCCAATTTATAGCCAAACAAGTGGATAATTAGTTTATGGAGAGTGTGTTCAAGCTTCATGAAATGCCATAAAGATAGTATACAATTGCGATACTAAATTTATGGTAAATTTTTGGTAAATTCTCTTTTCTTCTACGGGCAGTAAGTTGGCTCTTAGCATGGCCTATCACCCCCAAATGGATGGACTAATAGAGCTCATTAATAAATGGTTGAAAGCCTATATCTTGCCATTTTTGCCACAATAGTCAAGATTCTTGGAACCAATGGTTACATTTGGTTGAATTTTATTACAATAATATTCATGATATAAGTATTGGTCTCTCATTTAAAGAAGCATGTGGCTCCAGCCATTATAGTTTTGGAAGAATTGAAAGGTGAGAAGGATCGAAGCTCGTTTGGAAGAGCTATGGCGAGAGAGCAAGAGTAAGAAAGAGAGAGAGAGAGAGAGAGAGAGAGCAAATGGGAACTCCAACAATCATAATGTGTGACCGAGCCTTCCTTTATTCAAACTGTCACTAAAAGAATAAAGAATAAAGTGACGGTGATGGGCATCCACCATCTGCATTGTGCAATGGTTGGTACTGTCAGTGTAGTAACACACGGGCAGCTAGGCAGAGGCACCTTTACCACAAACAACCTCCCACTTAAAGGCGAATCTACCCCAGTGAGGAGTGAAAAAGAAAAAGAAAAGATAGTATAATGTACACATGTACAACAAGATGAGGAAAAAATGTCATCTCATCCAACGCCCATCAATCTCCCGAGGAAGGCAAAGCGCTTAGTAATGAGGCTTTTCATGAGCAGATCGGCAGTATTCTCATTAGTGGAGATCTTGACAAGGTCAACATACTTGTCCTCCACAACCCCACGTATGAAGTGATGCCTCACCTCAATGTGTTTCATCTTTGCATGGAAGACCAAATTCTTGAATAGCTGAATAGTACTCATAGAATTCGAATGCAATGTAGGTATAGAATCAATCCCAAGGTCATGAACCAAACAGCCCAATCATATGGCCTCCTTGCAAGCCTCAGTGGCTACCAGCCTCAGTGATAGAGAGATCCGTACACTTTTGAACCCTAGACATCCAAGAGATAACACCTCCAGCATAGGTGAATACATAGCTAGAAGTGGACTTTCTACTATCTGCATGTCTTGCATAATCGGAGTCTGTGTACCCCACAACTCATATATCCTGGCTGCCATAGCAAATACGCATATCTATTGTGCCTTTCACATATCTCATGATACCCTTCATGGCATTCTGATGTTTCTTGCCAGGTGTAGCCATATAGCGTGCCACAACACCAACTGCAAAGGCAATATCTAGATGAGTGGCTATCATAGCATACATCAAACTATCCACGACTGATGCATATGGGATCTTGGCCATCTTGACCCTCTGCTCATCTGTCAATGGACAATCAGCCTGTGAAATCTTCACATAAGAAGGTAATGGACATTCAATAGGCTTGATGTCCTGCATGCAAAAATGCTCAAGGACTTTATGAATGTACTCCCTCTGTGAGAGGTAGAGTAGTCCTTGATGCTTGTCACGCTTAATGCGCACAACCAAGAATGTGAGAGGCCTGTTCCAAATCCTTCATCTCAAAGCTCTTCTTCAGCTGAGATTTAAGAGCATCCAGCTCATCATGAGCTTTTCTTACTATCAGCATATCATCAACCATTGGTCTATAACCATTTCCTCCACTTGGTTTTGATCCATAGACCGTTGGATATGTAGACAACTTGCTATAATTATTGTTCATCAAAGTCAACTCCATGCTCCAGTTTAAAACCCTTAGCAACAAGTATTGCCTTATAAGCCATCTTAGGGTACCCATGGGTACTCTTCAGCTTATACACCCATTTGCATGGCGAAATCTTCTTGCCTTTAGGCAATGCAACCAAATCCTAAGTCATATTCTTATGCAAGGAGTTCATCTCAGATTGCATAGCCCTCTCGAGTGACTGTCACCCCTGTGCATAGCCTCATCATAGGTGAGAGGCTCTACTACATCTACAACCAAGACATAATGCATCGAGAGCTCAAATCCATCAGGTGGACGTCTAGCTCTAGTAGACCGTCTCACTGTAGGCTCTATTGCATGTCTAGCATCCTGTCCAACACCCTGGCCATGTGTACCAACTACTGTTGCAGGCTCTCCAACTGACTGTGTAGGAGCACATGGCTCCTTTTGGAATATAACCATGTGTATCTCTACCACCTTCTTAGGCTGCCTATGTATCTTGTCTTCATGGAACACTACATCATGGTTGTGGATGACTTTTCGCGCTTACGGATCCTAGAGGTGGTAACTCATCTCACCTACAACTCCATAGCCAAGGAAAATGCATTTGACACTCTTAGGATCCAACTTAGTCTGCTTGTCCTTGGGCACATGGCAGAATGCCTCACATCCAAAGACACGTAGATGCGCATAAGACAGAGGTTTCCTAGTCCATACCTCCTCTGCAACCTAGAAATCCAAACCATTGGAACGTCATCTATTGATGACATGTACAGTTGTACTGACTGCCTTAGCCCAAAAGCTTTGTGGTAGGCCTGCATGGCTAAGCATACTGCGTACACGTCCGTTCAACCAAACCATTCTGGGGTGGGGTATAGGGGGCGGTCAACTGACACTTAATACCCCTCTCCTCACATAGCTACTCAAAGGCACGTGACACATATTCTCCCCCATTGTCAAACATAATGCATTTCAGCCTATGCCTAGTCTGGTTCTCAACCAATGCAAGCCGTCTTTGAAACATAGCCAAGACATCTGACTTAGGCTTAATGGGGTAAGCCCAGAATTTACACAAAAAATCATCAATGAATGTCATAAAATACTTTGCACCAAGGCATGGGCCCATAGACATCCGAATGTACCAATGCCAGGGGCACACTCAAATGTGTCCTACCAGACTTCTTATTTGTATTCCTAGTCTGTCTATCATAAAGACAATGCTCACATGAATCAAAACATGCATACTCAAGGGGTGGTAAGTACTGCAAACCGGAAAGCATTTTCATTCCCTTCAAGGACATATGGCCCAAACATGCATGCCAAAGAGATACATGTGGGATGGAAGTGACTGACAAAACATGGTCAACAGAGGATCCATCAACTACAAGAGGATAGGGGCTACCAGCCTTGGCACCTCTAACAAGCACAAGTCTGCCACGGGTGATCTTCTAGAAAGAATCCCCAAATGAAACATGAAATCCAGCATCATCAAGCTACCTCGTAGACACAAGACTGCATGTAAGCATAGGTTCATGACATATATCCTGTAATAGAAAAGTATTATTAGTAAAGAATTGTAGCCGTACATCCCCAATGCCAACAATAGCAAGTGACCCGCAAGCGAACTGAACCAGAGACAATGCGGTAGGAGTGAAACCATTCACGGCATGGTATAACATGAAATGAAGCACTAGAATCCAAAAGCTAGCACTGCGCATACATAGAGTGAACCTTGGTCAACGGCATAGCATCACGAGACCTAGTTGCAAGTATGTACTCCCCATCAGAGTCATCAGTCTCTACATTACATTTATCTCCTTGATTTTCACACGGGATTTCACAGGTATCATGCTGCGATCAAAGGACTTTTCCTGTACTTTGTCTTTCCCCTTCTCTTTGTGCTTCTCATTGCGCAACTCATGAAAATATAGGCATATATGGCCCTTCTTGCTACAATGATAACATGTCACATTAGCATTTCTCCCACAAGACTTGTTGCATGACTTACCATGTGACTTAGACCTAGAATTCTATAAGACTCTACCATGACCATTCCCACGGTCATTCTTTCCATTACCATCTCTACCTCTAACAATCAAAGCATGCGACACACGAGAGGCATCCAAGTTCTTATGGTTGATCTCTTCCTACAAAAGAGCACTCTCTACATCAGGCAATTTTAAAATAGTAGCAAGAACACATAAGATAGTGTGGAATACATCCCATGACTGACTCAAAGTCCCAAGCAAAAACAATGAAGTAACCTCATCATTCAAGGTAATGCCTTGCGAAGTCAAGTTCTTGAGAATAGCATGGAACTGGCTCAATTGAGTAGGCATTGTATTCTCCTTCATGCGTAGGTCCATAAGCTGCTTCAGCCAATACATCTAACTTGCTAGACTTTTCTTGTCATAGAGGTTCTTAATTTTATCCCAAAGCTGCCAAGCACTCTGTGCTTCCTCAACCACATTGTAATGCACCTGTTCAGTGGAGACAAGATGAGACTAGACTTGCATAACTCATCAAGCTCATCCCATTCATCATCAGTCATAGTTTTAGGTTGCTCGCCATGCATCCTTAATGGCTTTATTTGCGATTTTTACACCAATACTTGCCAAACTTGGCTCTTCCAATAGGCATAAACTTAGTGATATTGAAGATAACACTATCAATAGAAGAAGATGCCATACTGCAATCCAAAATGGTGCAGACAGTTCAAAACTATGACTATAAATAGTCAAAATACCACCAAAACCAAGGCAAAATGACCATGAAGAACTAATAGCTAATGATGTTGCCCACCAAGTACCATCAAAAGTACATAAAATCAGGATGATTTAGCATGAAAATTCCACGTCAATTCGTGCATAACTACTTCCTGTAATAAATTACAGCCATATATAATGAGAGCAAACTATAGGCAAAATGAATGCATCAAGTCAACCATTGACTGTCAAAGCATAACTAGCATCAAGCAGGCTAAATTCAACATGTGACAGTCATACGGACATCGAGCAAACATCCAAGTATATCAAATGAATTCGTCAGTAAGCTGGCACACCCCCTGTGTAATAGGGCAAAGTGTACACAACACTAGCAAGACCTGACACAAAGAGGTGTATGCTCAGGGAGTGCAAAGCCCAAATTAGCCCAAGTATATCTGTGAGGACCATTGCATATCAACCATGCAACATCCAAGTGAAGATTCTAGTCTCAAGGATCCAAATGCTCAAGTAGCCTAAACCGCCTGCTCGATGTTTGTCAAGCGTATCAAGATGCTCCCATTGGCACAAAAGCCGTAAATATCAAGCAAAGAAGCTCAACAAGGGAATATGATAGCACCAATGCTAGAAGATCCAAGATCAAGCATCAATAATACCTCATGAGCATATAGGCCATGTAGCATCTGTACATAGCATCTATAGATATCAAAATACATCCAAACTGTAACTTTGGCAAGCAGAGAAATAACCAAAGTAAGCTCTAGGCAATCAAATGTCAAGCCAAAGCAAGTCTTAGTAGCATCCAACTCCAAACAATGTAATGGGCATGTAGTAGTGGCATAGGCCAAGCATGTCGAGACCGGTCAAACATAAGCAAAGTACGTGCCATAAGTACATGTAGTAGTCGCATAGGCCAAGCATGTCAAGATCATGCAAACATAAGCAAAGTACATGCCATAAGTACATCAGAGATGAAGATCTCAATGCTATGTGAAGCGAACTCAAGCTCAACCAATGATTCGAGAGAAAATCCAAGCTCTATGTTGATCCCTAAGAGTCACTACACCAATGTATACATCCAAGACATAGCCTGAAATCCAACAGGCATATCCAAATAAAAGCAAGTAAGCTTTAGCCTTGAATATTCCAGAAACAATTAAACATCCAAAATTGAGCAAATAGTGGCTCAATCCAATCTCAAAACCATAGACAAACCATAGGCATACTTTCCCATATATATAGGCACCAACCAAGCATAATCGGGCATCAAATGACTATGTAGCATGAGCATAAAATGTAATGATAAGGGCTGCCCTAACTTGGGCTACATGTGGACTCTGTAAAATATTCAATGACTACAAAAATTCAGCCCCAAAAGCATCTCATATCATAGGCATACATTCTCCTAGCATTCGGGCAGCATTCGAGACTAACCGGGCAACCAATGTCAATTCCAAAGTGGTCCATACATAAAATGCTAATGTAGCATTGTTGTGGGCTGCCTGTAAACTATGTATAATAGTCCCAAACCTGAATTAAATCACATCAATGCTCAATGCCAAGTCTCGGGATCAAATTCCAAGCATAAACCAAGTGTATAGTGCCCAAATGAAGTGTTTTCAAGTTGCCAATGAGTGCCAAGGGAGGACTGAAGTAAAAAACGAAAATTTTTACAAGTCTTCAAGCTGGCCCAAACTAATCTAGGGCCAGTGGAAGGGCTGGGAAAGGTCAAGGCAAGGTTGGGGGAGTAGTCAAGGGCCCCTAGGAGCTCCCTCTTGAAGGGCAAAGTCACCGGTAGATAGTAGGCATCACAAGAAGCAAGAGGACATGGCTGCCCTGCTTCACAAAACCTGTGGACTGAAGTAAAATAACAAAAGAGGGCTCAAATATCTCTGAAGGAATGCCCTGAGGGTGCCCAAACGGGCCGAGTAGGTGCTCGAGAAGCCGGGGAGTACGGTAGCTTGAGAGAGTTGGCTATGGCTGCCGGGAAGGAGACCCAATGAGTGTAGGTAATCAATAGGAAGTTGAAGGAGTCACGAACCAAGTTGGAATGATCGAGCAACCATGCTCTGATACCAATTGAAAGGTGAGAAGGATCGAAGCTCGCTTGGAAGAGCTATGGCGGGAGAGCAAGAGTAAGAAAGTGAGAGAGACCAAATGGAAACTTCAACAATCACAATGTGTGAGTGGACCTTCCTTTATTCAAACTGTCACTAAAATAATAAAGAATAAAGTGATGGTGATGGGTGCCTGCCACCTGCAAGCCGCCACCTGCAGTGTACAGTGGCAGGTACTGTTAGTGTAACCCAACAAGAATTGCCTCCAATAAATGAAGATGGTCTTATCATTTATGAGCCAAAAAAAGTCATTGGAAAGATACATAAAGTTTTGAGGAACTAAATATTGTTGGAATATCTTATTAAATGCCAAGGTTTGCCTCTTGAAGAGTCTACTTGGTAGCCATCCTTCTATCTTGATTATTTTCCATGGCTTCTACATGAAAAACAATGAATTCCAAAATAGGGCCACTTGCTATATTAAAATTCTATCGTGACATTAATTAGCCTAACTTGGTGAGAGTGCCTCTTTTATGGATGCAACAACTTCTACATGGTATCTATTTTTCTATTAGCATGTCATTTGATGGATTTCAACATGTCTACATTAAGTTATGGAAAATTTCCTATCAACTACCCTATTTGGATAGTTATAGTAGTTGTACCTATTTTACTTCTTTCAGTATTATGTTTTATGAGGGATGTTCTTCAAATTATGGCCTTCTCTATTTGCTTGGATCTACTTCCTTACAAGCTATTTTGTATATTCATTGTAAATTTTATCTCCGTTCTAAGCTTTGAGGACAAAACTTCTTTAAGCTAGGTAGGCTTGTAATGAAGCATAAGACTTATTGGTAGAGAAGGAGGGTATATAAAGCTATGAGAAACACAATTTCATTATCTTTTTGCCAAAGATTGTTCTTGAGGCTTCCTTGTGTGGACCTCCCACCATAACTAAGAAATGAATACCTTACTGAAGTAGGACTTGGTAGTAGAGAAGGGGAGGTATATAAAGCTATGGGAAACACATGTCCATTATCTTTTTGCCATTTATCAAATATTGTTCTTGAGGCTTTCTTATATGGACCTCCCACCATAGCTAAGAGGTGAGTTCCTTGTTGCCTTTATCAATTTCCATGGTGTACTTGAGATTTGTAATGAAAGCAATCAACCATGGGATGAAATCTAACTGAAATTGAAAATTAACTAAGCTACAACAAAGAATTAACAAATCTATTGCACCAAGACATCCTCATCATGTATTAATGGTTGGGGATTCAAGAATACATGACGGCCATGGCTGAGTGCTTCAAAGCTAAGAAGAAGCTAACTCCAAGAAAATGGTAAAGCCCAAATTATTGAATGATCAAAAGTTGTCTTGCCTTTGGCCTCTAGTCCCTTTTATTCTAACCCTCTTCCAAACTTAAGGGCTGTTCACACATGTACACATAGGCTAGGGCTAAATTTACAAAGGTTGGAATTAATCCAAGGTGCAAATATTAATGTTGTATTTTCCTTCATGACAAACCATC
Organism: Lygodium microphyllum; assembly: GCF_053477565.2. NCBI lineage: Eukaryota > Viridiplantae > Streptophyta > Polypodiopsida > Schizaeales > Lygodiaceae > Lygodium > Lygodium microphyllum. The sequence continues at coordinate 8,954,569 of NC_141153.1, read as the reverse complement.
CCGTCCTGAAGATGGTTTTGTCCTCAAAACCAAGAAGTAATGGCCTAAATCCAAGTCAAGGATGATAGTAATCATGCCCAATCATCTTCCAAATGATAAGAAAGCACTGTCCATGAAAGAAGACCTTTTGCATGCCAAACTGTGAGAAAACTGGCTGCTGTCCATACAGGGCTGATTCACTAAAAATGCCATAACTTTTGATATATTGGTCCAAATGAGGCGTATGAGATGTAGAAACGAAGTATACACTCCCAAGCATCACCCCATAACATCAGAATCAAATTTTGATGAAGTCAGGACAGTTTTATTGTCTGCAGAAATTTCATACAGCAAGCTGTCTCTGCACAGTCACCGCATACTGCATCATATATCATCCTGTAATAACCAAGGAAAGTTACTGACATAAGTGGATGGTTGCCAAGAAGACTCTTCAATGGGCAAATTCTTCCACTTAATGAGATACTCAATGAGAGTACGATTTCTGAGAACTTTCTCTCTCTTTCCAATAATGCTTTCAGGTTCATATATGATCAGTCCTGCCTCATCCAATGGTGGTAACTCTTCCAATACTTGTACATCGGGCCCAACATACTTCTTCAGCTGTGAAATATGGAATACATCATGTATTCTAGTGAAAGATGGTAGCTGAAGTTTATAAGCAAGCTCTCCAATTTTGTCCAAAATCAAATATGGCCCATAAAACCTATGAGCAAGCTTGTTATTCCCACCCTTTAATGAAGCATAATGCGTCTTGGGTACTTTGAGAAATACCCAATCTCCAACCTTGAAGTCTAAATGTCTTCTTTTCTCATCAGCATAGACCTTCATTACGTCTTGTGCTTTCCTTATGCTATCCTTGCATTGCTTCATGAGCAACTCCATTCTTTCCAACTCTTCCTTTGCTTGTGGGTTGATGTCTTCATGGAATAAAACTGATGGAAGTTGGACTTTATACCCATAAAGAGCTTCAAACGGAGACATCCCAATGCTCATGTGATGCGTGTTATTATAGCAAAATTCAGCAAGGTGGATCCAACGATCCCATGAAGCTTGTGTGTCATGACAATAATGCCTAAGGTACACTTCCACCCAATGATTGACTCTCTTCGTTTGCCCATCAGTCTGAGGGTGATAGGCCGTGCTAGGAGTGAGGAAAGTACCCATAGAGGAGAATAGACTTTTCCAGAAGTTGCCCATAAACTTCGAATCACGGTCTGATACTATTCTCATAGGCATACCATGTAGTTTGAACACACCTTCCATAAATTGCTCGGCGACTTGCCTTGCTGAATATTGGACTTTAGTTGGGATAAAGTGGGCTGATTTGGTCAATCTATCAACTATCACATAGATATTGTTCCATCCATGACTGGTAGTAGGCAATCCCATTATGAAATCCATGGAAATATCTGTCCATTTGCCCATAGGTATGGGTAAAGGCTGAAGTAAGCCGGCTGGTAATAGAGTGGAATCTTTATTTTGCTGACACTCCAAGCACTGAGATACATACTCTTTAACATCTTTCCATAGACCTTTCCAATAAAAGCTTTGATGAACTCTATCAAACGTCTTGAAAAGGCCCAAGTGACCAGCCATTGGCGATGAATGCATCTCTTGAAGCACCTTCAGCTTGAATTTACTGTTGGGAATCAAGTACACTTTACCCTTAAACCATAAGAGGCCATTATGCACTTTAAAATTAGGAAATTCAGCATCACACCCTTGCTGTAATTTCTGTAAAATATGGGCAGCATGCTCATCAAGCACATATTCCTCTTGAATGTCTTCAATTCAATCCTTATAGATGGTAGACACAGTAGATAGACTGCATGCCCACATTCTTGATAACGCATCAGCCACCACATTATCCTTGCCAGCCATGTATGATATTTCAAAATCATATGATTGCAAAGTGGCCAACCATCTCTTTTGCTTGGGAGAAAGATTGGGCTGCGAGAGAAAATATCTAAAGACCCTATGATCGCTTTTGACTTTGAAGTGTGTCCCATAGAGGTAGTGGTGCCATTTCTTGATTGCATGTAGAATAGCAAGCATCTCCTGCTCATAAACGTGCATCTCTCTCTCTTTGTCATCAAATTTTCTGCTCTCAAATGCAATGACACCATGCTCCTGTACCAAAACTACTCCCAAACCTCTACCACTGGCATCTGCATAAATGGTAAAAGTCTTGGAGAAGTCAGGGCAAACTAGTATGGGTGCTGAAACAAGCAATTGCTTCAGCTCATTAAAGCTCTTGTCAGCGATCTCATCCCAAAAGAAGGCCTCTTTTTTCAGCCGATCGGTAAGAGGAGCTGCAACATGAGCATAGTTCTTCATAAACCGTCGGTAAAAAGATGACAAACCAAGGAAACCTCTTAATGAAGTGGCATTGGTTGGTGTAGGCCATTCTTTGACGCACTGAACCTTCTTAGGATCCACTTTGATTCCATCTTCTCCCACTATATGACCCAAGTACTCAACTTCCTTTGTCATAAAAGAGCATTTAGTGGCCTTGGCAAACAGTTTGTGTATCCTCAATATGTCAAAGACCTCTTTTACATGCTGCAAATGGTCTTCTTTATTCTTGCTATAGATCAAAATGTCATCAAAGAATACCAAAACTGTTTTAAAGAGCAATGGCTGAAGTATCTTATTCATGAGAGACTGGAATGTGGCTGGAGCATTTGATAACCCAAAAGGCATAACCATAAACTGATAAACACCCCTCTCCGTCCTGAAGGCTGTTTTGAATTCATCCCCTTCCTTCATACGTATTTGATGATATCCCGATCTCAAGTCAATTTTGGAGAACACCTTGGCATCCTTCAATTCATCTAAGAGATCATCTATTCTAGGTATTGGATACCTATTCTTAATAGTGACCTTGTTGAGATCGCGGTAATCAATGCATATTCGAAAGGAGCCATCTTTCTTCTTCACAAGAAGGACTGGAGAAGCAAAAGGTGATTGGCTTGCCTTAATGAGACCCATTTCCAAAAGCTCTTTGACTTGGCATTCTACCTCTTCTCTTTCCACTTTGGAGAGGCGATATGGTGGTTTGTTAACGGGCTTTGTATTGGGCAGCAAGTCAATGGGATGGTCCACTTCTCTTTTGGGAGGAAGAGAGGTAGGTGGCTGAAAAATATCATCATATTCTTTCAGCAGTTTACAAAGACATGGGTCCATATTGTTGGTAGGAGAAGAGGGCTGATCCTCTTCAATCTTGGAAAGAAGAATGGTGAACATACATGCCTTTGCATTTATCTCTTTCTTAACCTTCTTGGGGCTGAGAATCTCCATTCTTTTCTTTTCAGCTCCATGTAGTGTTACTTGTTGTCCACACCATTTAAACTCCATTTCCATGTTGTTGAGATCCATGGTAAATCTGCCCAAAGATTTCAGCCAGTTGCAGCCAAGTATTATATCAATGGGACCCATTTCTAATGCAATTAGGCTCACTGATGTAGTGCACAATGGGGAAAGGGTGATAGGTACATTTGGACAGCATTGATTGCTCTTCTCAAAATTTCCATTTGCCACTTGGATTTTGAGTGATTCAATTTCAGCCCATTGAGTGACTTAGCATTAATGAAGCTATGTGTACTTCCCGTATCTATGAGTATATGAGCGGTCCTTCCCTTGATTTGACCTTTAAGGCGTAGGGTATTATCCCCTCTTGAACCACTCCATGCATCACTTGATATGGCACATAGCGATGGATGTAAATCAGTCCATGAATCATCCAAATAATGACCGCTCGGGTCGAAAGGAAACCCACCCATCGGATCATAGAACTCATCATGGACATTCTCTTCATTTTCATGCGCCTCTTCTTGAGTTGTTGTGACATCAAGCTGAGCCAAGCTTCCTTCAATAGATTCAACATCGGAATCATCCTCGATGATCATGCTAATCTTCATATTTTTGGCCTTGCATTTGGACTTATGATCGGGTGACCATTTCTCTCCACATTTGTAGCATAGACCTTTAGCATACATATCTTTGAGCTTGTCATTCGATACATGTTTGCCTTGAGTAGGGGCTGAAGTTTTGGCACTTATATCAGTCCTCTTTCCATCAAATCTATTTTCAGCATTAGGTCTGAAATTACTGCTTTGTTTTGACCCAAAAACAGTAGGAAAAGTGGGTATCTTGCTGTAGGTATTGCTGAAAGTATTTGATGGCTTCCCAATATGCTGAAAATCAATTTTAGCATGCCCATAATGGCTTGATGTCCTTGGGGACTGCGTAGGCTGAAAAGAATGCCCTGTTTTTGGCTGAAAACCCTTGTATTTCTGCCCATAACGTTCAGCCAATTGAATGGCAGCTTGTAGGGATGTAGGATTCATGGCTCCAACTTCAGAAGAAAGAATAGGTTCCAAACCAAATATGTATTTATTCAAGTTGGCACTATCGGAGACCCCATGAACATACATCGAGAGGTTCAAAAAGTGATTTGAGTACTCTCTAACCGAGAGACCACGTTGCTCAAGTGCATACTACTTTTTCTCTAACCGCTCTTTTTCAATAGGGGAAACAAAGACTTCAATCATAGCATTTTTCAATGCATCCCAAGACAAGAAGTCATGTCCCATCCTCGCCATATATCTCCAAGTGTGAGCATACCCTTCTAGATGAAGGGCTGCAAATTTTACTTTGGCATTCTCGGGTCTTGGGTAAAGGAAAAAATACATCTCTAACTTGTCAGACCACTCCTCCAACTCCGTGGATGAAGGGTTCTCTCCCTTGAAGTTTGAGATAATTATTTTCTCCTTGTACTCTCTCTCGTATTGAGGAGGTTGTCCATTAGGGTGTTGCTGCCCACTATGGTGTTGTGGCCCAAAAGAATTGCCAAAAGGTCCTTGCTTATGATATTCATTATTTCCATGCCCTTGTGCATAAGGAGTTTGCTGTCCATAATGCATACCATGACTTTGTGGCTGGAAACAATGTCCTTGAGGCTGAAAGTATGTGTTGCTCACATTGGGAGGTTGTCCATGCATTGGTGAGTTGAAAGGTGGTTGCTGCCCATTATTTTGCTGATTCCAACCATGATTTAACATGGGACTTGGCCTATTGGGCTGCACTTGAGTAGAGAAATTATGTCGTGGCTGTCCAAAAGCATTTGGGGCTGAATTCACATGTCCATGTGGCTGCCCATACGATTTTGGGGCTGAATTAACATGCCCTTGCTCATAGCCACCAACATTTGCTTGAGAGTAAAATTGCTTGTAGAAAGAGTTGCACCCATGGATGTCTTCATCATGCTTTGAGTTTGTTTGCACTCTTTCTTGAAGATCCTGCCCATGTGGCTGAAAGTGACCCTTTTGTTGATGGAATTGTGGCTGAAGTGAAGTGGGATGAACAAAATCCTTAGCTTTAGATGACTCTCCAACTTCAAATTGACCTACCACCTTAGGAGTAGGTGGTTTAGGTGGTTCTTCAGCCCTATGAGGATGTGGGATATTAAGACTAGCTGTAGGCAACATTTTCTCACCAAGAAGTGCTACAAGCTTGTCAATACCCAACCTCATACCCTCGAAACCTGATTTCATATCCTTTATGTCATTTGACAATTGTTGAAAACTGTTTGAATTCATTGAGATATGAGACGTCTCTATGGGTTGATCGGTAGGGGAGTGGGTGGAACTTGCATCGACCTCATCGTTCTCATAATGCATTCGGTAAATGGCATCTTGAGAAGTATCATGTTCACCCCTTTCCTGTTGATGTTCATCCCTTTCCTGTTGATATTCCTTCAATTCTTCATTGATAGTATCCAAAACAGGGTCTCTCTTCTTATTCCTAGCCATGGGTTGATTTCTGTCCTGAATTTCTTGCAGTAGAAAAACTTGATTATCTTCACTTCTAGAGCTCCAAATTACGAGGTCTTTGGCTCTGTTCAAAGCTTGAAGAGCCCTCTATCCGACGATCTATCAAGTGCAGAAAATGGATGAGTATAAAAATTTCTGTAAGGGATTTACTGTTGCTGTCTGAAAATACCTGCAGGCAGTGAATACCCTGTTTTAGTCAATTAATGGCTTGTGCCATCAATACCAAGCATGTACCAACTTCATAACCCTGTAGGAGAGTCTCATATGTCTGCCCATACTGAAAATGACCTCTGTAACCAGTAAAATGGCTGTCTAACTCAATGTAGACTGCAATCTTTAATGAGGGTATGTATACATACTCTGTTCCAAACTTTAATGCTGAACCATAGTGTCTTTACCATAGGATGCATACATTTTACTGTAGCCATATGTCTTCATACATTCATGAGTACCATACATTTGCCAATATCTCAAGAACTCATTGCCCATAACTCATGCTGTAGGCTGATTCCAAGTGCCTTTGAGATTTGTACATGCACCCAAACTTGAAAATACATGGGATCCGAGACCCGAGGGGTTTGCAAAGTTCCCTCTCGAGTCGGGTTGTGCTCTCCTTCAGGGTCCTTGTCGGTAGGGGAGGGTCACCTCTCTTTTGTCCTACTGACTCGCCCGGCATCCACTTTTCCTCGTGGGCAAGTACATGGCAAGTGAATTCTAGCTCTAAAAATCAGTATGATATGCATGGAATAGGAAGGAAATACAATTTCCTTTCATTTTCCCTTTTCATGATATGCAAGATTGGAATTGAAAAGGCTGAAATGTAAATGAGAAATGGAGAGGTATTTACCTCAGCAGTGACTCACTGCTTACAAAGCTTTTCTCACTTACCAATTGGATAATGATTTTCTTATGATCAAGAGGCAAAATAGGCAATCAATTTCATATCAGGGTTAGGCAATAAAGATTGAGTAATGAAGCTCAAGAAATTACTAATTTGAGTGAATGAAAGTAGATGGGTAATGCTCATTCAATATGGAAGAGTTTGAGACATTTAGAGATGGCCATTTCAGTAAATTGAAGAGGTTTAGTAAAGACAATGACTGACATAACCTATAGGCTTCATGTAATGCATTAAGCTATGAATGAAAGCTTCATTAATCCTCTTATTTCTCTTCAACAATTGGAAATGAGATCAGCAATTGGATGTAAAGAGAAATTAAGAGTGATTAGAGTACCTCATTTGATTGATTGGAGAAGAGTATTGTTGATGGAATGACCTTCGATCCATAATGCTTGACATAGGTGAGTTGAGCTTGATAATCCTTCTAAAATCAGTCCAAGAGATCTTCAATTTTCAAGAATAATCCCTTCCTTGATAAGCTTTAGCTTCATTAATCCCATAAAAGCTCCATGACTCCATGAATGCTCCAAATGAGGGTTGATGAAGACCAATTACCTTCTCTACTTGAAGTAGGTTGCAATAGGTAATAGAGAGGCCTTCAATGTGTCCAAGAGATCCCAAAATTTGAGAGGGAATGCCAAAATTTAATGGCATGAAAGCTTCATGCTGTCCATTGAACACCTAGACCTCCATTGGCTTCAATCTCCTTCAATGTCGGTCCAATGTTGATGGATTCTTGAGGGAAAATGGTTGAGGAAGCTTCAGAGATGCTTTGCCCACAAAAGCCCCATGAATTGCTTTAAAAATTTCATGAATCTTTAATGCTGTCCCAAACTGTTATACATAGAGTTTGCAATCTCCATATCCATGCTCCATCAAAGCTTCAAGCTTCAAGATCAATCAATGTTGGTACTAGGATGTATGTAGAAGCCTCAGGGAGTATAATAGAGCAAAAGCCCTTTGACCTTGATGAAGAAATTTGAGACATTTTAGTGCTGTCCAAAACTGTCATAAAACTCCATACCTAGGGTTTGAGAAAGCTCCCATCTTCCAAAAGGAGTGAAAGATCAAGTAGAAGATGATGTATACTCATAGTTGCACTCCATTTGATCATCCCATGAAGATTATAAGCTTTGATTGCCTCACGTTTGCTGATCAAGAAGGGGGGGGCTGTAAAAATAGCGCAAACTGCTGCTGGACATCCTCTTACATCTCGTGATGAAAACGTGGTGGATATGAAGCATGTAGGTATTCAATAGGTAGCTTAAGACCCATACTACATTCTTACATAAGCCATTTGAGCATTAGAGGTCATGGGAAGAAGATCTGAGAAGAAATGTCCGTGGCAGTTTGTATGGCAGCTTGAAGGAATGAGGAAAGAGAAGAAGAAACCCTTCCTTCTCAAAAGTAACCACAGTTAAAGTATCCTGTAACCATTAGTTTGTCCACTTACCCCAATTTTTGGCTCAAATCTTGATCACGTCCTGCTATTTTGGCTGGAGCCTTCCATTTCTTCCATTATTAATGCCAAGAATCACCATCTTCATCCCTGTTTGTAGCAGACTTTCACATGTAACTCCGGTTTGAAGCCTTCATGTCCTGTCAAGTCCTGTCACTCAAATTCCTAACTATGGTTTGCTCTCTCTAGCCTAGGAAACTGAATCTAGTACTTGAAAATGACTTCTGCAAGGATCTAAGCTATGGCTCTGATACCAATGTAATGAAAGCAATCAACCATGGAATGAAATCTAACTGAAATTGAAAATTAACTAAGCTACAACAAAGAATTAACAAATCTATTGCACCAAGACATCCTCATCATGTATTAATGGTTGGGGATTCAAGAATACATGACGGGCATGGCTGAGTGCTTCAAAGCTAAGAAGAAGCTAACTCCAAGAAAATGGTAAAGCCCAAATTATTGAATGATCAAAAGTTGTCTTGCCTTTGGCCTCTAGTCCCTTTTATTCTAACCCTCTTCCAAACTTAAGGGCTGTTCACACATGTACACATAGGCTAGGGCTAAATTTACAAAGGCTGGAATTAATCCAAGGTGCAAATATTAATGTTGTATTTTCCTTCATGACAAGATTAATAATCAAATCATAGGCTATGACAATCTTGATCATGGCTTCCATATTTTTTGGAGTCTATTTTTGTATTTTTTGGCTATGAAGTATGACTCTTTTACCAGTGTGTTCACAAAATCATTTTGAGATAAACTTATTGCACATATCATCTAGTCCCCAAACATCTATACCTCTCCTACTATCTTCCTTGTCTTGTGTAATTGGCCACCCAATATCTCTTTTTTATCCAATTTGCTAACAAATTCTCACTCCTTTGGATTCATTAATATCTCTATCCCCTAGTTTACATCATGATTTTGATAACATTATGTCCATCATAGCTTGTCTAACTCCTATCACACCTATTCCATGTGTTCTTGAAAGACAACTATTTCATTACATGTACTTTACATTCATCAATCCCTTATCAATCTCTCTAATATGTGCTAATGTAGTCTCCTCATACTACTTAAGGAGGATAGGGTGTAGTTAAAGTGCTAGGTGAGGTTGACACAAACGTGGACTCCCTAATGGGAGAAGAAGACTTTCGTGTAGATAAAGATGAAAATTGTGACAATGACGTGTGTAATGATGATTAATGAAGATACCTCACACCATCAATGTAAGAAATACCTCCTAGACCACCCTCCAAAAGCAATGTTCAAATTTTGCAAACAATAGTGTAGGGAAGGCCAAGAAACAAAAAGTGCACAATCACATAGGAAAGAGCTTGGTGATGGGGAGGCCTCCACATCTAGGGATCATTGGTCTACTAATGATTTCAAGATATTTGCAGATACCAAACATTGGATTGATAAGGAGATAAGAGAGCAAAGATGTAAGAATCAATTTCTTTCATTAGGTGAGAAATGACACAAGGTTCCCACATGGTGCAAGGCCAAGAAATTCAATAAAATCCCCTTGCATCTTAGTACAAGTGGACAAGCACATTTTCAAAGTACATGAAGATGCAAGACTAGGATAGCATTGTGCCATGTAGTAAAGATACTTATGCCTTGATGGACCAGCATGAGTGTATCCTTAGGGATTTCCAAAAATCTTTGACATGGTATTCTACAACATCTTGAACAACAAGTTTGGGGTTGATGTGCTAGTGGAACCTAAATTTATAGTGACGAATATTCCTATGAACCTCTTGGCATCATATACTCATTCTTTGCAATGTTTACTTGAACTTTAGTACATTCCACAGTTATGTAGTAGCAAAACCATGGACGTTTTTTTAGAGAATTTGGACTTATCTTTAGTAGTGGGGGAAAATTTTAATAATTGAAATTTAGAGTATTTTTTATTTGTATCTAGCTTGATATCTCTAACTCAACCAACCACAAAAAGGAGGGGCAAGTTTGATGCAGAAGTCGCTAACATAAAGGAGTTTCAAGACATGCAAGAACCTTGGCAACACCATCTAAAAACAAAGGCAAGTTGTAAGGTAGACAAGTGAAAACAACTAAAAATTATGCCTTAAGTTCAATAGGACTTGATAAACACTATGTTTGATTTTTGTGGTGCTTACCTCTCTCAACAAGCCCACCTCCCCCATAGTTTTAGAATTTAGCATATGGATATAATGGAAGTAGCAAGCCTATTAGTGTTGATTAAGTAGTATTGAGATTTTCCATTCACTTTGTTTTAGATGTAGCAACTTTTTTAAATACACACAATACTTGGATATACTCAGCTTGAATGCATCAATAAAGAGCACACATGTTGTCTTATTAAATTTGCAAAAGTCAATGAAATTTTAGAGACAAAAAATGATGACAAACAATGCAATTCATGATACATGGAGAACAAAATCACATATGAGTGCTGTGAATCTCATCAAGGTACTTGATCACTATCCTAGCATTTGATAGCATTTGAAGCATCCACTGTTTAGGAAATTTCCTCATTGTAAACTATCAAATTTTGATCCACCTTATGTTTATGTTCTATGGCCATGTTGTACATCCCACACAACAATGTTCTTAGGAACCTTGCAAAAATCCAAGTTTTTAATCACTTCACTTTGGAATTGCCAAACATTTTTAAGTCAACTAAAGGCTCTTTCAATAATCATCTAAGAGGATCATAGTCAAAAATTGTATTGAGGCTACAATGATGAGTACTACTCTTGGAAAGGAATTAGCAACCATGGCAAGTTGTAGAATCCCCCATCTCTTATTATGTACTCTTGAATGTTCTAACCCATGCTAGTAAATGACACCTATCTAGTTATTAGTTGGCTTGTGCCGATCGAGAGGAGAAGCTATTTTGCAAGATACTTCAGTCATTTTCCAAGCCAAGGAGACTTGTGTAAGATCAATGAATCACAAATTTGCATCAACTATACCTTGCAAGGTCATAGAGCAGTTTCCTTTCCTATCATATTGGTTGATTTCCAATTCATTTTGTTAACCTTTCCATTTTGATACTGGTGCAATCAATGGTATCGGGAAGTATTAAAATATTTCCATTCTATCCTAGGTCGATTTTAATTCAGCAAGGGATGTAGGTCATTTGATGATGTCCTTGAGATGGAAAATTATACTTCAATGACGTTGGTTATTAGTTTCTCACATAATGGACAATTCACAACTAAATGCTTAGAAATAAGAAAATGTGAGAAACCATGTACAAAGTGGAGAAAAGAAATTGTAACCTTTCTTTTGAAAGGGAGAACTCAACGTGTCATAGTCAACGATGTAAAAATAGAGTACTAACATAAAGATAATATTAAAGAGCCCTTGTAGAAAATAGTTTCAAAACAACTTTTGTGGCTTGTACAACCTGGTTCCCTCAAGGATACATATCAATCTAGTGGATAAACCAACCCTTTTGGGATTTGATTCAACTAGAATTGGACCTTTCAATGCCAAGAAATCAAAATTCATGTGGTTTGATCTCCATCATAGGACCAATTATGGGGATTATCACACAATCATAGTATCACTAGTTTTCCCATATCACCATAACAATGAACCTTGAGCCATTATGAATGATCTTGGTGAGAGAGTAGGTGCTAGTTAGCGCATTGGGTGAACTTGGCTCTTGGTGAGAAAGCCTTAGTTAAATACCTAAGGGTGGGTATAAGGATGATCCATAGTGTATTAAACACAATTAGGACAAATAGCTTGATTCATCTAGGAAGACATTCCTTCCTTAAAACCCCATTTATAAGTAATGTTGATTTCAAAATGTTATTTTTAGTGCATTCTTATGTTCTTTAATAACTTTTACATAGGTAATTTGTGTAATCTTGAATTATAAGAGTTACATAACAAGATAAACATGGATAGCTTGCAATTGGATTAGTGCCTAGTGGGTAGTCAAAGGAGGATAGGCGAGAGGAGAACAAGCGAGATGGCAGACATGAGAATGTCAACTTCGGCTCAAGTGATTAGGCCTAGAATGTCCTTAAGTAGTTAGACCATGTAACTTTGGCTACCTAGTGTGATGTAGCTAGTAAGGCTTTTTTTTTTTGTGTCTATGTAGGTTTGTGTGTATATAGTGTCTATGTAGGTTTGTGTGTATATAGTGTCAGATATGATATAGATCTATGATCATTGAAATTTTTTTCTTGTATGTTAATAGAGATACATACACACATACCCCCCCCCCCCCCCACACACACACACATAAAATGTATACATATATATAGGTTCTTGCAAAATTATGTACAAACAATTTGTCAATGAGTCAATGGGCTTACCACTTAATGCTTATCTTTGGAAGCTTGAGAGTTATCTATAAGTTAGTGTGCATGGGAATTTGAGAGAGAGAGAGAGAGAGAGAGAGAGAGAGAGAGAGAGAGAGAGAGAGAGAGAGAGAGAGAGAGAGAGAGAGAGAGAGAGAGAGAGAGAGAGAGAGAGAGAGAGAGAGAGAGAGAGAGAGAGAGAGAGAGAGAGAGAGAGAGAGAGAGAGAGAGAGAGAGAGAGAGAGAGAGAGAGAGAGAGAGAGAGAGAGTTTATGTGTGTGTATGCATGTTACAACAAGGATCTCCATCAAGTAAGAGAAATTGTATTCAAAGAAAATAGCAGAATACAACTTGTTTCATCACAATTAAATGTATAATACATTGCTCATTACAAGATTTACAAGCCCACAAAGATCAACAAAGCCACTTAGCAATAGTAACTCTTGAATGAAGAAGAAGGGCGCGTCCTGATACCTACAAAATCAAACAAGGCAATTGTTAGTAAGAACTTAATTACTATCCATGTGTTGCATGTGTCGTAAGCCATGCTAGGTGGTATCATAGTCACTTTGACATCATAAGGGTACCTTGTTTGATTCCATGGCTATGAGTGAGTGAGTGAGTGAGTGAGTGAGTGTGTATATGTGTATTAAAACAAGACTTTTTAAAATTACCTGACGTGAAATGGTTTAAGTACATCATTTCAACTTCATCATCATTATACAAATGTAACACTTGCAAGTAACTAGCAAATAGAATACCACAATAAAGTATGAAATGGAAACCCAAAGCTTTCAAAAAATACAAATACTTCATTATTCAAAGAGTCATCCCAATACAATTTTCCAATAAAATACTCTATGATAGGGGTAAAGGGGAGATCCGATACCTTATAGGCATGTGTGTGTGTGTGTGTGTATGGAGAGAGAGAGAGAGAGAGAGAGAGAGAGAGAGAGAGAGAGAGAGAGAGAGAGAGAGAGAGAGAGAGTGTGTGTGTGTGTGTGTGTGTGTGTGTGTGTGCGCACGCGTGCATGTGCAATGGGAGAGAAAGAGGAAATGAATGAGAATGAGAGTGTGTTATGTATGTGTGTGAGTATATATGAGAGAGACATAGACAAAGATAGAGAACACACCATTTTTAAAAACAAGAAGTTTGATTTATCATAAATGATCATGATAAGGTTTAAGCTCTGGGAAACAAGGTTCTAAAGTGATCATTTGGTGGGAAAATCGGCCTTGCCATCACCACATGTTGTCATCCCCCTATGCATGCATGCAGTTGGGATGGATGAAGATGACTCCTAGGACTATGTGTCCCTTTGAATAGAGGATGGTTAGAAACTTGCGGTGGAAACATATGCAACACAGATTAGAGAGAAGACCATTGATGTCAAAGCTATTTGCAAAGCCTTGTATATGTAGAATATCAATGGAGTCCGAAAATAAGACATTGAGACTTCAAGTAAAAAAGTGCACAAAGCTAATATCTCCTTACCAATGCAAGCGATTTGTACTAAATACTAAGATTTTTCCACTATTGGCATATTTCTCTATTTTGTGGGGAAGGTGGGAAGGTTTGATAGAGCAAGTGTTTAATAGGTGGTTTAAATCTACATACCAAACTCATTGTTATCTATGTTACTGTAAGTTCATTGGCAAGGGGTTTTATCAAGCCCTTGCCATGCCACATTGATTAAAAAGCTCATCAAGGAGCTATAAAGGGACCAAGATTGCCAAATGTTCGAAGCTTTGCCTCTCAAATATGCATGAATGATAACTTGACCATTGTTGCTAATGATAATAAATCACTTCTTGAATTACCTTTGTTTACAAGGAGTCTACATCCCTTTTTCTTCTATAACAAGCAAGGAAAAGATAGAGGTCTTGATGCTTGATCTTCTTAATCATGGTGATGAGGTTACTATGCAAGGCTTCATAGCAATTAGAAAAGGCTAAACCTTTCGTCATTAAGATGTCTCAAGGACTTGCTATGTCTATGAAACAATGATTTGATTGCCTTATGGGTAAGTTCAACTCTAAGTTGTGGCAAAAGAGAAAAATATGTCTAGGCTTGGCGTGATCAAGTCAATCTTAACCCCCATGACTACTTTCAATGCATCTATTCTTCACTTCAACAAATCCAATTGGAAATCTATAGAAGCATCATTTAGTTATTTTTTATGGTCCTTTAATGGGTGCAAAGGATTGCATGCTATTTTATGGGATCAAATGACTAGCCCTAAAAATTAGGGTGGTCTTCGGATTGAGTTTCTATACACAAAGTCACTTAGGCTTACATTTCATCTTCTCAAGCATTTGGATGATGATCAACCATTGTGTGTCATGATCAAACATTGCATACACAAAACACACCGCTTTCATTTGGAAATTGGTATGACCTTACTACATGGGATGTAATATTATGCAATGAGATTAAAATAGTGACTAAAGCTTCGTAGGTGGCCCAAAAGCTAGTGGATGCTTCAAGGCACATGATATTAAAAACCTTGCAATAGGTGGATCAGCCTTATTGCAGGTTTGATGTTTATTTAAACTAAGCAAATTGGTTTCAATCAATTGCTTTTTAGAATAGTTGCACTCCAGTCAAAGATATGCCAAATAAAGCCAATAATCTTTTTGACAAAGGGATCTGATGTTGGCAGTATGCATGGGCTCAAGTCAAATAGAATGATTCAACATGGAGGTGCTTATTTGAAGACAACTTGAATGAACAAGAACAAAATTGGCTCTTAGAATTGTTCTATAAGGTCAAAGATGATTGAACATTTATGTAGGGGGCAAAGTTATTAAATACATATAGAATGCTAAAGGGAAAGTTTCAATCACACTCAAAAAGTAGAAGGATTTTTGCCAAGGTAACAATCTTTGGATAGGCAAAGCTATGGAAAGATGGTGGGCCCAAAGGCACACTTAAGACTTGGAAAAGATGATTCAAGAGAGTACGGTCAACAACACCATCATTTAGGCTAAATCTCGTGCTACAGAGGATGCTTGCAAAAAAACACATGACTACAAATCATGTTAAGTTCTTGAATTTTTCTCATGTCTTTGTTCTATGCAAAAGAGAAGATGAGACAATCAAAAACTTGTTATGGGAATGTAGAGAGACCAAAGTGGTAGAGGTTTGGAATGAGGCTTATGGATAAGGTGTAGTATACCCAATTTCCTTAGTCAAATACACTTAGTTTGACCCTATTTGCACACTCATTTTTGCTTTAAATAACTAAAACTAAGTTATTCAATGTTGTACAAAACTAAAACAATTTTTTATGAATTAATAATGAGTTTTTAACATTAGAATAAATTATTTTAGATTTTTAGGGATTTATTTTGGAATCTTTATAAATCCAATACCAAATTTTAAAATTATTTTATTAACCATTATCTTTCTTAAATTATGATCAATTTTTCTAGCTTTATTTTTAATTTTAATAAATTTTTTGAATGATTAAAATTAATTTCCAATTTCTTGACAATTTCACCCTAAAAAAAGATATAACCTCCATTAATATAATTTGAACTTTATTCTAAATTTTGAAATGAATTTTTTATCTTATAAAATAAATTCTTTCTTAATACATACATACATATATATGTATGCATGCATGCATGTATGTATGTATGTATGTATGTATGTATGTATATAAGAGTAATATTTAGCTATGCGTTAAAAGGGAGGCCTTGGGTAAAGGAAGCCATCATTTACAACTCTCAACCTTCCCATGTTGATGCTAGGAGGCATATTTCACGGCAGATTCCATGAGGTTTTACGGTGGATTTCGTAAACTTTGTTGACCGGGGCTCATACACAAAGTGGATTCTTTGTGCGAGAAGTTGATGGGGATGCCTATCCTTTTCGGGTGTTTCATTAATTTAGTGTGTACATGGGTGATTCCATAGCGGGTGATTCCGCAAAATACATATTAAATTAATAAACGTTTATGAGTTTAGAGTGCGCACTCGTGATAAATTAAGGTTAGGATTGATTTCCAACCAGTTGATTTATTTATGTAGCTGAAGACTGCTAGGTATTCACTTTTGTTGGTTTAATTGTATTATTTTACTAACGATTGTAAATGCTTTAGTTGATGTGTAGAGATAGCAGCAGTGGCGGAGGAAAGCATTGGAGGATAGCGTGTATTCGAGTTATCACTTATATTTTGATGGGCGCATACCTTAGGCATGGCGCCTATATTTTGTCGCACCTATTTATTGAGGTGTTGGATATTTATTTATTATTTTGTATGCACATGAGCGCACGAGTATGATATTTGTATTTGGACATTGTGTTGGGTATGCTTGACTCTTTGGGCACCCGCCCATTAGCTTTATTTCTATCTTGTGCTAAAGCAAACTCAAAAGCCAAAAATGTGCTATTTTGTAATTTGGGCTATTATTTGAGCTTGAAGATGATTAATACATAAAATACATGCTTTGTGGAGCACTCACACAAGGCATGGGGGGAGATTGCACCCAATTGGTCTCTTGTTCATGTCGTGCATGCTTTCTACCTTGAGTTTTGTACAAAAAGTAGTGTTCTTTTGTTCTTGGGGACCTTCCGACGTTCACTACGCGAGCATATAGTATCCGATCTGCGCACCACATGTTTATCTTATAAAATAAATTCTTTCTTAATTTATATATACATATATACATACATATATATATATATATATATATATATATATATATATACATACATATATATATATATATATATATATATATATATATATATATATATATATATATATATATATATATATATATATATATATATATATATATAGGAGTAATCTTTAGCTTATGTGTTAAAGGGGAGGCCTTGGGTAAAGGAAGGCGCCTTCCACAGCTCTCGACCCTCCCATGTGGGTCAATGAGAGGCCCCATGCGTGATGTCATGAGATCCCCCCTCCACCTACAACCACCATTTTTTTTTAAATTGGTGCCCCCATCTTTGGGAGCGATAAAAAAGAGAAAAAAGAAACCTTAGACCCCCCTCCCCTCCCCAAAAAAACCCTCCCCCTCGTTTATTAGGAATCATCTAAGTGAAATCCCCCTCTCTTTTTAATTTAATAAATAACAATCTCCCCTTTCTTTTCTCTTATAAGAAACAAAAACAAAGAAAAAACTTGGCATTAAATTAAAATTTTTATAAAAAATCTTCCAAAAACAAACTTAAAAAATAAAAATCATTTCTTAGATTTTTTAAAAAATAGTACCTCGTTACTAAACCCTTGTAAAAAGACGAAACCCCTCTCTCTTCCCCCTTCCCCCTTAGCTCCCCTCTTCGTAAATTATTTAAAGGAGACCCCCTTCTCATTTTCATTACACAACAATGACGAGTTTGCTCTTGAGAGAGGAAGAGGGAGTGAGAATTAACAAATGGGAGGTGATAAAGTTCTGCAAAAGTGAATTAGCGATAGTTCACACATTAACTCTCTATCCAAATTGTTTTTTCTTTTGCTCTTTCCATTCACTATGGCCCCATGCAAGTGGATCAACATGGCAAGACCCTCAACTAACCGTGATGCCAAAAATACTACCATTAGTACAATTGAGATATATTATATTATATTATTATTATTAAATCATATTTTTAATCTTATTTATAATAACTTTCTTTAAATAAAAATATTTTAATCCTATTTTTTAATTTTCTAAATTTTAATTTATAAATGTAATTTAAAATAATATTATTTTTTTCAAAAATACAATAAGTTTAAAAGTTTAATTAGACTAATGTTAAAAAATTAAAAATAATTAAGTAATATTTGAAATACTATTAGAATAATAATTTAAAAAATTTATAAGTATAATTTTTTAACTTTTTATAATTATCTATAAAATAAAAATATATATATTTTTATATAGAAAAAGTTTTGAAAGTGATTTAAAATTATTTTTAAATATTTAAGATAATTTATCTATTTAAATTATTAAATAGTAAACATAAAATATAATAACCCCTTATGCGTAAATTGAAATCATTTTCCTTAAGAAGGGATTTTCGTAGATAAGGTCATTTTTCATTTTTTTAAATATAATTAGAAAAAAAGATAAATGCACAAATTGCATTATTTCATAGTTCTCTCTAGAAGAAATTAGTTTAAATTCTTGTTGTTTCATTTAGAGTACATTCAAATACATGGAATACTAAAGTGTGCTTTCATGTAGGCAAAAAGAAAAGTAAAGGGTGTTCACACATACAAAATGTTAAAGTGTATTCAAATGTATGAAGATGCACCTCATTTTGATTTAAATTCATACTAATTAACTGAGAAATCATAGGAATTTTTATATTAGATGATTTGATTTACTAGACATTTTAGTTATATCTTGCTTTGAAAAGAATGATTGTTATTAAAATTAGAAATTGATTGTGGTTGCTTTGAATATGAAAAGAAATTATACTAATTATGTCCGTGGCTCCAATGACTAGATGGGAATGAGGCGTGATGCCATATTAAGGATTGTCGTAGTTACTCTTCACCTAGAGTACACATATGCTAGTGGACAACCACCACTTAAGTACATTTGGTCTTTTATGTAGGAAGGTTTACCCTTACGGGATGGGCAAGAACCAACGAAGCTTTGGTTTGAGTTTAATATTGATCTCAATCCTAAAATAGGGTAGGAAACCTATACGAGCCCAACATGGTTGAGCATTGGAAGACCTGATATGAACATGGCAAAGGTAGTAACTTGGTTTTGGATTGGTTCGCTCTTTGGAGAGGGTTGTACATATGAGAATAAATTAAAAAAAGTTATGTTTTTCAATTTTATTTCTTAGTGTCCATATCATAAAGGTGTGTCAATGAACCTTATGCAAAAATCAAATAATAAAGTTATTTTTATATGTCAGCATGCTAGTTGAAATCACTAAAGTATGCCATGACACTTATGGAAAGATGGTGGGTGGTCTCCTAACAAAATTATCACTACACTCAAGTGGACCTGAATAGTTGGGTGGCTTTCCCCAAAGCTTAGAAAAAGATTAGCAACAGTGACCTTCCTAAGAGTTAGAACAGGTTAAGCACCATTTTAGGGGGTTGGTATGAGATTATGCCTATGGACAAATTGGTTGATGCTCAACTTTCCCTTGTTTCTCACTCATTGAACCAAGCATGATACTTGCCTATCATGATCTTGGACAAGTCACAAAATGCATTTATTTCAAGCTTGATGTTGGTTATGGCTAAATACCATAGTTGTGTCCTTTTGGGAACCTACAGGTCGATCCTCATGGGATGAGGCAAGACACTTCATTGCAAGTAGACCTAAGGAATGCCTATTCACCAAAATCCACACACTTAAAGATAGTGTAGATGGTGAAATGACTAGGATTGGATTCCTAGAAAACTACCAAACTACCTCCCTAGGACCAAGTTTATTTCAAATGGTATCATAGCATAAATTTTTAATATGCTCCACTGCTACAATGATATTAAAATTGTTAAATATGGATTTTTAAGTTTGTTTAGTGTTGTAATTGGCGAACTAAAATTGAAACATTTAAAAGGAATCTCTTAATCAACTTTTGGGAAATGGGATATTTCAATTAATACATTCTATGGCTTGTGGATCCAACAATTTTTCATTTAGGCATAAAATTGACTTGATACTTTTAAGATTGTTCTTGGATCGGATTGGCCAACAATCCAAGAGGAAAGTTGAATATTGTGTAACCAAAATTACCTACTAGATAGTGAGAAGATCAAACACATTGAAAATGATATTCTAAGAGCTCAAATTCTTGAAGAACTTAACTTGGTCAAAGTCTTTTGGTTCTTCAAAACCAAAGACTCGAGAGTCCTTATTCTTATAAATAAGCAATTGATAAACTAGAATCAATATGTGTATTTACAACTCACAAGAGTTGTAAATCTTGATTACATTGGAATGAGACCTACAATTATTTTGTCTACAACCTAAAAATATCAAGTCACCGTGATTATCCCCTCTTGGACATGGATGTAAATAAAAATCATCATGTGAAGTATATAGGCAAGCTTTACAAAGCCACTATCAATTTGCCATCAAAGTATAAATTTAGACCAACTAATACCTCGTAAACAAAAGGAAAAGAAATTCCAAGAATTGAATTCTATACGTGACCCTAATTTCAAATAGGTTGTAGGCATCTCAAGGAATATTCAAGGTTATAAAAGACTGAATATATGAAGTTATTAAAGAAAAAAAGAAATCATGCCATTCTCTCATGTGTGATATCTTATGATGTAGTAGTACTTTTTAAAAAATCCCCTAGTATACTAGGTAGGCTCACATTGTAGCCTACGCTTGCAAGAGCATATGTTTGTTTTGCTTGATGGACTAGATCTTCATTCCACCCCACTACCAACTCTTCCACGCTTACCAGTGGTGGATGCGATATCTGGGTTGGTATCAAAATTACATGTAAAGCTTTACCCAATGTATCAAAAAGCTCTCTTCTAAAAGCTACACGATGTACATTTTGATGCAATAAAACTTGAACATTTCATGGTGTGAATAATCTTATCTAAAGTTGCTATAAATCTTTCAAGTACTCCCACTATCAATTTCCTTAGTCGATCAATAGGAAAAAATGTTTCTACTAAAGCAAGTTAAATTGTCTGAGTTTAATGACAAAGGAATGATAATATAAACTAATACTAAAACATGGATCAAGAAAATGGAAGACTACTTTTCTACGGTGGCTGTGGGCTAAGTGTGGCTGACTAGGCTATGATTGCCTAACTATGTCTTACCGAAGAAGCTCATTTATGGTGGAATTAATGGTGTCACGATAAAGCTATTACTGAGATATCTCAAACTTGGGACATCTATCCAAGAAAGATACATATCCCTAGCATACCAAATTCATAAAATCAACGAATTTTTCAGCTTAAGGCAACAAGGCCTAACTATGGAGGGTTACTATTTCCATTTTGTTTTCCTCCTAAAGCGTACCCCAAAAATGACAATGACATAGCAAGTACCTTGCTTCTATCAAGGCCTAAATCCACCATTGAATGGGCAATTGAAGGCTATGAAACCCTTTAACCTCGAGGATATGTTATTAGAGCTCAATCCTTGATAGATTTCCTCCCCATAATGATTTTTTAGCCTACCGCACACACTTCCTAAACCATGTATTTCCCTATCCAAAGAGAGCTAGGGTGACCATCTTCAAATAGGAAATCAAAATTGGGTTGCCTCAACCTTATTAGTAATGGCCATACCCATCAACCCAACAACAACAACAACCCTCATTCTATAAATTCTTCCAACCAAGGGGTCCAATCCTGTTACTTTAGATGCAACCAACTAAGCCGCTTTAGAGTGCAATGTCCCATTTAAACAAAGAATACTAATTCTTTGGTCAAGGGAAACTTCACTAATTGAGGGCGAGGATGGGGCGCAAAACAAGAAATAAGTGGTCGAGCTTGTTTTCCCATCGAATAGGAAGAAGAAGAGGATGTTGCCATCTATGAGGAGTTAGAGAGAGAGGCGCACTATCCACAAGGACATCAATAATCAAGAGGCCAAATGCTAATTGAGTGTCAATCAAATGTGTGTAGAGCACCAAGGTAAACCCTTTCAAATTCCTATTGATTATGGTGCTACTCATTCTTTCATGTCTCCTAGGTATATTAAGAAATTACCATTAGATCATGAACCTTCTTGAAAACTTGTAGCAAATGGGAAAGAAGTCTACTCAAATCAAATTGTCAAAAATATTGAACTTGTTAAGACTTTAGGCTCTATCTATCTGTCTATGGGTGAGACCAACAATCTAACTACATGTCTAGCTATACACAACAAGTGTGGGACATTTAACAAGTTGGTGGTCTTTGACTTAACCATGGTTAGTACATTGGCTAGACGACCTAGTTGTAACTATTCAGCACATTTAATTAACGGGTGAGAATAATGAAAGAAATGGGATGAGTTGTCTGCTCACTCTCTGTTGCTCCAATTCTACTCTATCTTCTAACATGGTATCAGAGCCATGAACCATGGAATCCCTGAGAGCTCATAACCTGGCATTAGCAGTGTAAAAGCTGGAACTTGAAGGAAAAGTTTGAAGTTGCAGGGAAAAGAAGCCATAGCCAACATTGGAGAAGTATGCATTAGATTTGGATCTCCTCCATGTGTTAGAGCTTGTTGATGTATGCATAAGGGATCATTGGCAAGTGATAGAGCCAATCATTGAGCTCTTTTGTGGTTAGTATGAGCAACAATATGCAGACGTGATGCAGCAAATTTGTGCATGAAAAAATGTGACCAGATCTAGACAAGATTAATCATCCACTTGCTTGAGCAATCATATGGGGCATTTGAGGCATACATCAGAGCCTCCATTGAAGAAACATCAACTTGCAAGTGACCAGCAACTCATTGACCAGCAACAGTAGGGCAAAAAATGTGGCTTGTAGATTTTGCACTTGCTATTCCTACAGTTATACCTGGACAAATTTGAAGGCAGTCTTGATGTATAATGTATATGCATCCAATGTGACATATTACTTGCTAAATAGTTGAGCATTGGCATGAGCTCATGGAGCATTATGTATGCCATAGAAAACTGATGTAAAACAATCTAAATGTGACTAGTAGACCTATGTAATGCAAGCTGAATACACTTTTTGTGTATGGTAACTCAAAGGCAACATTGAAGTCTCAATAGATAATGATCATTGAAGAGTTTATACATGGTGGGTGCTTGACAAAGCATGTGTTATCTCTCATGTTTTTTATCTTGGATTGGGAGTGTCAAATGCTCAGTGTTTGAAGATAATGACATGCTAAAATCTATCCTGGAATTTTCAGCACCAATACATGGCATTGTTCGATCCACCAATGCTTTGGAATGATGGATATGACTATCAAGAATGCTTGACAAATGTCTGGGCAATACCCATGTACACTTGGGCATTATTAAATGGGATTAAAAATTCAATTTTGGAATGCATTTATAGATCTAGAAATTACAAGTTGAAATTTTTTAAAGCTGAATGTATGACAGTTATCACTCAAGGTTGAAACATACTGATATCTATTTGGTACTTGTAAGGCTTAAGTCATGCCATTGATGCTATAGGTATTTTTGTGGGATATTGTGAGTACTAAATGCCCAAATGTGGATTGATTTTGTAATATTTCCGCCATAACACTTCATAAAATAAATTCAAGCTTGAAATGTTTTAAAAATTACTCGTTGAGTTATCACATAAGTGACTGCATGTAATATCAAATCTTACATTAAATCAATTCTGCAATCCGACACGAGAAGATGCCTCAATGAACCCAGCCAATAAAAAAGCAAATACGCCTCATAAATAATATTAGGATGGCTTGATCATAATATTTTCCACATTATATTTGATTTAGCATTCTCGATTCCATTTAATGCATCAAAGGTCGCATTGATTTTGCAATGTTAAGATAAATTGCAAAAGCCTTAATTGGTAGACAAAGAACGCACAAGAACAAGCATGATATTGAGTAAGTTAAGTATCAAAGAGTATGGTATGACTTTATAAACTAGATAAGTCATGAGGTAACTTGGCCAAAAACTACCAGTCGTTTTGATGAAAAAAATATGTTTTTGAAAAAATAGGTAAAAAATCATGATGTTTTTTACGCCTGGAGAGAGAGAAAACATTTTAAAATCATGCCCATGCCACCATCCAACAAGTAGGCAATCAAAAAACATTTTTTATCAAACTTACTTAGCTCTTGACAAGTAGCCAAAAGAATGAGTGACTGCATGCTTCCCCCTCATGGCTATAAATACAACCCCTCTCCTTCACAAAGAAAGCAAGAAGGAAGACCTCTTGACGATGGAAAATTTTCTCTACATCTCTTTTCCATTCTAGCTTGAGCCTTGAAGAAGGAAAATACCCCTCTTCTACCTCATTTCCATTTTCTCTACCCCCTGTTATGCCTTTTTTCCATACAGCCATATCGCTAAGCTAAACGTTGGCGAAATTTTTCTAGATGACCATCAACTCTCCCTGAGCTACCACTTTAATTTCACCTAACATCCATGGCTCCACAAAGTCGTAAAAGTTCAAGAAGACCATTTGAAGCAAAATAAGCAAGAAACATGGTTGATGGAGAAAATGATGCAGTAGGAATTGGTAAAACCCCAGTTACTACAAACTTAATAGAGGTAACATCTCATCGGTTTGAAAAAAAATAATGTTTTATAAGCTTATCGCTATATTTGGCTTTAAATGATTATAAACACATTTTAAAGAAAATGCATATGAACTGCCGCTTAAGAAAATGGCCTAAGTAATATAATAATAAACTATTCAGTGAAAAGTCTATTTCACTTGAAAAAATATTATATGCCTATCATGAAGAAAATATCGTAATTATAGTTTATTTCATGATATTTATTATTATTTCGTTAATGATACGTGTGATTATAATAATTAAAAAAAGGTAGATGGTGTTAGAAAATGGAATATTTAATAATTTTTTCTTGAAATTGACTATCTCTATTTCATTTTGCTAATGATAAACAGACACATATGAGTCTTATAATAATTTATAGAAAATCATTTAGATCATAACATGAAATAATCAATGCATTAAATCAATAGAAAATTGTATAGGAAAATATATGCTAGACGCGCATAAATTAGGTGCGTAGTAATATAATTTGATGTTTGAAAGATGAAAGAAAAATTACACATGATTTTTACATTGCTTAGAATAAAGTTTTTAGAAAAACAATTAACATTGTATTTATGACATAGCTAAATGAAAATTGATCTTCCTAGATAATGTTGAAAGTTCAACAAATGGTCGGACATCGTCAATTAAGCCATAGAATACAAGCATAATAAAATAAAAATTATTTTCTTGCTGAAAACACACACAATGTTAATATTAATGGTTATATTAGCGAGATCGTCAATATCATGAGTCGACCCACATATGAATCAATGAGAAAACCTTACCTAAAATATCGAGGATGTTGAAGCAAAGAACTATGAAATACTCGACAACCCTGAAACTATTAGTATCATGAAATTAAATAAATATTGAAAGTCTGTAAGACTTATCGGACATTGATAAGAATTTGTCGATACAAATTCTAATGTCTAAACAGACTTGGAAAAGCATTTGAAATCCTACTAAGTGTGGGTTAGGGCAGGGCAGCGCATGAATTACCTGCCATAGGTATAAATGCCCATATTATCTTTTAGGGCAAAAATACCAAGTTTTCATAAGGATAAAATAGACTTCAGATTCGTGAAATAACTTGCGGATTCAGAAAAAAGAGTTGCAAGTAGGAAGCGAAACCCTAAGAATAAGGTGGGACCTTAAAAGAGAAACCCTAGAATTGGGTGGGGGTGCTTCCTATGCTAAAAACACTTGCTACCGTTTCTTTTTTTTATTTGTGCATGTATTGATGGTTGCATAAGAATGATTAATTGTGCTTGTAGCAATTAGATTTGATTGTAAATATATAATTAGGATAATAAGAGGAAAGATCGCACTATGCCTCCCCCACGACTAGACGCGGAACCCTACTCCAAGGGGGATTATTTTGTACCGCCACGAGGAGCTTTGGACCAGCCCCGATAGCGAGAGGTCACTTGATGAGGAATCCATTAGGCAGGAGGAGGAGGGAGTGCCAAGGGGGCTCTAGCCGTAAATCTCTCGATTGCTCCTAGGAACTGCATGATCCTCACGCGAATCAGGATGGGATCCTGGAGTCCCCAGTACTAGTGAAGGGATGAAAATCTTGGAGGGTTTGCTTTCTTCTGCACAGAAAGAAGGGATTTTCCAATGAACAGAGGTTTTATCTTTTGCATAGGCAAAAATGGAAAAAGCATTGTAAATAACTTTTGCGAAATAATAAATAAATATGTTTTGCCAAAAGATTGTTTTTCTCTGTCTTTGTGTTGTGTCATAAAATTACGCAAAAGGAACCTATGATAATGGGTTAATTAATGAAGCTGCTTTTATATGTCATAACTTAATGTGATAGGTAATTAGAAAACTAAAAAAACCATTTGTGGGAAGTGGGTGGGCGAGATCCTTGATGGATTCGTCCTACGGATGGGTGGTCCCAGTAAGCTAGGAGCTTCTTTCAAGAGATTGAATGAAATGTTAGTTAGGAGAAATTAGGTAGAGCCGAGCATTGACTTACCTAGGGTCGGGTCTTAAAACCTTGATCAATAATTATCTTAGGGGAAAGGTGCAGCGGTTGTGCCAGAACTCCGTTAAGGTTCCCTGAATCCTAACTAGTTGTTGTTGGAAAAAAGTGTTGCACTCCATGAACCAAGGGTAACTACGATTGCTCCAATCGGATAAGAAGCCCTTGTGGGACACCTTTGATGGAGCTAGCTGATGCATCAAGACCTCAGTTGTCAAATTAGGACCCCGAGCTTGCAGGTTGATCCTCGTGGGGACAGCTGGTACCTTCCGCTACGGGGTGGACTCTGGGAAACCTAGACGATAGACCCTGTGCATTCTCGCAAGTGCCGAGCGAAGCCATCTAGGATAGTTCCCCGATGGACCACTAAAATGTGCTACTAGGGAACTGTTAGGTAGGCAAGTGACAGATTTACTGTTGGTTATAGGAGGGTATTAATTGGTTTTATTAGCTGGAAGAATATTTACTTCCATACATGATGTACATGCATTGCAATGTGTCCAGATGGACATGTATGGATACCTACATGTGATAGCAATTCTCTGAGATGCTGTGGGCTATGTTGAGGTATAAATACCCTTGCTTTGGCTGAGAAAAAGTTGCAAGTTACATATAGGTTGATGTTCACAGACTAAAGGTCTGTTCAATACCAGTTAGTGTGTTTACATATAGAGTATGCAGTAAATGCAGTCCATACAAATAGGTTGTTATACCTAGATGTATTGCCACTTGACTTGGGATATGGTTGACATGTTATGGACTGAAATACTCTAATTTGAATAGAGGGTTGTTGTTGAAAATTGTCACTGAATTGGAAGGCTGAAACTGATTAGTTAAGAAACCTTGGTTTGCAAGAAGTTAGGCAATGTTTACAACATGGCAAATGCAGATAGAACAGATAAAATAACCCAGATAGTGGGTGAGAAACTTGACAGCAACAACTATGCCATCTGGAAGTTTTGCATGGAGAACTTCCTGATAGGAAAAGGATATTGGGATTTGGTAATAGGAGCAGAGGCTGAACCCAAATTTCCTACTGACATGAATTCCACTCCAGATCAGATGAGAGCTCATACAGCTTGGATAGAAAGAGCACACATGGTTCTACATTGGTTGTCATTATGTATATCGGATGCTATGATAATGCAGATTATGAATTGGAACTCTCTAAAGGATGCATGGAATACCTTGATCAGGTACTATGGCACTACCACAAGTGCCATGAAGATACAACTAAAGCAAAAATTCAATAATATGGAGAGAAAAGGATAGGTCTATTCAGGATTATGTCACTAAAATCAAGACCATTGTAGAGACAATAATGCTGTCTTTTACTCGAATCAACGTGGCCATGGCAGCCGTGGTAGGGGATTCACTCATGGTAGAGGAGAACCACAGAATATGTCTCATGGGAATAATACCTAGCAAGGTTCAAATGTATGAGAAGGTGGCCGTATTATAGCTAGGGGGAGATCTAGCCCTAGGGGCAGAGGCTCCTGGCAGCCATAGCATGTCTTTGATAATCCTAACAAGGATAAGGATTGACATTACTGTGGCAAGTACAGACACATTGCCAAGGACTGCTAGAAGAAGCAAGGCAATTAAAAGGGTAAGCAACATGGACATTATGCATTGTCCAGCTATACAGAGGATGATTCCGCAGATTGATTGTTTGCCATGACTTACGTGCAGAATTGGTTGCTAAGAAGTCAAATGCAGATGATGTTTGGTATATTGATTCATGAGCATCGAATCATATGGCACCTCATGGTGACTAGTTCACAGATATGGTGCTTGACAAGAATGGCTATGTATGTATAGATGATGATACACAATATAGCATTGAGAACAAAGGCATAGTACCTCTTGTGATTCATGATTGCAAGAAGAAGAATTTGCATAATGTGTTGCATGTCCCATCCATTACAAATAATTTGCTGTCTGTGGGTTAGATGACTGAGAAGAATTTGTAGGTCCATTTTAATAAGCATGGTTGCTTCATTGAAGAGTTTGGTAATGGCTGCAAATTAATTGCTCGTGGTCATAGACATGGCAGGATGTTCACATTAGATGCCACTTTATCACAGCTGAAATCAGCAATGTTTGCTCATGGTTCATCAAGCACAAACAAATACCTAGAAATATGGCATAAGAGAGTGGGGCATGTAAATATTCAGCAGATGTAATTTACGTAGAAGAGATAGCTTGTTACTGGCTTATCGAAGTTTACTTATACTGATCTTGGTCGTGTATGTGATGCCTATCAATTTAGTAAAGAGTCGCGATTGCCTTTTGTCAGGCATGCACGAAACAGCATGAAACCTTTACATTTGGTCCATTCTGATGTGTGGGGGCCATCCCATAATGCATCTATGGGAGGCTCTAAATACTATGTGACCTTCATAGATGACTTTAGCTACTATACTTGGGTTTATATACTGAAAGCAAAGGATGAGGTGTTTGCCATTTTTAAACAGTTCAAGAAGCAGGTTGAGAAAGAATTTGATTGCTACATCTCTTGTCTGAGATCCAATAGTGGTGGGGAGTATGTATCACATGAGTTTGATAGTTTTTTGGCTGAAAATGGCATTCGTAGGCAGCTTACATGCAGCTACACTCCATAGCAGAATGGAGTAGCTGAACGAAAGAATATGATATTGATGGAAGTTTCCCGTGCTATGATGAATGAGAAGAATATGCCTCTTTACTATTGGGATGAGGCTTTATGATAGCCATGTACATTTTGAACAGGACTCCCAGTGCAGGCTTTCATGATGTGACACCCTTTCAGAAGTTGTATGGTTACAAACTTGATGTCAGTCACATGAAAGTATTTGGTTGTATTACTTATGTGCATATTCCTGATGAAAAGAGAAGGAAGTTGGATCCGAAAGCACATAAGTTTGTCTTTATTGGTTATGTGCAAGAAAAAAAGGCATATAAGTGTTTTGATGCCTCTACTTGGGAGACACTTGTGAGCACGGATGTTATATTTAATAAGATGGCTACTTGGTATGCATCACCTACAACAGTATCGTTTGACATGCCTTTTGCACATGTGGAACCCCAAGAGAGACACCAAGGAAAAGGGGTTTCTATTGTAAGAAAATCTATCTTGTAACATCAACAAGCTTTTGTTTCATTCTTTAGAGAACCACAACAAGGAAAATAACAAATCTTCACCCAACATCACAATAGATATCTCCCATGGATTTGATAGAATCAACCATAATCTTCAAGATCTTCATATAATCCATCAATAGAACAAGAAACAAAAGAGAATACACCACTTTTTAATGGAAATAATCACATAGTATTCATCTTCATTGTCTTCATAGTTCTCTCTCTCAACTCTCCTAGATAAATACATTGTTTTGATAGAATTGGCTATCTCTAACTCTCTCTTTCTCTCTCAATCAATTGTACATCCTCTCGTTACTAAAATAATCAATAATGAATCTCAATAATCCTCTCTTGGTTGTAGATGCACCTCCCAAGAGGTATAGGAGGTATAAAAGGGCACCAGAGCCACTACAATGTCTCTTCATAGCTCATTACTATCACTTCACTTCAATCTTCAGCAGCTGCTTCTTCCATTTGTTTTAGCTCTTTTGAACTTAGATTCATCCTTTCCAAAACTTACAAAAAATTTCCAAAGTACACCCTCATATCACAGAATACATACAGAAGATCTATAGAACATAATAGAATAGGAACAGAGCAGGAACCTCTAAGAAGGTCAACATAGGGTTAGAAGGTCAACAGAGAACATCAAAACCTCATAACTTATACTAAAACCATTCCAAACTATCAAAAACTATTCAATAAGATTTCAAAGGACCTCAACCTTCATCAATCATCAATCCATGCTTCATACAAAAGAAAATTAGAACAAAATAGAAGCTAAACAAAAGGTATCAGAACCAATTAGAACCTCAACAGAACCTATCAGAACATCACAGAGCCTCATATTTCTACTGAGAATCATCATGAGCTTCCAAAACATAATCAATATCATCCAAAACACTCTCAAAAACTTCCAAAACAACTAAAAATCACTCAAAATCCATCAAAAATCAACCATTCATGTCTCAAAAACAACAAAAATCAACCAAAAAATCTAGTCATTTCAACATTCAACATATCCCCACACTTAGAAAGGAAGCATCCTCATGACCTAAGGAAAAGAAGAATATAAGTTCAGTAAAGAACTCAATGTGATCTTTTGTCTTCATCAACATGTCATAAAATCATCCAATCATGACCCTAATAAGTAACCTATATATCTGATAATACTACAACGAAAGGAAAACACCATTTTGGATATTATCCCCATTTAAAAAAAATTGATAGCAAAACAAACTCATAAAGGATATAAAAGTTTTCTTTAAATCAACATCATTTTCTGCTAGCTTCTAATCCAATATCTTCTTCATCAATCCAGCTTCAACTTCAGCTCCATTCAACAAAGATAAACAATATACACATACCACAACTCACACCACTTACATAAACAATATCTGAATGACACCTCTTTGGAAGGAAAAAGATAGATAGATGTATTCGGATAAAGCATCAAAGTTACAAAGGATAATGGATCAATGAAGATGATCCCTTTTAATGGATTGATGATTTTTAAACCTTTCTAGGGATAAAGATTCATCCACAAAGGTTTTTGGAGGATTTTGCAAGGATTGTAAACAACACATTCTCTCCAGTAGGATAACAAATCTGCTTGGCAATCACAAAGCATGAAAATAAAGCACATCTAGTTGATGGGTATCCACATCTACATCGACATCCAAACATAACTTTGGCACTTGCTTTTGATCACTATGAGAATGGCGGTGCATAAATGCTAGATACCATGAAAAATGGGCAGTCTATCTCATTGATGGATCCAAAGATTGAGAATGAAGCTGAACAAAACATGAATAGTTGTGAAAGGCTTGATTTGCAGTCTTCCATTATCCTGGAATCACATGCTAGTTAATTTGGGGAGTCAAAGAATCTCCAATACTCCAACTTCTTCTTCTCAGGATTGTTAGATCAAAGCCTTCATATTCTATAATCAATTGAGGGGGAGTCTGAATAAAAGATGAAAGAGACGGGAATGGAATAAGGGATTAAGGATGAAGAGAGGGACAAGTAAAATCATAAAAAGAAGAATAAGATAAGGTAGGAGAATCTGACAATTTAGCAGTACCAGAAAGGAAAGGAATAAGGAAATGTGGTGGGAACGCGGACAGGAAATGAGAAGATGGGGGAGAACAATGAAGAAGGGGAGAAAATACCCGATCAATGATAAAAGGACATTGCGTAAAAAGAGAAATATGGAGTGCATCTTCAAGTTGATATAGAAGGGGTAAAATGACATGTGGGGCATTCTAGAAAAGAGACAAATAAGCATCGTACCTATGAGCCATTTTTTGATAGTAGGTCAAGGATGGAACTGATGGACCTTAGCAGAACGTCTAGCATAGGCCTCAAAAAATAAAGGATCAAAAGGAGGTTGCTTGGAAAGATGGGATAACAGATCCACCCTCAGTTGGTTGACATTTTGCACATGAGACAAAGCCTTTAACTGTCTTTGATTTAAGATCATAGAATCTAGCATAGGATGCCAAGAATCCTTTGGACATTTAGCTACTCCAAAATAATACTTTTGAAACATTTCATCAATCTTAAGGTCCAACTGATGTATATAGTGTACTGTTTGCAAGACTACATCTCCAGCATACCAAGAGAGGTCTTTATCATTTGGAATTAACAAGTCGCCTCTAAGGTACATGTAGAACATCAACATTGAATCTAGGACTACCGAATCCTCAAACACCATCCTGACCCCTTCATACAACAGATCCACAGACCAGGGTCCACTCCAGCCATCCTCTAGAGGAGATAAATCCATAGTTGAAAGTTTAACATAAAAGGCTAACTTCTATTGTTGATAATGAATAAAGAAAGAGTGGGCGGGAGGAACAAACTCCATAAACTACTCAAAAGTAGTCCATAAGATATCCATTCTAGACTGCAATCTCTTAACCTTGGCCTGAAATAAAGGACATGAAGTGGCATTCCGTTGAAGAGCAGTCGAGTCGTGCTGAGACATAGAAGGAATCATGGGGACACTAGGACTTGGAGGAATGGATCGTGACTACATCACTTGGTCCTTCAATTGTTTAATCTGGGAGGCTTGGGATTCCACTGTATTGTGAGCAATCTACAAGTGTGACAGTTTCGTATCTAGAAGAGTCTTGAACTCTTGAGCTTCTTTGGAAATTTTCTCTTTCTCTTCAAAGATTTCGGTGACCTCTAACTGAGCTTCTGCTAATTGATTTTTCAAAGAAGATATTTTTTCTCTCTGGGTCTCAATCATTTTTGTCTGCTACTCCATTTACTTAAACAGATCGAAAAGAGTGTCTTTGGCAGAGGCTAGCTCTATGGTTGTCTTATTCATTTGGTCTTTGGATTGCATCAATTCTTCATAGAAATAAGAATATAACTATTGAGCACAAGCTGTCACACTGAGAGTTCAATAGAACTCTGGATGTCTTTACAAAGGAAAGGAATAGCATCCCCTGCCACTAAGTGGTTCAACGAAGGAACTGATATATCCAAAGAACCCTCTCGATGTGCCCTGAATAAGTTGTTGCATGTGAGGTAGACAAGGAGTTCACTTTCAGAAGTAGGAGAAACTGACATTGAAGGAATGACTAATGGAATTGTTTCTGCTACATGCTTCAACCGCTTCCGGTGAATGACTAGTAGAGGAGCGAAGTTGGTATCCTCTATGTCCATGGGTTCTGAATCTTTTGAAGGTAGAGGGGGAGGGACTAGATCAGATGGAGAAGGAGGTAAAACACCCTTTTGAAGGCCTGAATATGTCAGAAAAGCATATAAATATAAACCAAAGGTTACATTGGTAACATTCTCTCTAGTCACATTGACAAAATGCTGGTCCATCTTCGTAAGAAGGTAAATGCTCCAGTCAATGGCAGCCCCTCTTCATTTGAGAATAATTGTTTGGATGTGACAAAGCGTTTCCCTTTGTAGGGAAGGGACAAAGCCTTCCCTAACCCTCTAGGTGCCAGGACAATGGAAGTACCACGAACCAAGCCTGATTTCTTACTGTATGATGCGAGAAACTCATCACAAAGAGATGGATCATCTAGAATCAGAGGGAGAGGAGCAGCCACAAAAGATGCAAGGCCAGCTTTTGCAATAGGCTCAAAAGTCAATAGGGAAGAATAATCCCTATTGATCAATGGGACATACTGAACAAGAGGAGGCATACGGGGTGCCATTCAAATAATGAATACACAACACAACTCACAAACAAAAGAGATGCCTGCAAAACCAGCAGAAAAGATCAAAGAGATGATATTAACCAAGGTGTTGAAACAAGACTCGACCAACTATCCCCAAGCAAGGCACATCTTAGAAAAAATTAGACATGACCTCTAGACAAATGCAACCAAAAGCTTCATGCTATGCAACAGCACCCGATACCCCGTATCAAGTAGATAAAATGAAATATAAATTCAGACCGTACCCTTAATTGTATAAATCAACCAAATCAAACCACACACATCATAACTAGAACATCATTGACCATCAGTGACAAAAAAAAACCATGCTAAAGACTACACGTGCCCATCCCGCAAAGCATGTTTATTGAAAAAGGGAAAAAAGAAAGTGCAATGAGGGGAATGATTTTAGTGAAGGGTTTGTTTTAATAAATTATTAAAAATGGGTGAAATTTTATTAGGTTGTAAACCTTAATAAGAAAACAGTGGTTCGTTATTAAATTGTTATTTACAATTTATTAAGGTGGAGCAGTGCTTTTAACGAATCTCAGACTTCGATACCCAGATTGGGTCTCTAAATGCAGATTCATTAATTAAAATTTTAATGTGTCTAAAGCGCTCTTCTTTTTCAACGCGTGCATTTTTGTGACGATTGATTCATTTTATTTAAAATTAAGGTGCCTCTGAAGCACATCTAGCATGTGCAAAGTGAACTGCTGGTTAATTTTTATTTAATTAAAAATAAGGTGTTTTTAGCGCGGATGCACGGCCAATGGTAGTGATTAAGGTTCATTTTAGAAATTAATATGTGAATTTTGGGGTAACGAAAAAAATAAACGAGAAGGCGGAAAGAATTACCTGAGAGTATGTGTGTGTGTGTAAGGATGTTGAATGTGCACGTACCAATCTCACAATGCAAATGAGTCTCAAGAGAGAAAAGTCAACCAACTGAAAAAGATTTGAACATGGTAAGCTCATAAAATCCCAAAAAAACACCTCTTTTAAAAAATTATCAAGAAACATGTGGTATTGGGTTACATTTTTTGCAAGACAATACTAAATTTTTCTAAAAATTTTCTATTTATGTTTGACATTTAACATGTCTTTTTCAAGAATTTTGTCCAAAAATAAAAAATTGACCATTTTGTAAAGCATGTTCAACTTTTTAAAAAATTTAGAATTAAAGTAAAAGAGGGATGGAAATTTTTGAAAATTTTCATGATTTTTAGTCATTTTTTAATAAATTTTTACCCATTTTTAATGGATTTTAAATTAATTTTGAATTTTTGTAATTTATTTGTGGAATTTTAGTTTTGGAAAATAAGTCAAAAATTCTATAGTTGGTCAAATAAAATTTCAACTTTTTTTTGTAAGTTTTTATGAATTTTTATTTTTTATTAATTTTTTTTATTTGTATGTGTTTTTAAGGGTTTTTTATAGTTTTTTTAATGAAAAATGGGGTACTCAGCTACATGTGAACAACAACTTGTGCTTGAATGGGCACGCACCACTGCACGGACAAGTCTAGACGCGCGTCCTCGTGCGGGAACACCCGCTCGAAAAACCACGCGCAGGAGCGGGTGAATAACCGATACGAACCTGCAACTGCATCCCCGCACACGAATCCACGCGTACGCCCACTGATGGTTGGGGGGAAGATGGAGGTGTCATAGGCGAGAGGCGCATGGGGAAAAGGGGACTAAGGGGGTGTTGGTGTTTTTTTTTTGTGGTTTTTTTTTTTTGTTAGGGGGGTTGGGGGCTTAAGTGGGAGGATAGGGGGTGGGGTTAGTTGGGTTGGGGGGGGAAAGGGGGGGGGGGGGGGGGGGGGGGGGGGATAGGTTAGTGGGATGGGGGGTTAAGTCAGTGGGATAGGGGTTAAGGAAGGGGATGGGCAGGAAGGGTGGGTGGGCAGGTTCCTAAGGGGTGGGGGTGACACGTGGTAGGGAAGGGAGGAGGCGCCAACAGCGGTACGCGTGCGGCGGAGGAGGAGGACACCTTGATGGCGTGGGGGCGGCAGAGACAGTGGGTGGCAGAGCAGAGGCCAGGGCGGTGGCGACAGGGGACTAAGGTGCGCGGCAGCCGGCGGCTAAGGCCGGGGGATGGCGACTGCAGGTGGCGCGAGGTGGGCAAGGTGCGAGCGAGGCGAATTGCGGCAGCAGCGTTCGGCGACTAGGACGAAGAGGCGGCGGGCGCAGTCGAGGACAGCGAGCAGTGCCTAGTGCGTGGGGCGGCGAGGCATAGGCCGGGGGTGAGGCGTCGGCAGGCAGGGGATAGACGGCAGGAGAAGGGATGGAGGGGCGAGGAGGAGAGCGAAGAGGGAGGGAAGGAGTAAGAGAGGAGGAGGAGGAGGAGGAGGAGGAGAAGGAGGAGAAGGAGGACGAAGGAGAAGTGGAGGAGGAAGGGAGAAAGAGGAGGAGGAGAAGGAGGACGAAGGAGAAGTGGAGGAGAAAGGGAGAAGGAGGAGGAGGGGAGGAGGAGATGGGGAGAGGGAGGGAGAAGAAGCACGGGGGAGGAGGAGGAGGGGGGAGGAGAAGATGGGGAGAGGGAGAGAGAAGGAGGAGGAGGAGGGGAGGAGGAGATGGGGAGGAGGGGGGAGATGGAGTCGGGGAGAGAGAAAGAGAGGGAGAGAGAGAAGGAAAGAAGGAGAGATAGAGGGGAGAAGGTGAGGGGGAAGCCATCAGAGGTTTTAAAAAAATAATAATAAATAAAAAGAAATAAATAAAGAAAAAAATGGGGGGCTGCCCTCGTCTCGCGCGCATGTGTGGGGCAGGAGTAAAAAAATTTACAGCTATAGGAAAAAAATTAATAATAAATAAAGAAAAAATGGGGGGCTGCCCCCGTCCCGCACGCATGTGCGGGGCAGGAGTAAAAAAATTTGCAGTGGTGGGGACGGTGGCACGGGTGCGGGATGACGCGATGAATGTGACGGCATGATTAAAATTGAAAGAAACGGGCGGTCACGTGCGACATGAGAGGCATGACAGGTGTAAATTGAATAGAAAATTTCATAAAACCCAAACCGTGCATTAAAATAAAATGCTGTAAAAAGGAAAACTATGTCCGAAGTCGAGACAAAGATAGCGGAAAAGTACAACGGGGTGTCCGGAACAAGTCAAGGCATTCACATGGAAAAAACTCAAAAATTGGGCCTGAAAATGCATACAAAAAATTAATACCGAAAAATCTGATCGCTGAAATGAAGCGCGGGTAAAAAGAAAAGGTGAAAAAAGTCATGTTGGACAGGCCCATCATGTCAAATCACAGTTTTGATGAAGATAAAACCTGTTCACATGGAAAAAATTGAAACATCACCCCCGAAACGGGATGCAAAAATTAATATAAGAAGATCTAGGCACCAGAACGATGGGAAATAAAAAGGAACGGTGTCCAAACAATAGTGTTTCACAAGACTGTCATGTTAGAAGGCGTTTCTAGGGGGTTAGGGTGCGTTCACATGGGAAAAACAAGAAAATGAAACTCGAAAACACCAATAAAAATTAATAACAAAAAAGAAAAGGTTGAAACAAGGCGGATAAAAAAGCAGTAATGTGCAAGAAGGGTGGTTGGATACGGTTATCTAGTCAGAAATGAAATCTGAGGAGAATAGGGCAGGTTCATATGGAAAAATGGCAAAAATATGTACGAAAAAGATACGAAAACCCGCAAAGATTAATATTGAACAAACCGTACATTGGAATAATAGGCAGGTAAAAGGAAAAATGTCCAAGGGAAGGCGTAGGACAAGGTTGGTACATCAGATCACTGTTCTGAAGCGATAAGGGCACGTTCGCATGGAAATACATCTAAGTGTGCGGGAAAAGATTCAAAAATTAATAACGCAAAAACAGTAAGCCGAAATAGGGGGATGTAAAAAAGGAAAAATGTGTCATTCAAAGGGACGAATATGACTATAAGGGTTGATTGGGAGTTTAGTGAATGTCGAGTGTGTTTACATAGAAAATGGAAAAAATGGCGCAATAAAAGCAATCGCAAGGGAAATGGCCTCGACGACAGGGGGTATGAGGGCGGGTGGAGAAGGGACCCCATCAGGGCAGAACTAGTATGTGGTGGACACGCATGATTGGTGAATGACATATGCAGGGGGTATGCATAGCAGACGCACAGGGACGCGTCCCCACACTTAAGACCTTACCGGTTAGGGTAGATAGATCGACATGGCCTAGGACTTTTCAACCAAGTGGATGCTGACGTCCCCACACTTAAGACATAACATGCACTGGCAAAGAGAAAGGCCGGGTTAAGAACACTTGGCCCATTTCATAGATGGTTGAAGGGAACTGTCGTTGTTGATGCAGGAAGATCAGAGCCATCAGCAGGAGGTACCAAGGCTCGTCACAGAATATGTCCAGGATGGTAGGGACCATGCAACATCACCGAGGGAGGTAGCTTTGTTGGTAAAGTCCGTCGACTCAAGTGTCGATGACTAAGAATAGAATTCGCAGCTCACGCGCACTCAGGAGGATGATAGAATAGTCACTCGCCCCATGATGCCCATCGCTTAATGAATAAGCATGAAATCCCATAACTCACGCCTAGTTTAGAATTGAACAAGGGAAAAATGATTTGGAGGGAGTATGCCAGTGTGCACAATTGAGGGTGCATTCGTGCATTCCACCCGATGTCAGCATACGATGTGAGAAGGAAGGCCAAGGAGCCTTGTCTTGCAGTGTATAGAAGAGGGTGACATGGTTTGTGATGGTAGCAGAGACCCATCCCATGGGTGAATAGGGAAACAAGAATGTACCTTACTCCAATGTCATAACGTCCCTTAATCCTCACCTCTTGATAATTGATTGAGGAAACACCAGTCACGCTCAACCCCCCCTCTGTCGCACACTCTGTTGATAGATACAGGAGGGCAACCCGTTTCTTACACCCATTGATGTAATCCTCACTTGTGCTTGTGCAAAGGTTGTATACCTTGTGGGTAATTGATGGTGCAATTGTGCATCCCTCCCGGTATCGGCATATGGTGCGAGAAGAAAGGTTAGGGAGCCTTGTTGTACAGTGAATATGAACACATCATGCTTTGTACATTGAGAGGCCCAACCCGTGCGTGCAACACTCTATTCACACATTGCACCTCTCATTTGAAGTGAAGGGAAAGCACTGGTCACTCGGTGTCTGTCTTGCACTCACTTGATAGATATAGAGGGCAGACCATACTCACATCCCCATCCGGTTAGGATAAAAGCTTACATCACTCAATGGGTTATCGATGAATATTGTTTGTGGGTTGTTGACAAGGTGTCGATGAAGAGGCGTACACAGGGAGGTAGCCAATAGATCTGGTACTTGATTTTATCTGTAGAGCATGTCGTCTGTGGAACAATTAGTCTGTTGTAGGGAATTAGTCCTTCGAATGAGATGGTTGATACAGTGCACCAAGGAAGGTGGCTCTGGAAAGTTGTATCTGAAAAGGTTCGGCTAGTGATTCAACTGCTCTGGGGACTGCGGGGTGTTTCACCTTTTCCATAGCCAGCTTCCCATCCAAGGGTGTTTACCACCTTGTCTTAGAATAAGGCCTGCTATGATAGGAAATTTCTTCATTGCAGTTTATTTGTTTTTTTTTCTCTTTTCCTTTTTTGTTTTTTTTTTCTTTTCTACACCCGAGGATGTTTCCACCTTTTCTCAAAGAATAGGTCGGCATGACAGGGACCTAAGTCCTTTTCTCCAATGATCGATATATTTGTTTTTCTCTTTTTTTTTAATAAAGAAAATGGTAGATATACCATGTGTCAGGACCATCCTCATCACCACTGCTGGATTAAACGAGAGGAGAATAGAGTAAGGATGGGAGGTCACTCGGAGGGGCTAGCAGAACGAGACCGCCTCATAAGGAAGATCATAAGGGCTATCAGGAGCACGAGGAGAAGGACAGTGTGATGCCCAAAAGGAAAAGGGTAGGTCGACTGTGATTGTCAGGATCCCCATGGAGGGAAGTACTTCTTCAAGCGATAGCCATTGATTAGAAAGGGATCTACAAAATCATCGATGGCTTGCACTTGGACAGAACCATTAGGATTAATAGTAAGTACCTTATAGGGACCCATCCAATGTTGTTGAAGCTCGCTAGGAAACTTTCCAAATCACGAATCATAGGCTAGGACAAGATCACCTTCTTTGAACTCCTTGTGCTTGATGAAGCTGTCATGATAGGCCTTGTGTTGCACTTGAGTGGTTTCCATGCACTATAGGGCCATCCACCGAATCTCATCCAAACATTCCAAATGCAGTAGGCAACGATGGAGAGACTCATCATCTCCGAGGCATTCTTTGACTGCCACTCGCAAAGAGGGCAACTCTAGCTCAACAGGGAAGACAGCTTCGGTGCCATACACCAACTGGAAAGAGGTCTATCCTGTAACTGCCTTATAAGAGGTTTTGTATGCCCAGAGGGCCTCTGTAAGTCGATCATCCCAATCGCAACGATGTGCGGCAATCGTCCTTGTCAGAATCAAGCAAAGGATATGATTGGTGACTTCAATGATACGATTGGTGACTTCAACTTGGACGTTGGCTCTGGGATAATAAGGAGTGGACTTCCGATGGCGGATCTTATACAGTTACATCAACTCTTCCATGATCTTGTTAAGGAAGTGCGTACCTCGGTCACTTACGAGCTCTAGAGGACTGCCAAAATGGGTGATAATATTTTTGTACAGGAACAATGCCACACTATTTTCATTGTCCTGCTTCAAAGCTTTAGCTTCACACCACTTGGTGACATAATCCGTACATACCAGGATGTATTTGTTTTGCTTCCAACTAGTGGGCAGATCAATGGGACCCACAAAATCAATCCCCCAGTTCTCGAATGGCTTGAGGGGAATAATAGGCTGCAGTGGCATGGCACTGGATTTAGTAGGCTTTTCCATTTGTTGACAAGCATCACATCTCTTGCAGAAGTCATAGGCATCCTTGTGGAGAGTCGGCCACCAGTATCCTACGAGCAAAGCCTTTTTGGCTGTTGCTCCTCCTACGAAGTGTCCACCACATAGCTCGTCATGGCACGCTTTCAATACTATGCCAATTTCTTCTCCCGCAACACATCTTCGCAAGACTTCATCTTTGCCCTTCTTGTACAGTGCACCGCTTGGCAAGATGTAGGGGGTTGATTTCAACAGAAGCTTCTTCTTCTCTCTGCTAAAGAGGCCAAGGGGATATTGTTGAGTTGCCAAGAGGTTGGCTATGTCTGCATACCATGGGGTAAATGTTTTGACTAGATACAAGGAAGCATCAAGAAGGTCCGGATCATCTTGCTCGTAATCATCATCGCTTTGAGGGATTCACGAAATGTGATCAGCTAGGACATGAGAGCGATCAGGTTTGGTTACCACTTCAAAGTCAAACTCTTGAAACAAAAGGAGCCATCTCATCATTCTTCCCTTCACATGGACCTTATTCATCAAGAAGGAAAGGGCTTCATGGTCCACATAGAATTTGAAATGCGTCGACAGTAGATAATGTCGAAACTTCTCCAAAGTAAACACTTTGCTAAGCACTCAAGCTCTATCACGGTGTACTTTCATTCTCTGTTGGTTACTTTCCGACTTACATAATAGATTGGTTGATCTAATTTGGAGGGGCCCTTTTGGCATAAGACAGTGCCTAGCCCTTCGACCGATGCATCTGTGTGAACATGGAACTCCTTTGTCCAATTAGGAGGATGCAGGATGGGTGCTCTAATGAGGCACTGTTTGAGAGTATTGAAAGCTTCTTCGCAGTCATCAGTCCAAAGGAAATCTGCATCTTTCCTTAGGAGCTTGTGTAGAGGGGCTGCCTTGGTTGCAAAATGTGCAATGAATCTTTTGTAGTAGCCCACATGGCCAAGAAATCCTCTCAATTGCTTGAGGTTTGTTGGTGCTATCAAGGCAACAATCTTCTCAATCTTTGTCGAGTCTGTTGCGATCCCTTGTGCAGAGACAATATGGCCCAGAAGAACTCCTATAATGAGACGCCAAAAACACATTTGTCAGGGTTGAGAGAAATCCCATACTCTCGACATCTATCAAAACATTACTCTAGGTGTCCCCAATGCTCACAGATTAGCTATAGACACAGAAGTCATCAAGATACACCTCAATGAAATCATGCAGATGGTTTTGGAAGGTAGCCATCATTACTCGTTGGAAGGTAGCAAGAGCATTACAGAGCCCAAACGGCATCACTCGGTAAGCATAAGTTCCCCTTTCTATTGTGAAGGTTGTTTTGGATTGGTCCTCTTCTGGGATTTGGATGGTTGTATTCGCTAAATCCATCCAAGAGGGAATACAACTCATGACCTGCCATTGTGTCCAACAGTTAGTTTATGAAAGGAATAGGGACGTGATCCTTCTTTGTCTTTGAGTTCAGCTTTCGAAATTCCACACATATCCAAAGTTTCCCATTCTTCTTGGATAGACCACAATGGGCGAAACCCATTCAGTATTAGCCACATGATAAATGAACTCAGCTTCTAGAAGCTTTAGTAATTCAGCCTTCACTAGAGTAGAATAATTGGGATTCATATGCCTTTATCTTTGCCTCACTGCTTTTGCATCAG
Source organism: Lygodium microphyllum (assembly GCF_053477565.2). Taxonomy (NCBI): domain Eukaryota; kingdom Viridiplantae; phylum Streptophyta; class Polypodiopsida; order Schizaeales; family Lygodiaceae; genus Lygodium; species Lygodium microphyllum. The sequence continues at coordinate 8,912,004 of NC_141153.1, read as the reverse complement.
GCTCAAGGTCAATGTGATGTTGACAGACTGTAGGGTCAATCCCCCTTCAGGTCTTTACATGACCATGCAAACACATCTAAGTTCTCCTTTAATAGGTCTCACAGGACCACTAATTCTTCTTCTAGAAGATTTAGACCCACTTTTAGGTGACGTTCAGTACCGTCAGCATATAGGAATATCAATTACCTTTCACCTTCCACTTCATAGATAAATGTCCCATGGATTGCTTTTGGGTAGAGATCCAACTTCTTCAAGGGAGTGGTCTCATCTTCTGATGATGCATTAGAACTACTATTTTCTTTTAATGGAGGCTTAGCTCGCTTTTTGGGAGGCTGAAAGAGTATCATTAAGGTTTTGAGTTTGGGTTGGGAATGAGTTACTTCTTGGCTCGATTATTCGTCTTCTAAAGATGCATCCAAGAACGTCACATAACGGGAACTTCTTGCATTCTATTTGAGTTGCATGACCGGGGGTTGTTGCCAAGGTGCATCGTCATCATCTTCTTTAAGGAAGGGTAACTTTGGACGACAAGAGTCATTGCTGAAGGAAGGCTTATTCTTCTTAATCCATTTCTTATAAAGGCTTTGCATATGACACGATTCTTGGATTAGTCCAAAGGGTACTACAATCATTCTGGCAAACAAAAAGGGATCTTCTGCTTCTAAGGCTTCAACAACATCTTCCTCATCTCTCTGCCTTATGTGAGTAGGATAGATCCTTCTAGCTCGCTTTCATAACCTTCGTCTGCATTATCACTTTTTTCCTCTTCAGGTTTTGTTTCTACATCTGTGGGTGTTTTGTAAGAAAAGAACAAGATCTATGTTATGTTCTCTCCTTCTGCTTCTGCTTCTGTCTCTACTTTTGTCTCTAACTCTGTGACTGCCATGTAACAGGGAGAATAGTACATCCATGCTTCTATTTCACAGTCAGAGGTGATTTCAGAAGTCAATTCGGGTTTAGGAAAGAGGTATTCTCCCATGGACAAAGACTTTTCTTCCCTTAGTAGTTGGCTTACAGTGCCCACTGTTAGGGAGTGTGCCTTTGTTTTCTTGGGAAAGATTTGTTTGACGGCTTTTTCGTCTCCTGATGTACCATCTGTTACTTCATTGGAGGAGTATGTTACATAGATCCATTGCCCTTTTGTGATTCATATAGCTTCAATACCACTTTATTGGGTCCTTTGCCTAGGATTAGGGTTCTTTTGAACCAGTCCGTTCTTACTCCTGCTTTGAAAAGCCAAGGTCTTCCTAACAGTAGAGGGTATGAGGTCCCATAGGAATTTGGTTTGACCACCAAATATGTCAGTCAATAGTCTCTTCCTGCAAGGGTTGTTTTTACATATGGGAGGATGCCCAACGGTTTGATTCTGTTTTGGTCTGTCAATTTGATAAGCCATGGTGTAGGTTGAATTCCTTGCAAACCTAGATTCTTCATTGTCACATCCGTCATTATGTTTACTGATGAGCCCCCATCAATCAATGCATTTGAAATAAAGCATCCTTCTATCCATACACCAATCTCTGGGGTTTCAGGATCCAAGAAGGTGTTGGCCACATCTACTTCCTTCATAGGTTCTAAGGCTCTGTTGGACTTTGTTGTTGTTGGGGGAGCAATCCTTAGGCCGCGTCTTCTTGTCAATATGATTTTGAATCTTTTTTGGCAACTAGGAGACATCATTAGTAATTATTGGAATGTTAGGTTTGGTTTAAAGGTGTCTAGGTCTTTGATCAAATCATACTCTTTAATAGGATCCACAGGCTTTTCCAATCGACTGGGAAATGGCACCACACCCACTTTTATCTTCCCTTTTTCTTCTAGGAGTGGCAACATCTGCACTTCTTCTTCATGAGGAGGTACTTCTACATCCTCTATTTCTTGGACCTCTAGTCCTATCTCTGTAGCTCTCTATGGCTTTGTAGTGCTCTATACTACATTGTTCTGGACTGCATTGTTTTGCTTTTCCTGAGGAAGGTTGAACTTCATAGTCTTGGTAGAAGGAACATTCTCTTTTGGAACTACGGGTTCTCCTTTCTTTGCATGAGTTATTGCGGCCACTTTCAATTCCACCAAATTGGAAGCAGGTTCTTGGGTCTTCTGTTGGGTATCAGAAGTAGATTTCATAGGGGCTGGACTTGGACAATCTTTTACAATATGGCCTTCTCCTTTGCATCGACTGCATAAGGGCTTGTAATCCACTAATTTTCTAGGGTTTGGACAATTCGATGAGATATGACCCTTTTCTCCACATCTATAACATTCCACTTCTGATCTCTGGCCACCACCCAACAGACTGCCATCCTCTGTAACTTTGAGAGGGAAACCTCCTTGGACTGAAATTAGGACCAAACTCCCTAGGCTTTGGTCCAATAACCTGCATTGTCATTTTGGATTCCAGCAAGTTGAATCTTGTGTCTTCATCTTTCTGTTGAGATATTTGCAATCACACCTACTTTAGTCCCTTTGTGAGAAGCAGTGAGGGCTCAAGACCAGAATCCCATATGCACAGTAGGAGAAAGTACCACCACTCGAATCCTATAAAGCATTGTACTTGTACTCTTCTTCTAATGGCCTCACAAAGTGTACAGAGGCTATAGTACAAGGATAATTGAGGAGTTTACAAGTTTATGTCTGAGGCATTAGGGCTACGAAATACACAGCTAAAAAAGTATGTCTGAATAGAAGGACTAATGAGGTTTGTCCTTCTCCTGATGGTCTTCTTCTTCTTCTTCTTCTTCCTTTTCTCTGTTTTCTTCTTCTTCTTTGACTGCAACTAGATAGGCCTTTTGGGACCTCTTTCTAGTGTGGCAGAACTTCTCGGTGTGTCTGGTTCTTTTGCAGAAATTAGAGAAAAGCTGATCCTTCTTGCCTTTGTACCTATTGACAACATATAATGCATGATCATCTCTAGAGGTACTTGGTTCTTCCTTAGTTTTTAGCTTCTTTTCCTCCTCTAATAGTGATGCTTGGATATTAACAAGTTCAGGGTTTGGCATATTAATTAGAGTTATTGATGCATTATTATATTTAGGAGGCAAACTCTTAAGTAGAACACCGATGCAAACATCTTCTTCCATTTTAATGTTGATTCCTGCAATTTAGGTTAGAAGTCCTTCCATGTAATTTAGATGTGTGGCAAGTGATGTGCTGGACTTCATTTCAAGCCTGAAAAACTCAATCAGGAGACCATACTTTGATGATTTAGACTGTGCACCAAACAAAGTGTCAAGTCTCTTCTATGTATCCTGTGAAGTCTCACAGTTATCCACATGGTGGATATAATTGTTGTCTAGTTCCAGTTTGATAATGGCCTGAGTCTTATCATCATTCTTTTGCCAAGTGATAGCAAGATCCACATCACGAGGCTTCTTTTCTTTTCCAATGGTAATGGCCCATAGGCCCTTCTTCATTAGGATAAGTTTGATGCAGGTCTGCCGGGTATGAAACTCGACTCCTTTGAAACGGGCAGTTGGAGAATCTTTGCCCATGTTCAACTTGAGGGACCAGCTAATCAGCTTCAAAATTTTCAAATTTAAGCAACAGAAGAGTTGGTTGAGATGTGTCAAGAGACACAAGTGTTTAGATGACTAAAAATGAGTGTCAATAGACACTATGTTTCTTCCCCGAGTCTTTCAAACCTGCAAAAATCCTTCAGTTCTTTCAGATCCAGATCTTCCCCTTCTTGATTTGATGCTGGGACCTTTAGGTCTGAGTGGAAGTGGGTTGTTCTAATGGCAAAAGAGAGAAAATGATGATATTTTTTACCTTGGTGAAGTTTGGCTATGGCTGTCATGTCAAAACAGGGACTAGCGACTGGTAAATAAGTTCCCACGAGCTCCATAGGTCAAATTTGCTCAAACCCTTTGAGATGGAAGACCCTCACTAATGGTCTAACTCCCCCTAAGAGGGTTTGTACTCATTTTTTTCCGAGTTGAGAGATCTAAGCCTTCAAAGTGGTTGCTGCCAAAACTGCGCCCAGATTTGGGAAAATGCAAATGCCGGGCATGGTGTGCATCAATCTCCTTGATTTTTGTGCCAAAACGTTGTGCCTTGACCTTGAAGAAAAACTCTCGAGAAGAAAGCTTGAAAATATATGGCTAGTCCAACAGAGGTAGGTAGGTGTTGTCCACAAATATAGTTATGGCAGTGACTCTGAAAAGAGGCAATGTTGAAGCTATAGTTGCCCAATCTCAATGATTGAGGTGCCAAGGAGGAGCTTTGGAAGTAGAGAAACAGTTCTCCAAGAAGGAAGTTTAGAGAGATTTGGCATGTGGAGAGAGATATGAAAGCTTCAAGTTGACAGGGTGTTGCTTACACTAAAGCTTCTATATGCTTTGTACTTCTAGTTATGATTAAGGAGGGGTGTTGAGATATTTGTAATCACACCTACTTCAGTCCCTTTGTGAGAAGTAGTGAGGGCACATGACTTGTTGGCCTGTGGAGAGAGATATGAAAGCTTCAAGCTGACAGGGTGTTGCTTACACTAAAGCCTCTATACGCTTTGTACTTCTAGTTATGATTAAGGAGGGGTGTTGAGATATTTGCAATCACACCTACTTCAGTCCCTTTATGAGAAGTAGTGAGGGCACAGGACTAGAATCCCATATGCACAGTAGGAGAAAGTACCACCACTCAAATCCTATAAAGCATTGTACTTGCACTCTTTTTCTAATGCAATGATAGTACTCTTTTCTTTCCAGTAAAGTGTCATGTTACTGTCAATACACAAGATTGTATTTATGAGTCCAAGCCTCAATCTTGGAACCTAATTTACTTGTGTAACAATTTTTCCTAGTCAGGGTCAATGTCTTCATGAGTTTCTTTTTCCTATTTCAACCTCCATAGCTTTCGCATTTGCCATGCTCTAGATCCCGTGTATTTCACACTTTCTGCCTTTGTTCGTGTATCTCTTTTAGAGAGCAAATATCCTCTATATGGTTCTTCCTCAAATAGTATGAACATAAGGCTCCAGGAATGGTTGGTTTTTTGGTACATTCAGTGGCTAAATGTCCCGCTTGATGGCACTTTCCGCATCATGTATTAGAATGCATCACATCTTTTCCACCTCCCGCAAGAGTGGATATATTGGTGATATTCACCTTTAGTGTCTATAGTTGTTTTGTAATCACATCCATAAGCTCTTTCTTGATACTTGCAACCGAGTTGGATAGGTAGTCCTGCAGATTTTCACCTCTTGAAGTACTTGTAGTAGGGTTTTGGGAAGTGTCTACAATTACTGCATATACGGGTTGGGTTGATCTAGGAGGTCCTCTGTTCTGGTTCTGATTCAGAGCTCTTGTTGAGACTTGGGGCTGTTGATTCTAGTGGGTAGGATTCCACTGTTGTTGAGTCACAATTGGAGGAACTGGTGGAGACCACTGCTATTGTGGTTGAGTCACAATTGGAGGAACTGGTGGAGACCACTGCTATTGTGGTTGAACCATCATTTGAGGCATTTCCATTTGCGGCCACCGTGGATTAGGTGCATTGTATTGCGGCACAGTTTGCATCTGAGGGTAGGGGTAGGGAACTGTCCCTGGAACTGCATTTGGTGGGTATACCATTCCTAGCATGGGAGGAGGTAAGAATCCTCTTCCTGGACTCATTGACAGCCTTGCTTCAACTTCATCATACAGTCTTGCACCTTCTACTACAACTTGTTGATTGACTGGTCTTCTCAATTCCATGAACTTGCGAACTTTTGGTTGTAGACCTCTCAGGAACACTCCTTTCTGGATGCCTTTATCCAAATGATGGTTGGTCCATCTTTTCAGAATGGATTTCATTCGTGAGACATAAGCTTCTACTCTTTCTTGAGAGGACTGACTTAGGTTCATGAACTCCTCTCACATCCACTCTTCAAAACCTTCACACCTGAATTTAGTGAGGAAGGCCAACTTCAGGTGATCCCATGTGCCAAAAGTTCCTATTGCTTGTCTCTCATACCATTGAAATGCCACGCCTTTGAAAGTGGTGGGGAATATCGCTAACCAATGCTCGGGGGTTCTGGCATTGTTAGCCACATATACTACCATAAACTCTGCTACATGAAGATCAGGGTCTTCATTGTACTCTCCCTTAAAAATTGGCAAATGGGACTACATTTGTTGGCCTATCATCAATATTTTCAGGATGAATCTAACTAGGAAGGGGACCTTGAGTTGCCATGGGGACTTTTGTAAAGAGTGCTTTTAAGGTGTCAAAGGAAGCTTCTGTTGTTGCAAGCTCATTCTCGGCCTTGATTCTTGCCTTCTCTATTCTCACATACCTGTGGACTCGTTCTAGTGCTTGCCTCTTGATTGCGTCATTCATCAGGGGGTTTTCTCCAATCAGTTGTTTGTACTAAACAAAACAGAATCAGAGGGGGCACTTCAGTCTCTGGGGGACTCTATGGCCAACATCTCTTCTACTTCCTTCTTTTCAACATCTTTGAATTCAGCTTTCAAACCACTACTACAGAGGGGGAGATATTCCGTTCTGAAAGTATCAAAACTCATTCTTCTGAGGATCGTTGTTGTGTCATCATCATAATAATGCCATCCTGATGGTTTCAATTGTATATGTTGTAAAGAACACTCTATCTACCAACTTCCAGTGGGTTTCTAGTTGGACAAGCAAAAGATTGTCAGAACACCAAGCATCCCATGTGTCCTGTTGTTGAGCATCCACAAACAAATTCAAACACTTTTCTTTCTTGTTTTCGTGAACCTCCATGGACCATGACTCCTAAAGATTCTTCACAATCTCCCACTTGATGATATCTAGAAACTTCTCAATGAATTTCAAATCTTGCATGGATGGTCCTTCTCTTTGTTTCTGCACTTTAGTTTGTTCCCAAACAATTTGCTACCAAGATACACGTTTCTGCTACTTCAACAGGAAGAGGAAATAGTCCACTAAATAGAACCTGCATCATGATGGTAATATGTTTCCGCCCTTGTGGGATGAACTTCTCATAGAAAGTGGCTTTGGCAATAAGAATCTCCAACTCTTCAGTGGAAGAAGGAACTTTGCAAGCATCCATTGAATTATTCTCTTCTTAGCAATGCCATTTCCTTCATTTTCAGCCTCTTCTGATGCATGTTGATGGCAGGTTTCCTCAGTTGCGCACCAAAAACATGGAGCCCCAAGAGAGAGACCAAGAAAAAGGGGTTTCTAATGCAATAAAAACTATCTTGTAACATCAACAAGCTTTTGTTTCATTCTTTACAGAACCACAACAAGGAAAAGAACAAATCTTCACGAAGCATCACAGTAGATATCTCCCATGGATTTGATAGAATCAACCATAATTTTAAACATCTTCATATAATCCATCAATAGAACAAGAAACACAAGAGAATACACCACTTTTGAATTGAAATAATCACATAGTATTCATCTTCATCGTCTTCATAGTTCTCTCTCTCAATCTCTCATTGATATATACATTATTTTGATAGAATTGGCTATCTCTAACTCTCTCTTTCTCTCTCAATCAATTGTACATCCTCTCCTTACTAAAATAATCAATAATTACTCTCAATAATCCTCTCTTGGTCGTGAATGCACCTCCCAAGAGGTATGGGAGGTATGAAAGGGTAGCAGAGCCACTACAATGTCTCTTCATAGCTCATTACTGTCACTTCACTTCAGTCTTTAGTAGTTGCTTCTTCCATTTGTTTTAGCTATTTTGAACTTAGATTCATCCTTTTCAAAAGGTAGAAAATTTTTCTAGAGTACACCCTCATATCACAGAATATATACAGAAGATCTACAAAACATAATAGAATAGGAACAAAGTAGAAACAGAGGCTCTACAAAAGGTCTACAGAGGATTACAGAAGGTCAACAGAGAACATTAGAACCTCATAACTCATACTAAAACCATTCCAAACTATCAAAAACTATTCAATAAGCTTTCAAATGACCTCAACCTTCATCAATCATCAATCCATGCTTCATATAGAAGAAAATCAGAACAAAACAAAAGCTAAACAGAAGGTATCAGAATCTCAACAGAACCTATCAGAACATCATAGAGCCTCATATTTCTACCGAGAATCATCATGAGCTTCCAAAAAATAATCAATATCATCCAAACAACTAAACGTCACTCAAAATCAATCAAAAATCAACCATTCAGGCCTCAAAAACAACAAAAATCAACCAAAAAATCTAGTCATTTCAGCATTCAACAACATGTTTCTACAGTTGGTTCACAGCAGAGTACTACATTGAAAGGTCCTAGTGTTACGAATGTATCATCCCCTGTATCTCCATGGACAGGGAGATTGCGGAGTTCTGGCTCATTGTCCACTGACACCACTATGTTAGTGAGGGGGAGATATGACATGATGGACAGCAAAGGGAAAGAGAAAGTTTATGATGATAAACCTGGCATGATGAATTTAGGCTATGACCTGACTGATAGTCTTGATAGTGAACTTCGTATTCCTACTGTGTATATGCCTGGTGCTCGGCAGACCAGGTACATTCCGTCTCATGAGAGAGGGGAACCTAGTAGTGCACCACAACTTAGATGCTTGCAGACGGTTAGGTATCCTGTGGATAGACTGACTTATAGTGGTTACTCTGTGGAGAATTATGCTTATATGATGAAGGTTATGGAGTTTAAAGAACCTGCCACTTATGCTAAAGTAGTGATGAATAAGAATTGGTGTACATCCATGGATGAGGAAATGGCTGCCTAGGTTGAAAATAGCACTTGGTGGGATCTTGTTCTACTGCTAGATGGGAAAAAGAACATTGGCTACCAATGGATTTATAAGATTAAATGCAAGTTAGATGACAGTGTGGAGAGGTACAAAGCAAGGCTGGTCGCCAAGGGATATGGTTAGCAATATGGTCTAGACTACGAAGAAACTTTCAACCCTGTTAAGATGGAAACCATACGAACTGTGATTTCATTGGCTGTTGCAAAAGGTTGGAAATTGTAGTAGATGGATGTTAAGAATGCTTTCCTCAATGATGACTTGGAAGAGGATGTTTACATGGATCAGCTTGAAGGGTATTTTCGGCACTATGTTTGTAAGTTGAAGAAAGCTTTGTATGGCCTGAAATAGACTCCTAGAGCATGGCATGCAAGGATCAGTAGTTACTTACAGAGTTTGGGTTTCATGGTTGGTAGGGGTTATCATAGTCTGTTCACAAAAAAGACAGACAAAGGATTGGTAGTGCCGGTTATTTATGTGGATGATCTGATAATCACAGGTGATGATGACTTTGGAATACAGAGTGCCATGAATATGCTGAAATCTGAATTTGATATGAAGGATTTAGGTGAGCTGAAATTCTTCTTGGGTATTGAGGTGATAAAGGCAGATAATGGTTTATGGTTGATGCAAAAATACTATGCTATGGAAATGCTGAAAAAATATGGCATGGCTAAATGTAAACCACTTGATACCTCTGGATTAGAATGTTAAGTTAGACATAAACAATAGAGATGAAATTGATGATGTCACTATGTATAGGCAGATGGTTGGAAACTTGATCTACTTGACCATCATAAGACCTTATTGCTATTGGGCTCATAAGTCAGTTCATGTAGAAGCCTAAAAATCCGTACTTGGATGTTGTTAGACTGATTATGCAGTATGTAATGTCCACTATAGATCATGGGTTGTTCTATGAGAAGGATAAGGCCCTGAAACTCATTGGCTACACTAATGCAGATTGGGCAAGATGCTCATATGATTGCAGGTCTATGACTGGTTATGCCTTTAGCTTTGGAAGTGGGATGATCAGCCAGAGTAGCAAGAAGCAAGTTGCATTGTCTAAAACTGAGGCAGAGTATAGAGGTGTTGCTTTGGCAGCCTATGAAATTGCATGGTTGGGGCTAATTTGGATATGCAGGTGGATGCACTTGCGACTTTATTTTGTGACAATCTTAGTAGTGTATTCTAGCAACAAACCCAGTTTACCATGCGAGAACAGAGCATATTGAGGTACACTACCATTTCATCCATGAGTTGGTTTTTACAGGCAGAGTGGATCTTATGCATGTGAAGATGGTTGAGCAGGTAGCAGATATCTTTACCAAGTTTTTAGGTAAAGATAAGTTCATTCGATTTCGATAGCTACTTGGTGTACAGGTGTTATCTTGAGTTTAAGGGGGAGTGTTAAGACTTCAAGCTCTAACTATCTATGGGTGAGATCGATAGTTTAACTATATGTCCGGTTGGACACAGCAAGTGTGGGACATTTAATAAGTTGGTGGTCTTTGACTTAACCACGGTTAGTACATTGACTAGACGACCTAGTTGTAATTATTCAGCACATTTAGTTACGGGTGAGAATAATGAAAGAAATGGGGTGAGTTGTCTGCTCACTCTCTGTTGCTCCAATCCTACTCTGTCTTCTAACAAAACTTCACTTAGAAAATCAATACACAAAGGCAAACTTTAGGTTTATATCCTTAGAAATATATGATTGCCTCTTCTTAGGTAATGATTGACAAGATCCTAATTAGGCAAGTATCTATTGTGGGCAAGGAACAATTACTTTCAATAACATTGAGGAAACTTTAGTCCAAGCTCAGGGAAAATTAGGGAAACCTAGATTATCACTGTCTACTTAAGGGTCTAAAGAAAGGACTACCTATTTATTTGATCAAATTAAATAAGGCAAACCCACCTATGGATCCTAAAGAGGCATCATTGCTCATGAATATATTAACATATTTCTCGAAAGTCTAACTAAACTACCTACTAGTTGAGAAATGGATCATAAAATTAATTTAACCATGGGGGTTGAACTAGTAGCTAAGTGACTCTACAAAATGTCTATTCCGAAGGCTATCAAATTAAAAGAATAGCTCAAGCAACTATTAGAGCAAGGATTTATCTAATCTAGCAAATCACCTTGGGGTGCCCCCATGCTTTTCCAAAAGAAAAATGATGGAACTTTAGGGCTTTGTTGCATCAAATATTGTGGCTTAAATGAACTAGCCATCAAAAATAAATTCTCGATGCCACGGATTGATGAGTTGCTTCATAGACTTCAAAGAGAGAAACTATTTGCAAAAAGTGATCCAAGGTCAAGCTACTATCAAATTTGGATTAAGGATGAGGATATCCCGAAGACTACTGTTAGTAATGTCCTTTGGGTCGACTAATGCACCGACTACCTTCAACATATTAGTTTGGAACATTTTCAAACCATACCTCAATTGAATTTTTCCTTTTATTCTTTGATAACATCCTATCTTATTCCAAAGAAGAAGAAGACTAACCAAACCACCTTTGAATTGTCCTCAAAACCTTAAGGGTAAATGAGCTTTATGCAAAGTGAAGAAAATGTGCCTTCTTCAAAAAGAGGATCGAGTACCTAGGCTCTATTGTTCCAGCCAAGGGGATCAATCGACCCAACTAAAGAGATGTCTGGGAGTCGCCACCTTCTTAGATTACCCAAGAAATATGAGGATTCCTAGAGCTCATAAGATGGTACTATATTTTCATCAAGGATTATGTCCTTATTGCTATCCCCTTAACTAAACTTCTCAAGGAGCACACTAAGATAGTATTGACTCCTATAGAGCAAGAAAGTTGTGATAAACTAAAGGCATACCTCATTACTACACCAATATTAAAGCTTCCTAACTTCTCTCAAAAATTCGAAGTCATCACGAATGCTAGAATTATTACAATGGGTTGTGTGCTTTCCAAAGAGGGGCCAATCCATAGTGTATTCTTCTCAAAAACTTAACCTTATGAGAAGAATTATGCTATGCATATATTAGAGCTTTTAGCAATCATCCATGCTCTCAAATTGTAGCACCATTATCTCATTTGTCACAGATTCACCCTCATCACCAATCACAAAAGCCTAAAATGGAACTTCACCCAACCAAATCTCAATATGAGACAAAGAAGGTGGATAGAAGTCTTACAAGAATTCAACTTCGAGATCTAATACCATCCTAGCAAAGAGAATATGGTGTTTGATACTCTCAATCAGAAGGCCTTTCCAAACACTCTAATAATTGAGGACCCTACAAGGCAAGAGAGACTTGCAAGCCTTATCTCAATGCTAAGACCCCATTTTGGAGGCAGTGGTAATGAATGCCCTAAAGGTCTAGATTACCTAGAAATGAAAAGGGCTATTTGTCTAGAAAAGAAGACCCCAAAAGAGAAGGCCAAGCTCAAAGACTATGTTCTACAAAATGAGTTGATGTATCATGAGCAAAGGCTTTATGTATCCAAAAGCTAGAAATTAAAGAAAAAAAATTTGTGGAAAGCTCATGATAACCCCATAGCTAGCTAGACATCCAAGATATACCAAGACTTTGAATGTGGTGAGGGAAAGGTACTATTGATTAAGAATGAAGGTAGATATCCTTAGGTACATAACCCAGTGTCTAAGTTGTGAAAGGATCAAGGTTGAAAGAGTCAAGCTTCCAGGAAAATGACACCCCCTTGATATTACTCAGATGAAATTAGAACATATCAACATGGATTTTATAGTAGGCTTATCCACTATTCAAGGAGGATATGATTCTATCCTAGTGATCGTGAATATGCTTACTAAAGTAGCTCATGCTATTCCAATAAAATTAACCCATAAAGCTTCCAACATCACCAAAGAATCTTCATCAAGGAAATATTTTGACATTAGTGATCGTGACATTCTCTTTATCTCTAAATTTTGGACTAGTCTCTTTCAGGTCATTAGGACTTAGCTATGTTTCAACAGCATAGCATATCACCCACAAACCGATGGACAAACTGAAAGAATAAGTCAAGTTTTGGAGAACATTTTGAGGGCTTATTGAAGTTGAGAGCCAAAGAGATGGATTAAATATATTTTATTGGTAGAACATGTATATAATGCTTTTTTTCAACAAAGTATCAAAATGATTCCATTCCAAGCATTATTTTGGTAAGAATGCTTATCCCCCCCAACCTTAATTGATCCCACCATAAAGGTTGAAGCTTCTAAAAAGATGTTAGATGACATGCAAGAGTAGGTCAAAGCAATCCAACACGATAGAAAAGCAACATAGGATCAACGAAAGGCCTACACATATCCAAAAAAGAATGATCAAATCTTTAAGGAAGATACTATTGTCTTCCTAAGGGTTTAACCCAAGGAAAAGTCTCTATCTCTTGGGAAGTTCAAAAAGCTTAGTCCAACATATTGTGGGCCACATACAATCATAAAACGCTTAGAGTACATGTATACAAGCTAGCATTGCTTCCTCATCTAAAGATTTACAATGTATTCCACATAAGCTTACTGAAAACTTATGTTTCCAATTCAATACATATCCTTGATGAACAAATTGTAATAAGGGCTCCTTGAAGTGCAACTTGAGAGAATCCTAGAAATTAGGGAAAAACCTTAGAATCATACCTTACGAGAATATCTAATCCAATGGAAAGACTTCCCAAAAGAAGATACAACTTGGATTGAGGAATCTATCCTCCAAAAAGAACACCTCGAGCTTCTCTCGAGATGAGACATCTTGATTTCTCTAAGGGAAAGAAAATATAACATACCCAATTTCCTCAATCAAATATACTTAGTTTGGTCCTATTCACATATCTATTTTTACTTAGGATAGCTTAAACTAAGCTAATCAATGCTTTACCAAATCAAAATAATTTTTATGAATTAATTATGATTTTTAAATTAAAATGATATCTATATAAGGATTTCTTTTAAATATTTTATAGATTTTATATTAATTTTTAAAATTATTTTATTAACCATCAACTTTTTTAGATGATGGCCAAATTTTTAAGAACTATTTTGAATTTTGAATGAATTTTTCACATTATAGAAAATCAGTTCAAATTTCTTGATAATTTTGTAGATTTTTAAAGCCATAATCTTCATTAATATAATCCAAACTTTATCCTAAATTTTTGAAAAATTTTCAACTATTTTTTTAAAAAAAATAGATTATAAAATAAACCCTTTGTGTGTGTGTGTGTGTGGAATGAATTTCTCACATTATAAAAAATCAGTTCAAATTTATTGATAATTTTGTAGATTTTTAAAGCCATAACCTTCATTAATATAATCTAAACTTTATCCTAAATTTTGTAACATTTTCAACTAATTTTTTAAAAAAAATCGATTATAAAAAAAATCGTGCGCGCGTGTGTGTGAAACAAATAATATAAAAGATTAAAAGATGAGAAATCTTTAGCTTATGGGTTAAAGGAAAGGCTTGGGTATAGGGAGCCACCGTTAACGGTTCCCGGCCCCCCATGTGGGTCAACAAGGGCAACCCTTCCCACATGCAGTGTCGTAAGAAAAAACATTACACTAAATGAATTCAAAATTCATTTTCTTCTTGAAAAACTTTAAAAAAAAAACTTCTTAGATAGTAAAACAAAAATAGTTCCACATACTAAACCCTCATAAAAAGACGAACCCCTCCTTCCAAGAAGAATATTTAAAGTAGACTAACCCTTCTCATACAATGATGACATGTCTACTCTTAAGAGAGGGAGAGGGGGTAAGAATTAATGAACAAAAGGCGAGAAAATTGTGCATAAGGGAATTTGTGGTAGTTTAGTGTTGACTCTCTATCCAAATCCTTTTTTTTTTCCCTCTTCCCATCTACAATGGCTCCACACAAGTTTATTAATCTTACGTGAGCCTCAACCAACCATGATGGTTGTTAATATGGTTGAGGTATATTATATATTTTATTTTTATTTTTAAATAATGTTTTTTTAATTTTTATTCATAAGAACTCTTTTTAAATAACAAAATAATCCTCTCATCTTATTTTCTTTACATTCTTTGTCTTTTTAATTTAGAAATATAGTCGAGATAATGTTAAAATTATTTTTAAAAAGATGATAAGATTAAAATTTTAATTAGATTAGCTTAGAAAAAATTAAAGCTTATTGAATAATACTTGAAATATTATTAGATTGATAATTTAGAAAATATCACAATTAAACATTAGTTAAATTTTTATAAATACTTAAAAATAAATAAATCTATTTTTAATATAAAAATCTATTAAATATTCCTTAAGAATCTTATTAAAGGTCTAAGATAGTTTGGTTATTCAAATCATTAAATAGTGAGCATAGAGTACAATAATCCATTCTCCGTAGATTGAGATCATATTCCATAGAAATGTATTTTCATCGATAAGGTAGTTTTCATTTTTAAATATATAAAGAAAATTTTATAAATGCAAAAATCATATTAATGTGTAGTTCTATTTGTAAGAAATTAGCTTAAATTATTGTTATTTTGTTTAGAGTGCATTCATTGGAATATTAACATATGCTTTTCCATACTGAAAAAGAAAAATAGAGTATGTTCACATGTACAGAATGTTAAAGTATGCTCAAATGTACGAAGATGAACTTTGTTTTAAATTAGATTGGTATTAATAAATTGAGAAATCATAAGAAATTTTTGATTGGATAATTTTGATTTACTAGAAATTTTAAATATATATTGCCTTGAAAAAAGAGTGATTGTTAGAAAAATTATAAACTAATTTGGTTGCTTTGAATATGAAAAGAATTATACTAATACGTCCATGACTTCAACAATATGATGGGCATGAGGCCAACCCTAGGGCCGCCTTGGTTCTTCTTCATCTAGAGCACATATACAATACCTGAATTGGTAGACCACCACTTAGGTACATTTGGCCTTCTGTATAGGAAGGTCCACCTTTATGATAGGTGAGAACCAACAAGGCTCTGGTTTGAGTTGTTGTCTTTATTCTGATCCTAAATAGGGTAGGAAACCTATATGAGCCCAATATGGTTGAGCATTGAAAGGCCCATGATGAATAGGGCAAGGGTAGTAACTTGATTTTGGATTGGTTTTCTTTTTGGAGCGAATTGTATATATGAGAATAAATGAAAAATAGTTATGTTTTCAATTGGATTGCTTAATGTCTATATCATAAAGGTATGCCAATAAACGTTATGTAAAAACTATTTAATAAAGTTATTTTTAAATGACATCATAGCATGGTAGCATGCTTGTTTAAATCACTAAAGTATGCTATGATACTTATGGGAAGCAAGTGGACGATCTTCTGACAAAATCATCTTACGATCGAGAGGACTCAGTGAGCCATCTAGCTTTTCCCAAAGCTTAGAAAAAGACTAACAAGCATGACCTTCATAAGAGTTAGTCCTAAAATGGGTTAAGCATCCTTTAAGGGGACCGGTGTGAGACTATGTTTTATAGGTAGAGGGATTGATGCTCAGCTAGGGGGATTCACTATATGCATACCCTCTATTACGTGCATTCAAAGCCTATTTATAAATATCCTTATTTTTGAATTTCTCCTTAATAAAACACAACCCTTTTCTATTCAATTTAATCACTCAATTGCGTGGTAACTACGCTTCTTATCACCTCTATTATATGTCTTTATTGCAACAAGTCCTTAATAATGTTATGATGCATTCTACTTGCTCCAACAACTTGGAAAATATTGGTAATTTCCTTAAGGTCCAGTATGGATAACTAGATCTCTAGACTTTGTTAGTTGTCATGCTAGAATTGGCTATATCTTTTATTCTCTTGGTTATCCTGCAACCCTTCCATGCTTGCAAAAGAAGATTAAAGCTAATCTTAAGGTCATTAGCTACAACATGATCAACATCACCATTAAGAAACCTCTCTTGCCTAGGTTGAGAATAATGCTTTGAGCTCTTTCAAAAAGCACTTAGCATTGTCTTAGTCCCCATTTTTCCCCTAAAGAAATACTTTTGAGATGCTTATTAAGAGTTTTGCTTAGGGATGAAGCTTGTGATATATTTTGAGAATTGTTAAGAGTTACATTAGGCATCAAAGTAGGTGGTGGTAGGTAGTACTTTTTTGGACCAAAGGCTCTTCTTCTTTTATATGTTAATAATTGTAATTACAAACTAAGAATCACAATTGGATTTTAAAGTTGTCTATTTCCATTATTATGCAATTTCCATTTTGATTCTGAGAGGATTATGATTTTCAAATCTCAGTTACAAGACAATGTGTGCACAATGAGAATTACAAAAATGGTGATTGTGATTGTGATTACAAAATCTTGACTCATGGTTAAGCAATCAACTCTTTAAAAGTGTTCTTGCAACTCATATGTTATGGTCATGCTTTCATGCTAATTATAAACATAAAGTGTAACTATAATTGTGACTTTTATACCAACATCACAACACAAATGATTATTTTTCCACACTTCTAAGTAAGGATAGGTGTAGTTCATAAATCTAAGTGAAAGTGAAGCTCAATGAATGAAATATTACACAATTCCTATAGAGTTCCTAGGAAAATGATCTTATAACATCAAGTTCACACTCATAAAAGGCTTGTAATTCTTGACACGAAAAGCAAACAACATGTAGTTTCTCAATTGTTATGGTTGACATTATTGTGTAGAAAGTGCAAATGAGATAGCTTCTTACTAACAAGCAATGCAATTGAATTATTTTCAAAGCTTCTCTATGGCCCTAAAATTTTCCTTTTTCTAACAACTTTCATGTGCTCCAAGATGATAATGAATCAAAGGAATAGAATGGAAATAGTAACCCATTAATAATACATAATTTTCCTTCCTGCCAATCAAACCTTCTCTATCCCTAAACTAGATAAAATGGAGATTGTAGCTCTTCCTCAATTGAACCCTATCTATTTCTCTCTTTCCCTTCAATGTTAATCAAAATTTCTCTCTCCAAAGTTTCCTATGTCACGGTATTAAAGAAAGACAAAGAGTGAATTCACACACTATGTCTAGTGGCAATGCAACCTCATCACAAACTCAATTGCTAGCACTATGAGGCATCAAAAGCTTTGCCATCTCATATGGTTGGACCTCTCAATGGGAGAGTCACATCTTGAGTTACCATTCTCTCACATCATACTTTAATTCACTCGGTCCACCATCTCAATCCTTGCCACTATTGCAAGGAAGCTTCTAACGACATGCATTACAAGCTCTAATGGAGTGGTGGAATGGAGGCGAATGATTAGAAGAGAAGATAAGAAGCCTCATATATTACTCAACACACTTACACAAGCATAAGGGACGTAAGGAGAGACTTTCATGCTTGATTCAATATCATTTTTAGAAAAGATAAATTAAGAATTTCTAGCCGTGGAATGGCTTTACCTAATCTTGCATGCTTCCTAAGTTAATTGGCCAATTATAGTTGCATAACGTGCAACTTACATGCATGAAATAATATCTATTAATATAATATTATGCAAGCCCCCATAAGTATCATATTTTGCAAGTGCATTTCTAATAAAAAAGAATAGAAGTGGATGCATAATGGAAGGAGAAATGGCACAAGATATGGAGGCTCAAGCAATCTTCTTCTTATTTATCTTCATTCTTCTCTTCCTTCCATTGTCAACTTACACACATAGTATCCCGAAATGTGATAGAGACCTTTTAACATTTAAGTCACTTCACACATAGCTTCTACTTTATTTATGCATACATAGGATATAGACTTAGCATATCCCTTATTTCTCACACTCCCCCTCAAGCTCAAAATGAGCTTGCAAATACGATACCTCAAGTGCACTTTTAAAGTACTCAAACTTATCTTACCTAATGCTTTGGTAAATATATCCACAACTTGGTTGTTGGTTTTGACATGTACCAAGTCTATCTCTCCATCCATAACCTTCTCTCTGATGAAATGGTAGTGTACTTCAATATGCTTCATCCATGCATGGTAGACTAGGTTTTTTGCTAACATAGCATTGGTAATATTGCCACAATATATGATAACTCCACCATCTATCTCAATCCCCAAATTACATAATAGCAATCTTAGCCATGTCTGGTCAAATGCTACCAATGCTATATCTCTATACTCAACTTCCATACTAGATAAAGCAATTCTAGGTTGCTTCTTGCTACTCAAACTCACCATGGCTAAACCAAATGAGAAAGCATAACCATTGGTGGATCTCCTATCCATGATACTTCCTGTGCATTCAAACAATGTAGGCTTAATCCCTTTCTCATAGCATGCTTTACTTCAATAATCTCTCTTTTAAGAGTACCTATAGTAATGAGATCATCAACATAGATGACCACAACAACCATTTCATCTTCTATATGTTTGATATAAAGTGAATAAGTAGCCATACTTTGCTAAAATTGCATGCTACACAATAACTTGCTAATCCTCTCACACCAAGCTTTAGGTGCTAGCTTCAATCCATACAATGCTTTCCTTAACTTGCACACATAATGCATATATTTTGGTCTACATATCTTTCTAACTTATTCATGTATATTTTCTCTTTCAATGTACCATTCAAGAAAGCATTCTTCACATCCATTTGGTATAATTTCCAACCATAAATAGAAGTTAATACAATCAACAATCTCATTGTAGTCATCTTAGCCACTGGACTAAATGCGTCCTTATAGTCCAAACCATATATCTATGCATAGCCATTTGCAACAACTAACCTTTCTTTGTATCTCTCCAATGAGCCATCTAATTTGCACTTGATCTTATACAACCAATTGCCTTCTTACTATAAGGTAACTCAACTAGGTCCCACGTCTTGTTCTTTGATATAAGACATCCATTTCCTCATTCATAGTGTCTTCCAATCTTTATTTCCAACTGCCTCTTCAAAACAAGTAGGCTCTACTTGTTGAACATAAGTTACTATGCATTCATAATGCATCTTCATGAAGCCATTATATATAAGCCTATCCATTGGATGCCTCATTCTATCCAATCTCCTCAATTGAGGTGCACTAGACAATATCTCAACCATTCATTCATGTTGTGGAATATACTTTCCTATACTCTTTATCCTTGGGGTTATAACATGTGTTATGTCAAACTCATCATCCATAGACTCATTCTTAGAACTTTCACCCATAGTCTTCTTTCCTTGTGCAATTTCTACCCTCTTTCGTGTGCTCCTCAACCTACCACTCCATGGACTATAACTACCACTTCTTTCTTCATGGGCTTGAGGTCCAAACATATCCTTAGTTTGTTAATTTCTTTGACCATTATTTGTTGCAATTTTCTTTTCATGACCATCATCATAACTAGTCTCATAAATATCCAACTCAACAACAACTTTTGATTTATATTAAGACTCATACTCTCATTGAATCTCATATCCCTATTTATGACGACCTCTTTGGTGATAGGATCATAGTAGTTGTAGCCCTTCTTCTCATTTGGATATATAAGAAAAATGTATTTAATAGCCTTTGGTTCCATCTTTTTACTCAAATCATAAAGGACATGTAAATAACATACACAACCAAGCACCCTAAGGTATGCAACTATAGGTGTCCTTCCATACATCTTTTCACATGGAGACATCGAATGAGTCGAAGCTATAGGTGTCCTATTCATGACATGGGTTGTAGTATGTACTACCTCTACTTAATAAGTCAAGGTCATGTGCATTTGATTCATCATTGCCCTTGCTACTTCTGCAATAATCCTATTCTTTTATTCTACCATACCATACTGTTGTGATGTATCCTGCATGTAACCTATCTTTTGATCCCATGATATCTCAAGTAGTATGAGAACTCATTTAACATATATTCTCCTCCATTATTTGATCTCGTGCACTTTATCTAGTTCCCAAATAGCTCTTCTGCCATGACCTTAAACTTTAAAATATTTTCAAATGCTTCACTTTTATGTTGCAAAAAATGTACCCATGTCATCATGCTAAAATCATCAATAAAAGTGATATAGAACCTACATTTCCCACTCAAAGAGATATTTTGACATGGATCCCAAATATTTGAGTGTACCATTTCCAAAGGATAACTACTCACTCTCCCCTCTCCGGAAATGGGATTCTAGACTACTTGCCAAACTAACAAGCCTCACATACAACATCATAATTTACATAACCAAACTATGGAAGTCCATGAACAACCTATCTAGACTGCATTTGTTTAAGCATTTGCAAATTTACATACCCAATTCTTCTATGCCATGAAAAGTAAAGGAAAAATAAGAATAAGCAAAGCATATACAATTTACAAAAGGAAATTGTCATTAAATCTTAAAATAATTCTTTATAGTTATGAGTGGATAAGCAACCACCTAAGAGAATGTTCCTATTTGTGACATGGCTAAGCAACCACATCATAAATAATTAAATCTTAAAGAAATACATGAGTTAATCATTTGTTGTTTTTTTTTTAAAATTACTATTCTATGTAAGGATAAGAGACAACTTAAAGCTAGGTACAACTAAGTCAATGTCTAAAAAAGATATAGATTACATTTTTTATTTAAAAAGGATTCCATATTTTGATATGATAAACTATTGTAGTTTACAATTTGATCATGTGATAATTTACTCTAGGACTTCAACACATGATAATCAATAGATTTCATTGTATTACTAGTTTAAAACACAACAATACATTTCCTATAAAATAATGAATAGGTTAGAGTATCTCCTCTTTGCAACAATGAATCGATGAGGGAAAGATACATAGTGTCACGTGGGAAGTTGATAAAGCTCAAGTTATTAGCCAAAACTTTTAGAGACGGTACTACACACATGAGGGGAAGAGACAATTCATGCTACAACTCTTGGAGAGGGTGAGAGCCAAGCTAGAAGCTTGAGAACCATGTCTCAATGGCCATAGAATCTTATGCCAATCATGTCAAAGCGAAGCATTGGTTGTATACGTGTAGAGAATCAATTGAGTCTTCACAAAGACACTTGTTAGAAGTGCTAAGCATGTTCAAAAACTTTTACTACTCATCCCATTGAAGTTTTATGGGCTAAGTGCTATAATTTTTTATGATCTTTACGGGTGGATAAGATGAGTCTCCCAAGTGGTTTGATGCAACATTTCAAGCCCATTTGTCACTATTGCATTTCAACTTGTGGAAAGATGTTCTACTAAGTTAGGTTGGGATTGTGAGTAGAACATGATTGTCCAACCAAGTTTTAAAGAAACCTTGTGCACATAGTTCCTTGATCTACTAGGTTCTCAACTACTAATATATTACTCTTAGAATGTCTCATTTGGTTCTCATTTTGATGTTTCACACCTTGTTTGAGGTTGTAGGGTGTTATATGTGCCACCTTTGCCTCTAATATGAAGAGGACAACCAAAATTGCATATTTTTGGATAAATGATCAATTCTCTAGAGTTCAAGGAGATTTAATATGATAGAGGGTTCAAGCCTATGTGTGACATGTGATTTCCATCGTGTCCTAATTGTTTGATTACTTTGTAGGGAGGCAGGACATTTTACTAAAGAGTATCAAAGGAAAACCAAAAGATCTAATGAAATGGAGAACTCAAACATAAACTAGTAGGAAACAAAAAGTTTGCTAATGGAGAAAGCAAGGTGCTCTTACAATTTGATGAGTTGAATTCCACTAAGAAGGCACCCAAAGAAGCAAGACATTCTGAGAAGTCTAACAAGGCGCCACTTCAGTCAAAGGATACAAACAAGGGAGAGAAAATGGGAGCACACTGTAAGACCTCAATTTGAATTTAAACAATTCAAAATACGAAGAACGTCTTACCTCTTGATTCTAAAGTGGGGAAAATAGAGATGTAGGATAACAAGATTTTGAGAGAGCTAACCTAAAAAAGATGGCCCAAAAACTATACATCTTTAAAAATCTATACACCCCTTTGAAGGATATCTCCATTGATAGCCAAAATCTACTTCTTCGTCCATTTCATGATCAAACTTAAGATGTGGGACCTATGCTCCGATGAATACAAATACATGATAAGAATCCCATTAGAGAATTTAACCATGATATTTTAGCATCGTAGGAAATCAAGTGTGTCTAAAGTTGTAAGAAATCAAATGTGGGTTAGAAAGAAAAAAAATTATTAGCCATTTATAAAGAAATAATTTGAATTGTTGGTTAAAATTGTTAACCCCAGTGCAAGAAAGGAAAAAAACAAAAAACAAGGAAGCAAAAGCAAATTTTAAAATACAAGGCAAAGCGAAAAAAGGCGGCTTGATAGCAGAAATAAGAGGGAAAAGTGCCAAAAGCACAAAGATGCCTAAAAAACCCAAGGAGAGTGCAAAAATAGAATAGGCACATTTTTAAATGCAAAGTCTCTCTCCCGTGCAATTTGTAAAAAGTAGATGGGCATGGGTGAAGCCACAATGTAAATAGAAGGGAGTAGGAGAAGAGAACCTAGGCTAAATGGTTGATCATGTAAAAAAGGGAGTGAGTACCCAAAATGGATTAGGGCATGCATAAAAGCCAAAAAGTCAATAGAGAAGCTCATTCTTGTGTATGGAAAATACTAGCTCTCCTCTTCTCTTCTTCTTCTTGTTCTTGCTTACTTAAGCTTGTGCTTGAGAGAGGGAGTGTGAGGCAGTGAGTGTGTGAGGGTGAGGAACCATGGTGGAGAAGCTCTCCATCTTCTCCTCTCTTCTTCTTCTTCTCTTCTCTTCTCTTGTCTCGCACGACAATGGAGCATGGAGCTTGGAGCTTGAGGATTGAGCTTGCTTGAACTTGCATCTTAGATTATGGAGCTACTAGAGTGCTTGAGGGAGGAGGAACTCAATCAAGCATGGAGGCAAGCTCGCTACACTCGTAAGTATGAGAGCACGTACGGCTATGTGAGAGGTAGCATTACACTTGGCTTGAAATGCTTGAAGCAATAAGCAGTTCGTGGGTCTTTGTGGTCAAGTGAAAGCTCCCACATTTTGGTTCCATTTTTTAGACTAATGGATTCAAGGTTTGAGTACTTGTGTGCTCTGAATTGAGCATTCAAGTAGGGTTTTTCCCAAACCAGTGCTTAAGGTAGATAGGCCGGAAAAAGTGAGGGAGTTTGAAGAGGTATTTGATCTCCTTAGCAAGTAATTTTTTTGATTTTTTGGATCTAGATGAGTAGGTTGGATTAGTGTAGGCATTTGGTTGTGATTTGAATGTATTAGGATCAAGAAAAAACAAGAAAAAGAAGGTTAAGCACAATAGGGTTTTTGCTATTGTAAATATGCCAAACAGGGAAAAAGGGAGAGAAAAAGGCCTTTCATGTGTAATGAATCAAAGGAAGAAAGGAGGAAAATCAGAACTGAGTAGAGAAGGGCTTAAATAGGCGAGGAACATGTGGGAGAGCTCATTTACTCATTTGATAGTGAGAGAGAGAGCTTGAGAGAGAGAGAGAGAGAGAGAGAGAGAGAGAGAGTGAGTGAGTGAGTGAGTGTGTGTGTGTGTGTGTGTGTGTGTGTGTGTGTGTGTGTGTGTGTGTGTGTGTGTGTGTGTGTGTGTGTGTGTGCGTGCTACATTCTGTTCTATTCTGTAGATCTTCTATAAGTGTTTTGCAGAATGTATGTGTGACTTTGGAAAAGTTTTCTAACTTTTGGAAATGATGAATCTAAGTTCAAAAGAGCTAAAACAAATGGAAGAAGCAACTATAGAAGACTGAAGTGACAGTGATAGTAGTGAGCTATGAAGAGACACTGTAGTGGCTCTGGTGCCCTTTCATACCTCCCATACCTCTTGGGATGTGCATCCACGACCTAAGAAGGATTATTGAGAGTTATTATTGAGTATTGTAGTGAGGAGATGATGTATTATTAGAGAGGGAGAGAGAGAGAGAGAGAGAGAGAGAGAGAGAGAGAGAGAGAGAGAGAGAGATAGCCAATTCTATAAAACAATGTATTTACTCTGAGAGATCAAGAGAGAAAACTATGAAGACATTGAAGATGAATACTACGTGATCGATTTCCATTCAAAAATGGTGTATTCTTTTATGTTCCTTGTTCTATTGATGGATTCTGTGAAGATGTTAAAGATTATGGTTGATTCTATCAAATCCGTGGAAGATATCTACTATGATGTTGCATGAAGAATTGCTGTTTTCTTTGTTTTGGTCATCAAAAGAATGAAATAAAAGCTTATTGATGTTACAAGATAGATTTTCTTGCATTAGAATCCCCTTTCCTTGGTGTTCCTCTTGGGGCTCCATGTCTTTGGTGCGCAGCCAGGGAAACTTGCAATCAACAAGCATCAGAAGAGGCTAAAAATGAAATAAATGAAAAAAGTTGGAATTTGTTTGTGGATGCTCAACAGTAAGATACGTGGGATGCTTGGTGCACTCTGTTTGTCCAAATAGCAACCCACTGGAAGTTGGTAGATAGAGTATTTTTCACAACATACACTATTGAAACCATCAGAAGCTGGCATTATGATAATGTCATAACAACGATCCTAAGAAGAATGAGTTTTGATACTTTTAGAACAGAATATCTCCCCCTCTGTAGTGGTTTGAAAGCCGAATTCAGAGATGTTGAAAAGAAGGAAGTAGAAGAGATGTTGGCTAGAGAATCCCTCAGAGACTGAAGCCCCTCTCTGATTCTATTCTATTGAGTACTGAACAACTGGTTGGAGCCAAGCCCCTGATGAATGAAGCAATCAAGAGGCAAGCGTTAGAACAAGTCCAAAGGTACGTGAGAAGAGAGAAGGCAAGAATCAAGGCTGAGAACGAGCTCGTAGCAAAAGCCTCCTTTGACACCCTAAAAGCACTCTTTACAGAAGTCCCCATGGAGACTCAAGGTCCCCTTCCTAGTCAGATTCGTTTAGAAAATATTAATGACAGGCCAGCAAATGTAGTCCCATTACCAATTTTTAAGGGAGAGTACAATGAAGACCCTGACCCTCATGTAGCATAGTTTATGGTAGCATGTGTGGCTAACAATGCCAAAACCCTTGAGCATTGGTTAGCAATATTCCCCTCCACTTTCAAAGGCACGACATTTCAATGGTATGAGAGACAAGCAACAGGAAATTTTGGCACATGGGACGACCTGAAGTTGGCCTTCCTCACTAAATTCAGGCGTGAAGGTTTTGAAGAGCAGATACGAGAGGAGTTCATGAACTTAAGTTAGTCCTCTGGAGAAAAAGTATAAGCTTATGTCTCATGAATGGAATCCATCCTGAAGAGATGGACTAACCATTATTTGGATGAATATATTCAGAAAAGAGTGTTCCTCAGAGGCCTACGACCAGAAGTTCGCAAGTTCATGGAATTGAGAAGACCAGTCAATCTGAAGCTGCAGTGGAAGGTGCAAGATTGTATGATGAAGTTGAAGCAAGGTTGTCAATGACTCCAAGAGGAGCCTTACCTCCTCCCATGCCAGGAATGGTATACCCACCAAATGCAATCCCAGGGACAGTTCTCTACCCCTATCCTCAGATGCAAACAATGTCGTAGTATAATGCACCTAATCCACTGTGGTCGCCACCACAGGTGACAATGCCTCAAATGATGGTTCAACCACAACAATAGTGGTCTCAAAAAGTTCCTCCAATGGCGACTCAACAATAGTGGAACCCTACCAACTGGAATCAACAACCCCAAGTCTCAACAAGGGCTCTGAATCAGAACCGGAATAGAGGACCCTCTAGATCAACCCAACCAGTATATGCATTAATTATAGAAGCTTCCCAAAACCTACTATAAGTACTTCAGGAGGTGAAAATCTGAAAGCTACTTATCCAACTCAGTTGCAAGTATCAAGAAAGAGCTTATGGATGTGATTACAGAGCAGCTACAGATGTTGAAGGTGAATATCGCTAATATATCCACCCCTGTGGGAGCTGGGAGAGATGTGATACATTCTAATACTTGATGCGGAAAGTGTCATCAAGCGGGACATTTAGCCATTGAATGTACCCGAAAACCAACCATTCCTGGAGCTTTTGTTCCTACTGTTTGCGGAAGAACCATACAAAGGATATTTGCTCTCTGAAAGAGATGCACGAACGAAGACAGAAAGATGAAAATGCAAGATTCAACTTGCTAGAATCCAAAATGACAACACAGGATATTGGACCAAAGCCTAGGGAGTTTGGTCCTAATTTTGGTCCAAAAAGGTTTCCCTCTCAAAGTTACAGAGGACAACAGTTTGGCGGTAGTCAGAGATCAGAGGTGGAATGTTATAGGTATGGAGAAAAGGGTCATATCTCCCCAATTGTCCAAACCCTAGAAGATTTCTGGATAGCCAATGCAAAGGAGAAGGCCACACTGCAAAGGACTGTCCAAGTCTAGCCCCTGTCAAGGCCAGTGCCACTAATAGCCAACAAAAGGCACAAGGGCTTGCCTCCAATTTGGTAGAGTTGGAAGTTGCCACTATCATGCGCGCCAAGAAGAAGAAACAAGTTGTCCAGAACGAGAATGATTCCCCTCCCAAGACTGTGAAGTTCAACCTGCCAACAGAGGGACAGAGCAGTATAGGAAAGAATAGTGCAGTACAGAGCACTGCAGTGCCACAAAGAGTCACATAGACAATCCCAAAAACAGGACCAAAGGTCCAGGAGATAGACAATGCAGAAGCGCCTCTAGAAATAGAAGTGTCGATACTGCCATTGCTAGAAAAAAAAGGAAAGATGAAAATGGGTGTAGCCCCATTCCCCAACAAATTGGAGAAGCCTGTGGATCCTATCAAAGATTATGACTTGGTCAAACACCTAGACACCTTTAATCCAAACCTAACATTCCCACAGTTGCTGATGTTGTCTCCCAGCTGTCAAAAGAAATTCAAAAGCATCTTGACAAGAAGACGCAGACTGAGGATTGCTCCCCCAACAACAATAAAGTCCAACAGAGTCGTAGAACTTGTGAAGGAAGTGGATGTGGCTAATGCCTTCCTAGATCTTGGACCCCAGAGATTAGTGTATGGATAGAAGGATGCTTTATTTCAGATGCATTGATTGACGGAGGCTCATCAGTAAATATAATGGCGGATGTGACAATGAAGGACTTAGGGTTGCAAGGAATTCAACCTACACAGTGGCTTATCAGATTGGTAGACCAAAGCAGAATTAAACCATTGGGTATCCTTCCATATATAAAAACAACCCTTGCAAGAAAAGATTATTGGCTGACCTATCTAGTGGTCAAACCAAATTCTTATGGGACATCATACCCTCTACTATTGAGAAGATCTTGGCTTTTTGAAGCGAGAGCTAGGATGGACTAGTTCAAAGGAACCCTAACCCTAGGCAGAGGACCCAACAAAGTGGTGTTGAAATTGTATGGATCACAAAAAGGCAATGGATCCACATCCATCGAAGTCATAACTGACTCCTCCAACGAAGTAACAGATGGTACACCAGGAGATAAAGATATTGTTAAACAAATCTTTCTCAATGAAACAAAGGCACCATCCCTAACAGTGGGCATTGTAAGCCAACTACCAAAGGAAGCCAAGTCTTTGTCTATGGGAGAATACCTACTGCCTCAACTAGAATTGACTTCTGAAATCACCTCTAACAGCGAAATAGAAGCATGGATGTATTGTTCTCCCTGTTACATGGCAGTCGCAGAGACAAAGGTAGAAGAAGAAACAAACACAGAGGTGGAGGATCTGTTCTTCTCCTACAGAGCCTCTACTGAAGCAAAGACAGAGCCTCCAAAGGAAGCGGATGAAAATGATGAGGTAGGAAACGAAGCAGGTTATGAAAGTGCAATTGAAGAAGATCCTCTAATAGCAGATGATCTTGTTGATGTCCCTACAAAGACCTCAGAGGCCGAAGATCTCGAGGTGTTGGATGGAATGAACATGGTTCCATTTGGGTTGACCAATGGACCACAAAGTATGTAGAATCTGCATAAGCAATGGATCAAAGGCATAAAAATTAAGTTTACCAGTGGCTCCTATTGCCCTGACCATTCATTCCGGAGAAAAGATGATGATGATGCCCCTTGTCAACAGAAGCCAAAGCCATTAGAGCCACGGCTTCTGGAAGGTCCGTGCTATGTGACATTCCTGGATGCATCCTCTGAAGATGAATCCCTAAGTCCAAAAGAAATCACCACTCAAACAGAAGCAAATTCAATAGAAAAATGAGTCATCTGTTCAGAAGGAGGACATTGGTTCTAGTGGAGCATCAGATGATGACACTACTGCCTTGAAAGAGTTAGACCTCTATCCAAAAGCAATCCGTGGGACATTTATCCCCGTGAAGTGGAATGCGAAAGACAAGTGATGTTCCTGGATACTGACGGTATTGAACGTCACCTAAAAGTGGGTCTCAATCTTCCAGAAGAAGAACTAGTGGTCCTGCGAGACTTACTAAAGGAGAACTTAGACGTGTTTGCTTGGTCATATAAAGATCTAAAGGGGATTGATCCCACAGTATGCCAACATCACATTGACCTAGAGCCTGATGCCAAACTTGTAAGGCAAAGACAAGGCGCATGAATCCTAATTATTCTACTCTGGTGAAGGCCGAATTATTGAAGCTCCTTGAAGCGAGTTCATTTATCCCGTGGCTAACAATGAATGGGTTTCGCCCATTGTGGTTGTACCCAAGAAGAACGGGAAACTTCAAATATGTGTGGACTTTCGGAAGCTCAATTCGAATATGAAGAAGGATCATTTCCCTATCCCTTTTACAGACCAACTATTGGACATAGTGGCAGGCCATGAGTTGTATTCCCTCTTGGATGGATTCAACAGATATAACCAAGTCCAAATCGTAGAAGAGGACCAATCCAAAACAACCTTCACCATAGAATAGGGGACCTATGCCTATAGAGTGATGCCATTTGGGCTCTGTAATGCTCCTGCCACCTTCCAACGAGTAATGATGGCTGCCTTCCAGAATCATCTGCATGATTTCATTGAGGTATATATTGATAACTTATGTGTATATAGCTTAATTCATGAGTATTGGGGACACCTAGAGCAGTGTTTTGATAGATGTCGAGAGTATGGGATTTCTCTCAACCCCAACAAATGTATCTTTGGCATTTTATCAGGAGTTCTTTTGGGCCATATTATCTCTGCATAAGGGATTGCAACTGCAATAGGCCCGGTGAAGATTGAGAAGATTGCCACCTTGATAGCACCAACAAACCTCAAGCAATTCAGAGGATTTCTTGGCCATGTGGGCTATTACAAAGGATTTATTTCACATTTTGCAACCAAGGCAGCCCCTCTGCACAAGCTCCTAAGGAAATATGCGGATTTCCTTTGGATTGATGACTGCGAAGAAGCCTTTAATACCCTAAAACAATACCTTATCCAAGCACCTATTTTGCAGCCTCCTGACTAGATGAAAGAGTTCTATGTGCACACATATGCATCAGTTGAAGGGCTAGGTGCTGCCCTATGTCAAAAGGGCCCCTCTAAATTAGATCAACCAATATATTATGCAAGTCGAAAAGTAACCGACCGCAAGTGGAACTACACGGTGACCGATCTTGAGTGCTTAGCAATGGTGTTTGCATTGGAGAATTTTCGACACTAACTAATGTCAACGCATTTCAAGTTCTACGTGGATCATGAAGCCATGTCCTTCCTAATGAATAGAGCAAATGTCAAAGGATGACTGATGAGATGGTTGCTCCTATTCCAGGAGCTTGATTTTGAAGTCTTCACTAAGCCTAGCCATTCCCATGTCCTAGCCAATCATCTATCACGGATCCCTCAAACTGCAGAAGAGGAATAGGATGATCCAGACCTTCCTGATGCTTCCTTGTTTCTAGTTGAAATAGTTACTCCCTAGTATGTAGACATAGCCAACCTCCTGGCAACTCAACAGTATCCTCTTGGCATATCAAGCCATGAGAAGAAGAAGCTTCTATTAGAATCAGTGCCCTACACTTTGCTAGGCGATGCACTATACAAGAGAGGCAAAGATGAAGTATTGCGAAGTGTTGCAGGAGATGAAATCGACATAGTATTAAAGACATGCAATGACGAACCATGTGGTGGACACTTCACAGGAGAAGCGACAACTAGGAAGGCTTTGTTTGGTAGGATACTGGTGACCGACCCTCCACAGGGATGCATATGACTACTGCAAGAGATGTGATGCTTGTCAGTAAATAGGGAAACCCACCAAAACAAGTATCATGCCACTGCAACCTATTCTTCCCCTAAAGCCGTTTGAGAAGTGGGGGATTGATTTTGTGTGTCCCATTGATGCACCCACCAGACGAAAGCTGAACAAATACATCTTAGTATATACGGATTATGTCACAAAGTGGTGTGAAGCTAAAGCTCTGAAGTGGGACAATGGTAATAGTGTAGCTCTGTTCATGTATGAAAATATTATCACCCGTTTTGGCAATCCCCTCGAGATGGTAAGTGACAAAGGTACTCATTTCCTTAACAAAATCATGGAGGAGCTGACGAAGCTATATAAGATCCGTCATCGCAAGTCCACTCCTTACTATCCCAGAGCCAACGGCCAAGTTGAAGTCACCAATCGCATCCTTTGCTCGATCCTGAAAAGAACAATTACTGCACATTGTCGCGACTGGGACGATCAACTTACAAAGGCCCTTTGGGCGTACAGAACCTCCCATAAGGCAGCTACAGGACAGACCCCTTTCCAACTAGTGTATGGTACAGAAGCCAGCTTCCCTATTGAATTGGAATTGCCCTCTTTGTGAGTGGCAGTTAAAGAATGCTTGGGAGAAGATGAGTCACTGCAACACCACCTCTTGCACTTGGAATGTTTGGATGAGATTCGACGAATGGCCCTATAGTGTATGGAAATCACTCAAGCACGATGCAAGGCCTATCATGACAGTTTCATCAAGCACAAGGAGTTCAAAGAAGGTGATCTTGTCCTAGCCTATGATTCAAGATTTGCCAAGTTTCCTGGCAAGCTTCAACAACAATGGATGGGCCCGTACAAGGTATTTTCTATCAATCCTAATGGCTCTGTTTAGGTGCAGACCCTTGATTCCTCTAATGATCCTTTTCTGATCAATGGCTATCGTCTGAAGAAGTACTTCCCTCCTTGGGGATCTTGATAATCACAATCGACCTATCCTCTCCCTTTTGGGCATCGCATTGTCATTCTCTTCATGCTTCTAATAGCCCTTATGATTCTCCTCATGAGGTGGTCTCATTCAGCTAGCCCCTCATACATACCTCTCAACCCTACCTTATTCTCTTCTCATCTTATCCAACAACGGTGGCGAGGTTGGTCCTGACACATGGTATTTCTACCATTCTCTTTATTAACGAAAGAAAAAAAAATCAGAATTAAAAAAATAATAAAATAAAAAATAAAACAGACAAAACTGTTATGGGAAAAAAGGAATAAATTCCTTGTCATAACAGGCCTCGTTCTAAGAAAAGGTGGAAACACCCTTGGGCGGGAAGCTGACTGTGGAAAAGGTAACACCCCGTAGTTCAGGATAGCTAACTTACCAGTAGAACCTTTCCAACAAGTAATTTGAAGCCACCTCCCTTGGTGTGCTGTCTCTGCAATATCAGTTCGTCTGCCCTTCTTAACAGACGACCTTTCTTACAAATCATTGAAGTACCAGACTTGTTGACTACCTCCCTGGGTATGCCTTGTCTTCAATATCCTGATGACAACAACAGCCGACACGATCTTCATCATCAACCCCCTAAGTGATGCGAGCTTTCATCCTAACAGGATGGGGACGTGAGTATTGGGCTGCCCTTTGTATCTATCAGTGAGCGTGAGACAGAGGGTGGGTTGAGTGACCAGTCTTTCCCTTCAAATCAAGAGAGAGGTGAGATGTGTGACTTGAGTGTTGCACGCATGGGATGGGCCTCTCAATGCGCAATGCACAATCTGTTCCTGTGCACTACACCATAAGGCTCTCTAGCCTTCCTTCTTGCACTGTATGCCGGCACAGGGTGGGATGCATAGTTGCACCATCAAATGCACACAAGGCATACAACCTCTGCACAAGTGACAGTGAGGATAACATCAATGGATTTCAGGAATGGGCTGCCCTCTGTATCTTTCAACTGAGTGTGAAATAGAGGGTAGGTTGAGTGTGACGGATGTTTCTTCAATCAAGTATTGAGAGGTGGGGATTGAGGGACATTACGATAATTGGCGTCAGGTACGTTTCTGTTTCCCTCTGCACCCACGGGATGGGTCTCTGCCATCAGCACAGGACTCGCCACTCTATTCTGTACACGGTACTGCAAGGCTCCCTATGGCTGGCACCTATGCCAGACAGGGTTGACGCACTAATGCACCATCAACTGTGCACCCTGGCATACTCCCTCTACCCCATTCCCTTGTCGATTCCTAAACCGGGTGTGAGATCTGAATTTCCATCAATATTACCTTGAGTGATGTAAGTTATGGGGCGAGTAATTGTTCTCTCATTCCATTTGAGTGCCTGTGAGTTGAGTGACTATCCTTCGACAACGACACCTACCCCGACGGGCTTTATTAACCAGCTACCTCCCTGGGTGTTGCTGCATGGTCCTTGCCATGGTGGTTGAATGCTGGAGCAAGCCATGGTACCTCTTGCAGCCGACTCCAACCCTTCTGTAGCAGTGACGATTTCTTCGACCATACGCGAAACGGGGGCCAAGTTTTTCTAACCCTATCCTTACGATTGCAAGTTTATGTTATGTTTTAAGTGTGGGGATGCTAAAGTCTAGTTGGTTGACGAGTCTTAGACTGTGTTGCTGCATCTAACCCAGTCCGTTAAGGTTTTCAGTGTGGGGACGAGTCCCTACGCATCTATGATGCATACTCCCCTCCATATGCCTCACTTTAATCCTGCGTATATACCATGACCTGATTTTACCCTGATGGGGTCCCTTCCCCAACCACTCGTCCATGTTCAACCCACCCTTGGGGCCATTCCTTCTCTTTTTCCCTTTATCCCTTATTGGATGTTTTTTCATGTGAACGCATCCTACATTCACTGAGACCCCCATCCAACCTTACAACCCTGTTTGTCCCTTCAAATGGTATACTTTTTCTTTTTACTAACCCTTGTTCCAACTGCCAGTTCTTGAGTTATTAATTTTTGAAGTATTTCTCGTAAATTTGATGTTTTTCCATGTGAACGCACCTTTATTGTTTCGGAATAACAATCTGACATGATAGCCCTGACCCTCATCTTTCCCTTGACATTTTTTCCTTTTTCTCCGTGTCCTTTCAATTCACGGTTCATTCGATATTAATTTTTGTGCGTTTTCGGGTCATTTTCGTGCATATTTTTAACATTTTTCCATGTGAACATGCCCTATTTTTATTGAAATTCCAGTTTCATTTGACTACTACGTCCCGTCAACCTTTTCTCACATTTTTTCTTTTTTCTCCACCCTATTTCAACTGTTGTATTTTTTGTTATTAATTTTTCAATATATTTTCGATTCCGTTTTTTATGTTTTTTGCATATGAACCCCTTCTAACTCCACCGGACGTGAGTTTTGACATGACAACCCTGTGCATCCCCTTCACACAGACATTTTTCATTTTACTGCCTTTCATTTCGCTACTCGGTTCTTTCCATATTCATCTTTGAGCCCATTTTTGAGTTTTTTTTTGGGTTTTTTTCTATGTGAACGCGTCCTCTCTCGATCGAAATCGTGTTTTGACGTGATAAGTTTGTCGGACATGTTATTTGGCATAATTTTCCTTCTTTCTGTCCCATGTTTCGACTTGCCGATTTTCCAATATTAATCCCCGTATGTATTTTTGGAGTCGTTTTTCATATTTTCCCCAAGGGAATGCCCTGATTTGATCCTAGCCACCCCATTGTACTTTTTCGTAGTCTCCCCTTACCTTCTAACCCAATTTTCCTTTTTACCACATTGTGTTCCGATGAATGGTTTGCGAGTTATTAATTTTTCTTTGTTTTGCCATGTCCCCGTGTACCTTGCCTTACGGGTGAACGCGCCCGTTTTTGAATTTACGCTCCTCGACATGCCTCGTTCTCTTCATGCCCTTTTGTCCCGATGCCCTAGTCCCTGTTGTTTCCCATCCTTGCACATGTTTTTAACGTCGCCCCACGCATGGCCCCATTCTTTCTTTTTCTTTTTTTTCAAAAAACAAAAAAACAAAAAAAACAAACAAACAACCAAACCACAATAATCAATCACTAAATAAATAAAATACCAACCCAACCATTACCGAAAAACACACACACACACACACAAAACCATGAAAAAAAAATACCAAACACAAAAAAACAACAAAAAACAAAGCAAACAACATTACAAAACCAAAGAAGAAGGGAAGGGGGGCGGGGGAAACAAACCCCCCCCCCCCCCCAAAACAGTTTCCCTTCCCTCCCTTCTTCCCTCTCTTCTTCTTTCTCTCTCTCCATGTCTTTCTCTCTCCCCGTCCTCCTTCTTCCCCTCTTCCTCCTTCCCTTCTTCCTCCTTCCTCTCCTCCTCCTTCCCCCTTCTTCTTCTCCTTCTTCCTCCTTCCTCCCTCTCCCCCTCCTTCCCCCTCCTCTCTTCCTTCTCCTCCTCCTCCTCCCTCCCCTTTTCTTCCTCCCCTTCCCCTCCCTCCTACTACATGCGCCCACCTGTGCTGCCCGCCCGCCTACGCCGCCTATGTCCTCCTTTCCCACCACTCCTCCTCCTCTACCACCTCCAACTTCTCCTCCTCTCCCACCTCCAATTCCTCTTCCTCCACCACCACCTTCATCCTCCTCCTCCCCTCCCTCGTCCTTTGGCAATACCCACCCCCCGCTAATTTTGACCCCACCCCCAATTTTATCCCCCCGTCCCCCCAATTTTATCCCCACCCCCAAATTTAACCCCCCAACCCAAATTTACCCCCCCTCCTAATTTAAAACCCCCCTACTTTGACCCCCTCCCCACATTTACCCCTCCCCTTCTCTTAATTTACCTCACCCCCCACCTAAGCCCCCTGTCCCATCCCCTACCTCCGTCCTTTACCCCTCCACCCTTGTTCACCCCCCTTCGCTCGATGCAATCATCGTTTTGGTGTCGGTGGATGTTCGCATGCGTTCAAGTGCGAGGACATGCATCTGCCTTGTTCGGGTGGTAGGGTCTCGCAGCCATTCGTATGCAGTCACAGTCATCAGCAGCCGTTCATATGCAGTCACGGGTACTTCAAATCCCGAAATCTCTAAAAACACATATAAAATTCAAATATTCATTAAAATTCAATTAAAATCTAAAAAATTTACAAAAAAATTCCTTAAAAATCTCCAATATTTTTGCAAATAATTGAAATATTTTATAAACTAGAAAGCTTAGAAAAAATTTGCAAAAAATTCAAAAAGTGAAAATTATTTTCAAAAACATTAACAAACTGGCCAAAATTCATTAAAATTTGATAAAAATACCGACATAATTTCAAAAAAAATCAAAAAATTTTACAAACTTTTTTGTCCCTTTTTTCAATCATTTCTCAATTGAAAATACTTTCCTAATTGGCACAAGTATTATTTGAAGACATAACCCTAATTTTTTGCCCAAATTCATGCAAAATTCATTTTCAATCTCAACAATGAGCTGAAAAATGTGAATTAAATCTCATTACTTTTTTGACACTTGATGCTCATGATTGGTTGTTGAAATTTCATGTTCCCATCCTTTTTTTTAACACCAAAATATATTATTTAAAAAAAAACAAAAAAAATCATGACCATAAATCCGAATCAATTCAATATCCTAACATATCCATCTTTTTATTTTGGTCATACGTATCATTTGTTTTATTCTTGATGGTCAATGCGTTAATTGTTTTTTCATTTTTCTGTACGACAAGACAACTAGTTTTAGTCGACCTTTTGTTCGTTGTGTAGAATATTTGTGGATTGTGACTTTCTTTTTTTTTAAGGACGTGGTATCAGACTTTGCAGACAACCCCACCCATTGCCAGATTTTTTCTCTTTTTTCCTCTCTCTCACGTTGCACCATAACACACATGTAATTGTAATAAAATCAATCGACCATTGCACCCACCAAATAAACAGAATACACTTAATTAATTTTTAATTTAAAAAGAACCCAACCGTTAATTATAAAAGGAACACTGCCATTGCACGATCACATGGCACAATAACCCATATAATTTTCTAAAATAATTCCATAGTGCATGCATACACACGCTACAGACACAATTTATTTGTAATTAAAATGAACCCCCGCCATCACACATACATGCGCTTTGCGCCACAGATCACGTAAGTTGTAACAATGAATTGCATTTTTAGAGACCCCCAATTAGTCAAGTCAGTCTAAGTAGGGGTTGGGATTGCAAAATCGACTCACTATGCAATAATGGTTAATTAATAACGAACTGCAATCTAATTTGTACATGGCTAAAATGAATTCGATAGCATTCACCCATCCACGTTCACTGCACCATAGGTTTACGCAATGCATTTATGGGGATTGGGATTTGTTAAGTCCGAGATGTTGGTCTTATTCATCTGTCTTTATTATGTTAGTCCAATTCTTGAATTCTGTTTGAGTCTGGTCATTATTTGGGGTACGGTGTGTTTGCATTTTTATTTTTTATTACTTGATTACGTGGGATTAGGGTGTCTGCTTGTTGGATAGCATGAAGCTTTCGGTCGCACAAGTGCGTAGGTCATGTCAAAAATTTTCCATAGGATGTGGATTGTTTGGGGAAGTCTGGTTCAGTCTAGTCTGGTCGTCTGTCCTTTGTTTTGACATTCTTCTCAATGTTGATTTGTCTGGGTTTTGCAGGAAAATTTTCATCTTTTTCCTTGGTTGTGTGTGTGGATATTTTGTGTAGTCTGAATGGCATCTACCTCTATTCCTCCTATTGTCATCCAGCATGTGCCGTTGCCGGTGCATGACTATGCTCTTCTCTTGGAGGCGGATTGCATTGGCCGTGTTGGTCTTCATCCTTTTGTGGCTTTGAAGTTTCTGCCAATGGACAACACGATTTACTACTCCTTCCTGGCATCCTACAAGAATTAGTCTGGCTTGGTTTATAACCAACCCTTTTGCTTATCCACAGAGCCAATATCAATGATGCATTGTGTTTACCTCTTTCAGCGTCTTTCGTCCCTAGTGGAAATCAATTATTGACAGCTGAGGAGATCCTTTCTCTCTTGCAGAAAGAAACCTCTACCCCTTCGGTCTCCAACAAAGTTATCACCAGTTCTAGGGTTTCTGTAGCTCACATCTCCTCCCTGGTATGGAAACAACTTTGCCAGTTTCTACAATACAGGTTCATGTCAGGGAAGCCTACTTCCAAATGTCTCTCTAAGGAGCTATCTCACTGCTACAGTTAGGATCCTGGAGGGAGCCAAGTTCAATTGGGCAGCATTCATGGTTGCGAAGATGGATCATCATTTTCAAAGAGTTCGGAAAGGTCAGGGCAATAATGTCTCCTACGGTGTTTTTCTTCAGAAGATTATCTCCCTTTGCACCTCCTCCTGGTGGTGTGCCAGTTCCTGATCCTGATCCTCTATCGAAGCAACCTCCACCTTCTGTTCCAACTCCTCCATTACAGCCCAATTTTGATTCGGAGGATGAACCCCCTGCTAGATTTTCTCGTAGTAAAAGATTACGCACTAAAGGGTCCCTTAGTCTCGTTTCTATTTCAGTTTCTGATTCTCTTGCACAGAACTCTGTTCCTCCTGTTTCTACCAGTTCTCTTCCTTCATTCTTGTCATGTCCTAATCTATTTGCAGCACAAAGGGATGGGCAGTTGGATAAACAGAACCCCTGCTTCCTTACAAACAATGTTAGATGGACCTTTGCTTCCTCAGTTGGTTTCTGGTGTCCATGCTACATTGGAGACTTCACTGATGACTTGACTTCAATCCATTTACACAGGGGTATATACTTCCTTGCAAGACAAAGTGGATTCCCTGACTAGTCAATTGAGTAAGGCTTTGGAGGATCTAGCATCTGAGAAAGCCGCCCTCACTGATATTCATAAACAAATGGCTGAAGCTACTACCCTGATGGATTCCCAAAAGGCCACCATTCAGAAGTTAGTAGCTCAAGTAGTTACCCTGGAAGTAGAGAATGCGTCTTTGACTAAAGAGAAGAATTATGCCCTTGAGGATATGATTGACTTAGCCAGTAGGCTGGGTACTTGTGAGGGTCAGCTACAGTCTTCTCAGGAAACTGTTGAGTCACAGAAGAAGATGATTGCAGAGCTTAATCAGAAGATTGTTACTCTTTATGTTCCTCCACCTCTTCTGGTTTCTTCCATAGTATCTTCCAACGAGGAGCTTGACCAATTACAGCAGAAGGCGAAGTTGTGTAATGGTTTTTCCGCTAAGGTAGAACGCCTTCAACAACGTATGAACTATGTGCAGGATGATTTTACTAGTTATGCTGAGCTGGTGTCACCCCCACCGTCTTTCTAGATCAAGTATAATCAGCAGTGTTTTGCCTTGTATATCTCTTTGAGCAATGTGGATTTAGAACCTCCAGAGGATGGGTGGTAGAATTTGTGGTATGTAGATTTGTTGAAGTCTGTGTTTGATAGATTTGTTGATGAGCTGATTTCACATGAAGTACAGTTGATGTCCTTCATGTATCTTACGGGGATTTGCAGATTCCTGATGAGAGGAAGATATCAATTTGTATGTGGAAGATGTCATCTTACACGCTGTGATGTATGTACATTCAATGGAGCTTCTTTTAGCTGAAGGGTTAACAACTTATCACGCGCGCAGATGTCTTGGTGTAGAGGACATGCTTGGCATCTACCTTTGGAGGATGTTGCTTTGGAGCCTCATTGTCTCAGGGGCGTATTCCACAAATTTGAAATCCAACCTTTGCAAACTCAATTGTTGCGTCATATTGCTGATCATCCATTATTCACTGATTCTTTTTTCCAAGATCTTGCTTATCGTTGTTCTTTTTATCCATTAGATCCCACTGATCTTTTGTCTTATTCTCTTATGTCCTATGGTTTTTTGTTGTATATTTCCCTTCTCACTTCCAACCCTGACAATTCCTCTTTTGTCTTTTACTCCTTCTAATTCCCCTCACATTCCTATTTTTACTTTTTGTACCCCTTCTGAACCTCCTCCTGTAGTTCCTTCTGTTCCTTCTGTTTTCTCAGCAGATTCCCTTCATAAGTTTTTGCTGAATTTTCCATCTCTTCCATCTTCCTTATCTCTTCATTTCCCTTCTTTTTATGATCTATCCTATCCTCCTTTACAATTCTTTCCTCTTATTCCATTCCCCTCTCCTTCCGATTATATTAACCTTCCTCCTCAATCAATGCTGGATATACCAGGGTATGATAGTGACATACTTCGTCGACGACAATGGACACTGCATGATTCTGTGACAAGACCGGTGTTTAACTGGCCTTTCATTCCAGGGTCCTAGGATATCTCTACAGCATATTCGAACTCTTACCTTCATTTTGCTCGAGTGCATGCTCATTCTAAGGATACCTCTGTACATCTTGCAACTCATTTTTGCTGGTACCTTGCTTTTATGTATCAACAATCTAATCTGAACACTCGCAAGTGTATCCCCTGTTTGATCATCAATCCGAATGTGAATGTGACTGCTGCTCAGGTGGATATTCTGTATTACTTCACACAAGCTTTCCCTACCAGGTTTCTTATTTTGCTGGAAAGAATGTGTTGTATACAGTTCCTCCACTATGTGCCTTTGCATTTTGTAGATGAGAGTAAAACTCTAGAGCGTCTCAAGTCTAGCATGCAGTTTAAGAAGAAGTGTCTGCATCCTGCTTAGTAGTGGAGTCCTTTTTCTATGTATCAGTTATTTTTCCTTAATGGAAATATTTTTGTGCGCTCTCCCTTTTGGGGGCATATCCCATTCAGATTATCTAGTGTTGTGTCTATGTGAGTTGTATATGTGGTATGTATATATTGTTTATATTTGTTGAATGTAGCTGAAGTTGAAGATGGATTGATAAAGAAGATATTGGACTACAAGCTAGCAGAAGATGATGCTAATTCAAAGAAAACTCTTATATTCTTTATGACTTTGTGTTGCTAACAATTTTTTTAAAAATGGAGATAATATCCAAAAGGGTGTTTTCCTTTGGTTGTAGTATTATCAGATATACACGTGATAAGTTGGGGTTGTGGTTTTGGAGTGATTGTTGAAGATACTAAAGAAGATCAAATTGAGCTCTTTACTGAACTTACATTCTTCTTTTCCTTAGGTCGCGAGCTGCTTCCTTTCTAAGTATGGAGATATGTTGAGAGTGGAAAAAGACTGAATTTTTGTTGTTTTTGAGGTCTAAATGGTTGATTTTTGATGGATTTAGAGTGCTGTATGGTTGTTAATGGAAGTTTTTGAGAGTGTTTTGGATTATATTGATTATTTTTTGGAAGTTCATGATGATTCTCAATAGAAATATGAAGCTCTGTGATGTTCTGATAGGTTCTGTTAAGGTTCTGATACCTTCTATATAGCTTCTGTTT
Source organism: Lygodium microphyllum (assembly GCF_053477565.2). Taxonomy (NCBI): domain Eukaryota; kingdom Viridiplantae; phylum Streptophyta; class Polypodiopsida; order Schizaeales; family Lygodiaceae; genus Lygodium; species Lygodium microphyllum. The sequence goes on along the minus strand of NC_141153.1, from coordinate 8,870,915 downwards.
TGTTATGATTTTCTTATGTATGAAGCATGGATTGATTATTCATGAAGGTTGAAATCTTTTGAAATCTTATTGAATAGTTTTTGATAGTTTGGAATAGTTTTAGTATGAGTTATGAGGTTCTGTTGTTCTCTAATGACCTTCTGTAAACCTTTTGTAGAGCCTCTGTTCTGTCTCTGCTCTGTTTCTATTCTGTTCTGTTCTGTAGATCTTCTGTAAGTGTTCTGTAGAATGTATGTGTGACTTTGGAAAAGTTTTCTAAATTTTGAAAAGGATGAATCTAAGTTCAAAAGAGCTAAAACAAATGGAAGAAGCAGCTGCTGCTGAAGACTGAATAGAAGACTGAAGTGACAGTGACAGTAGTGAGCTATGAAGAGACACTATAGTGGCTCTGGTGCCCTTTCATACCTCCCATACCTCTTGGGATGTGCATCCACGACCTAAGAAGGATTGTTGAGAGTCATTATTTAGTATTGTAGTGAGGAGATGATGTATTATTATATAAAGAGAGAGAGAGAGTCAGAGATAGCCAATTCTATAAAAACAATGTATTTACTATGAGAGATCAAGAGAGAAAACTATGAAGACATTGAAGATGAATACTACGTGATTGATTTCCATTCAAAAATTGTGTATTCTTTTATGTTCCTTGTTCCATTGATGGATTCTGTAGAGATGTTGAAGATTACGGTTGATTCTATCAAATCCGTGGGAGATATCTACTATGATGTTGCGTGAAGAATTGTTGTTTTCTTTGTTTTGGTTATCAAAAGAATGAAATAGAAGCTTGTTGATGTTACAATATAGATTTTCTTGTAGTAGAATCCCCTTTCCTTGGTGTTCCTCTTGGGGCTCCAAGAGACTTCCTAGTCGATATCCAACAAATGATAAATCAGTATGATTTGCAAACTAAAATGGGGTACCATGGTAGACCAATCGACGACATCATAGTGAACCTCGAGGAAGAGCATAGAATGGGAAAGAAAGCATTGCAGGGCATAGATGCCTATACTTAGGAGCAACAACCTCAGAGGTTGAGGCAAGAGATTAAAGTGTGAGAGGTCCAATGAGTTTTAATGCTTGTTAATAGAAATAGAACAGGACCTAACACTAAGAGGGAAAGAGCGCTTAAAGCCAACCTTATGTTGAGCAAGCTTCTCACGAAGTGACTCATAGATAACATGACTATAGAGTAGAGCAGAGTAGCACTAACAACTTCATTGCTAACATGACTAGATATCACTCTGAATTCAAAAAGCCAAACAAAGATACCTGTAGTTGCCAAACAACTCAACAAGTATCAACTCGATAACAACCCATGTAGTTTCATAGAGCAGTTTGAGTAGGTATGCAAGGTGAATGGCCTAATAGACCTTGCTCAACACGCACAAGATTTTGTTCTTTGCCTTGGTTATAAAGGATGGACATAGTACACTAGTCTAGACAATACCAAACAAAATAATTTCAACAATCTCAAGAGTCTCTTCATTAAGAGATTCTCTGAGGTAGGATACTCGGATAACCTTATTGTTTGATTGATGAATGTCAATCAAAAAGACAAGGAGGATATCGAAGGCTACGTCACCCACATGCAGAGTTTCTTTAAGAGAATCCAGCCACAAAGCGACCTAGAGAATGAGCAGTCTCCATTGTATTTGTAAGGGGAATTAGGAGTGAAGAACTTTACAAGGCCTTGGTGAGAAACTCGAACCTGCAAAGGGACATGCTAGCTAGTGTATTTGAAGAAGCCATATGAGTGGATGACCTACTCAATGAGAGAAGCTCAAGGACCACAAGCCAAGATAGTGCAATCTCTAGAACCTCATAAAGGGCCACGATCGTTAGCAAGAGATCAAGCCAAATCGCCCAGGAGAAAGAAAAGAATGTCGATCAAAACCAAGATTTGGTGGACATGGAGTTAGAGTTGGCTAAGCTTCAAGAGATGATGAGAAGGCCCATAAGACCTTACGTGCAATGTGTGCATTGTGGAGGAAACAACCTTTTGATCAAGTAAATGCATGGATCTTAGATCTAGACCTTGCGCCAATTGCGATAGGTTTGGCCATGATGCCATGCATTGCTGATTGCCGAGGCAGTTGAGGCCAAACAACAAAGGAAGTCCCAAGACCTACCAAAGCACTTCACTTAGTTCAAGAAGGGAGATAGGGTGGAAATCTTGTTGGGACGAAGAGGTAGGACAAGCAAGTGAACTAATAGAAGAGCTTGCTAAAGTCAAGGAAGTCAACTTAGCAGGGGAAGGGGAGAAGCCTCGACCCATGTTTATAGTTGACAACCTGACCAAGTGAGAGGAGGCTGATCTCATTGCTCTCTTATGAGAGTACATAGATGTGTTTGCCTGTGAACTCAAAGGAGTCGATTTAGAGATCAATAAACTATTGAAGGCTGGATTCATCTATGAAATTGAGTACACTGATTGGGTATTAACCATCGTGATTGTCCTAAAAAGAATAGAAAATTTTGAGTGTGCCTGAACTATAAAAAAGTCAATGCTGCAACTAAGAGATACAATTATCCATTGCCCTACATAGAGAAAATACTCAAGAGAGTAGCAAAAAAGGAAGCCTACAGTGTAGTTCCCTCGACAACTTCTCAGGCTATAACCAAGTTCAGGTGCACCCTGACGATAGACACAAGATGACATTCGCCACGGAATGGGGCATATTTGCTTACATAGTCATGCCATTTGGGCTGACTAATGCACCTGCCACCTTCGAGTGTCTAATGTGTGCCATCTTTAAGGACATACTTAGGTGAGAACTAGAAGTATTCGTTGATGACCTATGCCTACACTCTAGTTGGGCAGAACACCTAAATAAGCTTTGTGTAGTCCTTGAATGGTGTAGATTGTATAATCTCTCTTTAAATCCCTTAAAGTGTCAATTTTGGGTAGCATGGATGTATCCTAGGGCACGTGGTGTCCAAAAACAACATTGCCAACCCTGACTTCTCTAAAATTAAGATTATTGTCCAATTGCCATCATCAATAAACTATAAGGAAGTTTAGTGCTACTTGAGACACATAGGGTACTATCAACGCTTCATATTGAACTATGCATTGATTGCTAGACCACTTTACAAGCTGCTGATTGTATTTAAGTGGACCGAGGAGTACCAACATGCTTATGAGGAATTAAAAAAAACTCTCACTATTGCTTCAATTCTACGAGCCCTAGATTGGAGCAGAACATTCCATGTGCACATTAACACATCAACGTTTGCCGTAGAAGTTGCTTTGTGTCGGCCCGGTGAACACAATCTTGACTATCCAGTGAGCTTTGCTAGTAGATAACTCATAGATATAGAGATGAACTACTCCACAATGGAGAGGGAAGGCCTAGCCATGGTATTTGTTGTAAAGAAGTTTTGGCATTATCCTTTGGCTATGCCTTTCACCTTCTTTGTGGACCATCAAGCTTTGCTTTATATTGTAAATAAACCCTACTCTACAGGACACATAAGCTATGGCTGCTTTTAGAGTTTGACTTTTCTGTGGTTGTACACAAGGGAAAGCAACATTACATGGCCGATCACATATCTTGCATACCCATAGGAAAAGTCACTAGACAGGAGATTGTAGATGACCTACCTGATGCGCACCTGTTTAGCATGTCCAGCAAAAAAGACTTGTTCAGGGCAAATTTAACACCATATTGGGGAAATGACATAGTCCAGATCTTAGAGCATGGATTACCTGAGAGACCTATTGAAAAGGCCAAGCTAAAGCGTTTTATCCTTAAGACTTATCCCTATCAGTTAATTGCCAACCAACTCTATCAATTGGGATAGGATGGCTTATTGCGAAGATGTGTATGTGAGCATAAAATGCATTATGTGCTGATTAAAGCATATACTAGAATCATTGGAGGGCACTTTAGTGGAGATACCATGGCCCACAAGGTGCTACAATCTCAACTATGGTGGCCTATCCTATTCCCCGATGCTACCAAATTTGTAAAAGCATTGTGACAAGTGCTAAAGGATTGAGGTTCCTATTTGTAAAGATAAGGTGGAGTTGACATGGATCATAGCATGACAACCTTTTGAAAAATGGGGAATCAACTTCATTGGGCTGATCAATCCCATGGCATAGTACTCTGAGGCCAAGTACATCATAGTAGCCACCATTGACTATCTCAACAAATGGGCCAAAGCTCGAGCCACCATGAAGAATGACGCTAGGACTACAGCTAAGTTTCTTTGAGAGCAGGTGATCTCATGATTCAGCTGCCCGATCGAGCTAGTTAGCAACCAAGGCATACACTTCATTAATGAAGTGATTGCTCATTTGCTATCCACATTCTTGATCATCCATAGGAAATCATCAGCTTACTACCCTCAAGCCAACGATCAGGCAAAATTCACGGACAAAATCCTAGTGAATGTCCTAACTAAAGTGGTCTTTGCCTCACACAGCGATGGGAATAACAAGCTCATGACAACATTATGGGCCTATAGGATAGCCTAAAAGATAGTACTAGGGCAAACACCCTTCAAGCTGACCTACAGAATTGAAGAAATCTTGCCAGTAGAAGTTTTCATTCCAAGCTTGAGAGTAGCACTACAAGAGAGATGGGATGGAAACAAGGCATGGACAGAACGCCTAGTAGAGCTAGAATGTCTTTTTGAGACCCGACTCTTAGCTACCCATGCGCTACACTATGAAAAAGCACGATGCAAGAGTTGGTTTGACAAGTATGTCAAACTACGTGATTTCGAGCAAGGCAACCTCATGTTGTTGTACTTTGTGAAGGGCCATAAGTAGAAAATGAAATTCAAAGAATTAGGGCCCTTCAAAATCCGCAACATTAGCTAAACCAGCAAGTCGAGCTCGAGACCTTAGAGAGCGAGGGCATAGGCTTCTTCAATGGTAGTCGCCTCAAGAAGTACTACCCTTCAACCCATCCGTTGCATGAGCTGCCAATGCTACAACCCCTTGTAAATGTAAGAGTGGCCACTATCACAGAGATCGAGGATATGGATGAGGAAGTAATAGCACCTGCTTACTTGATTGCGAATAATAGTCATTGCTCAGTAAAAAACATGCTTTTGATGCGCTTATTGATGAGGGAGTTGACTTCAACATCCTTACCCATTAGCATTGGACTCTCATTGGACAACCCCAATTGCAGCACGAATGGTAAACTCAACCCATTCGGGGGGGCAATCCTACATACTACTGGGAAAGTGCAAAGTAGTGGTTTCCATCGAGACTAAAAGCCTCCCTATGATCTTATATGTGTTACCTAACACTAAGGCCGCTAGTAGGGAATCGATGTTGAGCCATGCATTCAAGAATCAAGCCTATTGCAATGTTGACTAATGACTCCTCACAACACATCCACCTTACTGTTGGCAATGTTCGCATAGTGACAGCTTTCAACAAGGGCAGTGTGGCTCCATCTAAGGCTACAGAGCCACTGGTAGGAGAACCTATGCAAAAGTCTAAAGAGGGGGGTCATGGCCTTCCCACCCCACCAGGACAAACCGACTGCCACCCAAAGGAGACATGACCCAAACCACTAAGCCACAATTCAAATGGGTACCTAAAAGATAATCATGACCACCTAAAACCCAACTTGCACACACCCATAATGCCTGAACGTTACGCCCTAAGCCTAGGAGACAGAGTTGAAGGTATAGAATCAAACGAACCACCAAGCTATGATGGGTGCTTAAAGCCATGTTGTGTGCTCAAGGCTATTATGAAGGCAACAACTGGATTTGGTTGCCTAAGATCATGAGTGGCATGCGTGCCTCTCAGCCGCTAACTCCTAGCCCATGTCCAGAATCTTCTAAGCTAACTAGAACTACCAAGATGCCCGAACTAAGAGCCACCAAATCCATAGAGCCTCAAAGGGTCTACTGACCAAAACTGCAGCCTGCTGCCCCTAAACCAACATAGCCTTACACTCTACACTCCCCGTGTCTTTGTTATTCCACAAATAGGAAGCAATGCAACCTTGAAGCCCCAAGACAAACCCCTTCACACAAGTCACTGATGAGTGCTCTACTGACCAATCCACGCACCAAGGATCAATTGCAAAGTTATCTAGCCCAGTCAAACCCCAAACTCCCACAAGCCTTAGACCCTCTTATGAGTGTCGATCTATTCTCAATTTAGCCTCGGATTTAGCCAAAAACATAGGGATGACTTGGTCACTTGCATTAGAGGTTTGGATGCCACCTTCACTATGCTTATTAAAAGCTATGAGTGGTTGGATTTAGGTCTTTTAGAAAAGCCTTTAGCAACTGATGTGTGCATGGTGCCATGCATCTAGGAAGAATCTGAATTCATGTTCATTAAAGTTCCCCTGGTATTTGAGGAACTAATTGCCAATGAGATTTATTGCGAGCAAGCTTGTAAACGGAAGCTAATCACCTCCTGTACCAAGAGCAAAGTCTCTGCCACAAGCCAAGAGCTAGAAGAACTTAAAAAGCTAGCCGTCATTAACTCTTCCTTTCTACGTAAATGGTATGCTCTCTGTCTCCAATGGGAACAAGAGGGCTACCCAATTATGACTAATGCTGAGCAAAAATGTGCTATCGAAACCTTTGAGTATAACCCCATTTATGTAGCTCCTACCTCCTTTAGAATATTTTCCATCACTCACAATCAACCCTTAGAAGATCGTAACATGGCCCACCCCTATTTAGATCAAATCCTTACCAAGGAAGAGCTACACACATCGCCAACAAGATCAACTCCGGTAACTTCTCAACTGTGTCTTGACCTACATCACCCACGTAGGAATTCGACCTCATGACATAGAACAACATGCTCACTTGGAATATAACCCACACTTTTACGCTTGATGTTAACCCCAATTCAAGATGGAGAAAAAGAAATCCAAGAAAACTCCATATGCAGACACAAAGGAAGAAGCAAGAAGGGAAATGGCCAAAAGTGTAAGGGTGGCCTCAAAAGCTAAGCCAAAGGAAAAAGTGCATCTTTAAATGCAAGGTTCCCATAAAACTTTTGTAAAAGAGCACCAAGCTCCCTCTTGTGCAAATTGTAAAGGGTAGAAGGGCATAGATAAAGAGAAAGGACAACTAGAAGGGAATGGGAAAAGAGGACATTGCCATGATAGCCGGTCATGTAAAAAAGGGGATGGGTACCCAAAGGGATAAGGGCTTTGTATATAAACTCAAAAAGTGAATGAGAAGCTCTTTCTTTGGTGTGTGGCAAAGTGGACTCATCTTCTTCTCTTTTTCTCTGCTTCTTGCTTGCTTGTGTGTGCTCAAGAGAGGGAGTGAGTGTGTGAGGGTGAGGGATCAAGGAGAAAAAACTCTCCATCATCTCCTCTCTTCTTATTTTCTCTTCTCTTCTCTTGTTTTGTGCTCGGCTATGGAGGATGGAACTTGAAGGTAAAGGGAGTGAGTGTGTGAGGGTGGGGTGAGGAATCAAGGAGAAGAAGCTCTCCATCTTCTCCTCTCTTCTTCTTTTCTCTTCCCTTCTCTTGTTTCGTGTGCGGCTATGGAGGATGAAGCTTGAAGGTGGAGGCTTGAGGTTGCTTGAGCTCGTATCATGAATTATAGAGCTACTGATGTGCTTAAAGGAGGAGGGTACTCAATCGGGCATCGAGGTAAGCTCACTACACTCATAGAGAGGGATAGCGCGTCAGCTATGTGAGAGGTAGCCATTAGTGCTTGGCTTGAAACACTTGAACAATAAAGTGGTCCGTGGGTCTTGGCGGTCAAGCATGAACTCCCAACATTTTGGTTCCATTGCTAGGACAATAGATTCGAGCTTTGAGTGCTTCCCCCCTTCGAATCGAGCATTGAAATAGGGTTTCACCCCGAATCGATGCTTGATATAAGTTGGAGATTTAGGTACTTTAATCTTCAAAATAGGTAAGTATTTCACCTTTGTGGTGATTACGCAAGTTGGAGAAAGCATTTCATTTTTGTTTTGGATTTCTATTGCATTTAGAGTAGATTAGAACCAATAACTTGCAGGGAAACAATAGGGTTTTGTTGCTGTGAAATAAACAAAACATGGAAAAGAAAAAGGGAAAATGAGTTTTGGGGTTTAATGAATGCAAGACATGGAGTTGAAAGGTTGAGGTTGACTGGACAGGACCCCAAAAGTCCAAAACCAATAGGGAAGAGCTCATTTCGGCACTTCAATGAGAGAGAGAGAGAGAGAGAACTGCATGTATAGAACGAATCAAGCGTGCTGATTTCAAGTCTAATCCTTTAGTCCATGTACCTCTAGGCCTTCCTCGTGTTCTAGTAATTAGTTATGGGAAGTTACAAGTTAGGCGATGAACATTGGGGATCTCTAGCATCGACAATTGCGTCGGCATTTATATGTGTGCCCGTCGTAGTCGGGACTAACAGTCTGCATCCAACTCCTAGAGTCGGTGGACTAGTTCAACCAGGACTTTGTTGATTAGACATGCCATTTGGACCACATTGTGTCTAGTCCACCCGTCAACTCGGACCGTTTGGCTTCCCGAGTCGGTGAACCAACTTCAGTCACACCGGACCACCAGAGTTGCAGACCATTTGACACTAGGATTCGGACCAATAGGGCAGAACAAAAATAGGGGCAATTTTACCAACCTTTGACCAAAACCAACCAAACCCGACCCCGAAACCCCCCCAAATAAATGACCCAACTTACAAAAGCCAAGAACACGAGAAATCATGGCCTATGGTCTAGAGGCAGCCTCTAGTGCCCTAATTGAGAATCTAACCCCACTTAGAACCAAAACCAACTCATAGACTCTCATTTCACCCTGTGATCGAGAAGAGAGGAGCAATAGAGACCCTAGACAATTCTTAAGAGTAGCCAGGGAACGTGCCTAGAGCCACATTAGGCTGCGAATGAAAAGGGGAGTGATGTGAGTTACATTTTTCATTTTGCATTCGCACCCCACATTGATTTTATCACTTGAAGTGCACCAAAAAGCTAAGAGCCCGATTTCACACAATGCACAGAAGAGAGCACGCGCACAGCCTTCTTGCTTGTGCTTGAGAGAGGGATTGAGAGAGTGTGAGGGAGTAATTGTGTGAGAGTGAGGGATCTTGGAGAAGAAGCTCTCCATCTTCTCTCTTCATCTTCCCCTCCTCTCTTCTCTTCTCTTGTCTTGCGCGTGGCTATGGAGGATGAAGCTCATGGGAGAGGGATTGAGGTTGCTTGAGCTTGCCTCAAGGATCATGGAGCTACCGGTGTGCAAGAAAGAGGAGGGTACTAGATCGAGCATCAAGGTAAGCTCACTACACCCGTAAGGTAGGCATTGCGCGTCGGCTATGTGAGAGGTAGCCATGGCCGCTCGGTTCGAAACACTTGAGCAATAAGTGGTCCGTAGGTCTCGGGGTAGAGCTTGTAGCTCCCCTTCAGACCGTAGTGGAGAAGCTCTCCATCTTCTCCTCTCTTCTTCTTCTTCAATTCTCTTCTCTTCTCTTGCGCGTACCAATGGAGCATGGAGCTTGAGGATCGAGCTTGCTTAAGCTTGCACCTTGGATTGTGGAGCTACTGCAGTGCTTGAGGGAGGAGAAGCTCGATTGAGCATGAAGGTAAGATCACTACACTCGTAGGTGTGAGAGCATGTATGGCTATGTGAGAGGTAGCCATTGCTTTGGCTTGAAACGCTTGAAGCAATAAGCAGTCCATGGGTCTTGGCGGTTGAGTGAAAGCTCCCACAAAAATAATAAAAATGCACAAGCTTTTTAGGAAGGATGGATTCTCGATAAAGTGTTATGAGAACAATTAGGTTATTTGTAGCAAGGTCCTCACATCATTTTTAAATGAAGTTATAAGGACTCAACTATTTTTAGTTGTTGTCAATGCATGGTAATCAAGCTTACACCCAAAGGAAGCAATAACGCAATACCATGATAGGTAATCGTGTTTATTATGTCCTACAAAGCAATGGCCAAGGCTTTAGCAAATTAGGATGATTTTTTGCTCACTAATATCATACATGGAAAGCAATTCTAACTTTATCAAAGGCAAGAAAATACATGAAGCCTTGATTAATATAATAATGTATATTGATCATGTTTTGATGCAAGGTAGGAACTTTGTGATAATTAATATGGGTATGGATAAATCTCATGACAAGATTAGGTGAGATTTTGTCCTCTTAGTTGGGGTTTAGTCTTACTTTATGTGGTATGGTGGCATTTTTATTTTCAAATGTTTCTACATTATGTTTGAATTCTTATTTTCATGAACCCTTTTGGCTTAGAATATTAATTAGAAAAGGGCATACTTTGGTCCCCTCCTATTTGCAATAGGTTTGGATCCTCTCATGCATATTGACAATTGGTGGCCAAAGGTGCCACTAAAGGATCTCTTATGCCAAATGGTAGCTCTTTTAGTTTTCAAATGTTTGCAAAATCACAATGGAAGTATTGTGGAAGAGCATGAAGAAAGTATTAGCAATCTACTTAAGATTTAGGATATATTTTAGATCACCATTTCTAGGACAAAGGTACTTATAATACATCTCAATAAAGATGAATAGATTATTGAAATTTTTTATTTCAAGAATAAATGTTCAAAAAGGTCATAAGGTATCAAGGGTGCCCTATTGGTTTAGGGCTATCTTTAAACAAAGATTTGATTGGCTAAAGTCTAAAACTAAAGAGAAAATGTTGAGGTGAAGGACTATCCCTCTTTCAACTCTAGTAAGTAGGCACATCTCGCTATTTATAACAAATTGGCTTTGGAGTGTGGATTATCACTTCTTGAATAGAATCAATCAAAAAATTAGATAAACAATTAGAGACTTAAATTAATTTAAGAAATTAGCTAAATTAGCCAGGAATATCTTTAAAAATAATAAGAATATAGGTTTGTAACCCATCAAATGGTCTAGAAAAAATAGTATTTTATAGCCACAACCTAAAAAATCATGTTGAAAAAGTAAATTCTTTATAAGTTACATTACACTTACATTTTTCGTAGCACGTAATCAATCGCAAGCCATTTCTTTTAGTGTTTCCCAAGTTGGCTTAAAAAATCAATCAAGATAGCTTAGTTCCATTAATGTGCATTTATATGCATAAAGTTGAACTCAAGTTATGATTTGGTTATTATTATTTGAATGAAAATTATTGAAATTTCCATTAGAAAGTTATCTTGATCATTTTCTGGGAGTGACTGGTTGTTCGATTAATATTGTTTGACGGATTCTAGTTTAATAAATTCTTGAAAAATATTCTAATAGCATCAATACCTTCAATAACAAGATTGGATTGAGGCTTTATGCCATCTCCAAGGCCGCAACCCAAGATCGTCTTCACCTAGAGTTGTATATAAACTACCTGAGGCAATTGACCATTGCTTAGGTACATATGGTTATCCATATATGAAGGTTCCCCCTTACAATGGGTGAGAACCAATGGGGCTTTGTTAGAATCTCAACCTCAATCCCATGATAGGTAAGGAAAATTATGCGAGCCCAATGTGGTTTAGTGTTGGGAGGCACGATATAAACGTGGTAGAGTGGCACTTGATTTTTGGGTTGGTTAATCTTTGGAGCAGTTTAATTATGACATTAATATAAATTATCAATTTTCCAAAATGATTGTTTTGGCGTTCTTAAGAACATGTCAATGAACCACGTGTAAAGATTAATTAAGGAAGCTATTTTTGTATGTTTTTACAACATGAATAGTATGCTTACTTAGATAACTAAAATACACCACATTCATAATGGAAAGTAGGTGGACCATAGTCCTAATGAAACCATCCTACGGTTGGGTGTTGGACTCGATTAGCTAATTGGCTTTCCCCAAAGTTTAGAAGGGCTAAAGAATCGTGCACATCCTAGGGTAGATCACCTCATAAGAGGAAAGAATTCCATTGAGCTCCCCCTTGTTTCTCACTCTCATTGAGCTAAGTACAGTGCTTGCTCACCTCATGCCTCTGGTGGCTCGTGTAATAGTGATCATCTAAGCTTGATGTTAGATGGCTATTAGAGATTGTACTTATGTCTTTAGAAACCCACAGGTCGACAATCCTTATGGGGTGAGCTAGATGCTTCACTTGCAAGGAAGACCTAGGGAACACCTAGTCACCTAATACCCTCACTATGATTTTTGGTCAGGTACATTTCACTTGATTTTGAATTTCAGCCTCTAAGAGGGATCTAGCCTCTATCTTTTGAGGTGCGATTTTGAAACTGAACCTCTAAGGGATATTTACTCTCTCTTTTGCTAAGATTAATTTCAAATTGGAGCATATAAGAAGCATGCAACTCCTTTCTCAAGCTCAATTTCAAAATTGAACCTCTTTGAGACCCCCCCCCCCTCTCTCTCTCTCTCTCTCTCTCTCTCTCTCTCTCTCTCTCTCTCTCTCTCTCTCTCTCTCTCTCTCTCTCTCTCTCTCTCTCTCTCTCTCTCTCTCTCTCTCTCTCTCTCTCTCTCTCTCTCTCTCTCTCTCTCTCTCTCTCTCTCTCTCTCTCTCTCTCTCTCTCTCTCTCTCTCTCTCTCTCTCTCTCTCTCTCTCAAAATTGAGCCTTGTCTCTTCATAGCCTTATCTCTTCATAGGAATTTAACTCATCTCTTCATAGGCTCAATGTCAAAATTGAGTGTCTAAGAGGCCTCTAGCCTCTCTCCCTTAGGATCAATTTCAAGATGATCCTCGAAGAAGCCTTAGGCTCAATTTAAATGAAGGATATTCTATTTCTCCCTTCAAAAGCTCAATCTTTGAATTGAGCCTTGTTAGGATTGAGCAATTAACATCCAGTCATGCTTCTTAGGCTCAATTTTGAGGTTGAGCATACGAATTCTCTCCTTAGGCGAAATTCCAAAATTTTGGCTATACTAAGAGGCCTCTAGCTCACTTCTTTCCCTAGGCTCAAATTCCAAATTGAGCCTCTATAAGGATTGTAACTCCTCGCTATTGTCAAGGTGAATATGAAAATTGAGCCTCTAAGAGACCAACTCATGATCCTCTATCCTTAAACTCAATTTCAAAATTAAGCCTCTAAGAAGCCTCATCCTCAATTGCAAGTGAGCCTTCTACTCCTCCTCAAGTGCAATTTTGTGTGTTCAACTTCAATGTTGACTCTCTAATCTTAAATTTTCAAAACTAAAATTGAAAATTTTATAAGATATCCTTACCTTATATTTAGTGCAAACAAGTAAAAGGATATGGCTTATCTAAGCCATCTCAATTTACTTTGCCAATATGTGTGCTATCAAGAAGAGTCCTAAGCATATTTCTTTTATGATTGCTAATCAATATTAACTTGGGTTGATCAACAATGTACATTACAATAATACAATTTGTATGTATAAAAATTCAGGCCACTTCAAAAGGGTGTCTTTAAAAATGGCATTTTGAATAGGTGCACAATTTACTAAATGGGTCTATTTACCATTGTTTGTCTTGAATGCACAAGCATTTGAGTATAAAGGGAGCAATCAAAGTCAAAACTTTTAACATGGTAGGCTTACCATGGCATTGAAAGGGTTGGAATTTAGCTTTTAGTTAGAGAAATGTGGATTCTTGTACCATGCATGAAGCTAATTCTTTTTAAAAGGTAAATGGTTAAAGTACGAGGCTAAGCTAAGGAGTACAATTATGGAAAGAGTGTTGCTCCACATATTTAAAAGTTATAAAGCTACCTTGAAAATTTTAGTCTTACTAGTTTTGATATCTCATGCTTGTAATACTTTGAGTTTAGAGTAATGCTTTTTATGTCATATTCTTGAGCCGCCTTCTTGAATTGTTCAATTTTAGTCATAAGAATTATTGGGCCGCCTTCTTGAAATTTTCAATGTTATACAATTTTACTCATAAGAATGTGTACGTAAAATTTCTAGTTTTTGCAACATACATTTATTAAGATTTGGGTGTAGCTTTACTTTGCATCTAAATGGACACTTCCTTTTAAAATTTAGGATGTTCTCAAAGGTACTCCATCTTGAGCATGTGCTCACAAACCTTGATCTTAACATCCATTTTCATGCATGAGTTTGCAAGCACCTTTGCTCCTAACACGTGTAACATTGACTCAACTAATCTGCTATGGGTACCTCCACAAATGTTATATAACATTGATATAGGGAAAAATAATAATAAACTGGTAGAGGCTTAATTGAGCCTATAGAGGGGAAACCTAGAGGCTCAATTGGCAAAGTGAGCTTGAGAAGAGTGAAGCTCTTTAAGAGGCAATTTTGAAATTTAGCCTTAAATGATGGATGCTAGGGTCTTCTCGGGGGCTCGACTTTGAAAGAGCCTAAGGAAGGAGAGGCCACATGCCTCCTAGAGGCTTGATTTTCTCATAGAGATACACATAGAGGGTGGGATGGTTAGATGCCTCTAAGAGGCTCAAATTTGGAATTGAGCCCAAGGAGGGGAGATATGAAATGAGCTTGAGGACAGAGAAGTAAGAGGTCCTTAAGAGGCTAAATATTGTTACTAAGTGTTAGTTGAGAGATGCTATAGTCCTCTTGGAGGCTCAAGTTTGAAACCGAGCCTAAGGAAGGAAAGGCCACATGCCTCTTAGAGGCTCTTTGTAATTGAGCCTTAGATGAGAGATGCTACTCTCCCCTACAAGGCTCAATTTTGAAATTAAGCCTAATGAAGGAGAGGCTAGTCACTCCTAGAGGTTCAATTTTAAAATTGAGCCTAAGGAGATGAGACTTAGAGTCTAGAGATGTTATGATTCTCTTGGAGGCTTAATTAGAAAGAAGTAAGAGGTCTCTATAAGGGTCAATTGTGCAATTGAGTGTTAGACAAGGCATGAAAATGAATCATTTCATAAGCATATTATGAAATGATTCATTTTCATGCCTCACACACACACACACACACACACACACACACACACACACACACACACACACACACACACACACACACACACACACACACACACACACACACACACACACACACACACACACACACACACACACACACACACACACACACACACACACACACACACACACACACACACACACACACACACACACACACACACACACACACACACACACACACACACACACACACACACACACACACACACACACACACACACACACACACACACACACACACACACACACACACACACACACACACACACACACACACACACACACACACACACACACACACACACAAATCACCATCGAGGTCAAGTTCTCTTTTTTTACAAAAACTTTTGCATTTACAATGAAATAGGCCACTTCATGAAGGATTGTCCCCATAAAACCACAAAAATGGATCAGGACTTGGCCAAAATGCAAGACGTGGAAAAGATGAAGCTAGTTCCAAAGCATGCTAAGGAAGAAAAATGAGTGCTTCCCAAATAACAAGAGTATGAGTTCAAACCTGCTAACAAGGGCAAGGGCAAGAATCAAGTTAAACAAACCCCTCATAGGGGTAGAGGAAAGGAGAACCTTCCTCCCAACTCCAAATCCACATATGGGGACTTGAAAGGAAAGAAGCTTTCACTCAAATAAATGGCTAATCTCCCTCTTATGGACATGAATATCTATGCTACTTTGGATGATGAGGATGATCTCTTGGATGATGTTGATCATTTCCATGAATTCAACCCTTAATTTTACCTTCACCACTTGGAATGTTAAGGTGATATGCTCATCAAGCTGATGCACTACCTAGATGTCCCTTCTTAGGTGAAGAAAACCTAACATCCCTTCTCAAGCAAAGAAAACCTAACATTATGGCCCTATAGGATATCAAAGTTGATGATGAAGATTTGCCAAATGACATCATCCTGAGCTACATATGTTTTGTGGCTCTTTGTAGGAGGGGAAGAGGGGGCATGTTGATGCTCATTAGGGTAAATGGAAGCCCAAAATTAGAGAAGATAAGGATGAAGAAGGCCACTTTTCGATTTGTACAATTAGGGTTGGTCAAGAGACAATGTTGATTTAATTTCCATTTATGCTCCTAATCCTTCTACTAGTAGGGCCTTGAAATGGAAAGCTTTGAAGGGGGGTCTTGAAATGGAAAGCCTTGAGAGGGTTGATCTCTATGGACCCCTATCTTTGGTGATTTCAACATGAACAAAAGACATGTTGATAAGTCACATGCTACATGTACTATGCTTGAAGAGGAAAAGGGGGCATGGGATTCTCTCTTCATTATGTGAAGGCTAGTCGATCTGATGCATATCTCTCTATCAATGGCCAAGGGTACCTTGACTTGGCACAATCATCAAAAGAACTGAGCCTAGTAAGCTTCATGTTTGGATCGTTCCAATGCCAATCAAGATTCATGGTGGATGGCACCCCACCCCAAAATCAAATTGATTGCTAAGGTATGTAAATTTAACCACATGCCTTTGGAAATATCCTATAACTTCATCTTAGGTCAAAGCAATGATATTGATCCTCTCCTTCAAATTAAACACGTTTGTCCTACCTGAGAAAGATTACTTAAGCTAGGTCAAAGGGCTATGGTAGGAGACTACAAAGAGACTCAAAAATCCCTTTGATATAGGATTGTAGAGTGCATGAGAGCAACCATTGCCTACACAAAGAATTGTGGTAGAATTCAAGCTAAACTTAGGAGAATGCATATGACTAATGCCCATTATTCTTGTACGGTTATACTTGCTACTATTACTCTTCACCATGATGATCTCATTTTGGTTCAGCTCTCATAAGGCACTAAAAATCTCAAGAAAGACACTGGATTGCTAGTCTTAAAGTACAATTAAGGGCAAAGTATGAAATCAAGGGTGAGTCTAATCATATTGGTTGTTCTCAAGCTCTTTAGGTTTAAAAAATAAAGAAACAACCATTGCCATCCAAGATGTGGGTGGGACCCTTCATTAGGATGATTTTTCTATTGCCCAAGCCTCCACATCCCATCTCTCAACCATTATTGGCTCCCAGCTATCAGATTACTAGGGCTATGCGAAAGTAGTGACTCTGATGCTCATCGCATGCAGTGGGAAGATGTCAATTGAAACAACAAGCCTTATTGCTAGGCCTTTCATAGTGGAGGAGCTAGAGTACATGGTAAACAAAATGAAGGTGGACAAATCCCCTATCTTGGATGGTATGGTCATGGAGTTTTTTACATACACATGGGCTACATGCAAGAATGACATTTGTGAATATGCAAACCACTTCAAAAGAACTCGATGGCTCCCCACCTCCATAAATCATGGGTTGATAAAGTTGATTCCCAAATTTGTGGATAGGCTCCTCATTGCACAGTGGACCCCTTTGACTATGCTTAACATAAGCCACAATATTATTGCTAAAGCTCTACTCTACAAATCAAGCTTTTGCTCCCTAGAATCCTCCACAAGGATCAATATGACTTTCTCCACAACCAACATATCCATGATGCTATACTCAACTTGGTCATATCGATTGATCTTGGCTTGGAGAAGGGGGGTGGTTTGTCCTTATCACTATGGGCATGGACAAGGCATATGATAGAATATCATGGGATTTTATATTGGCTACATTAAGTTGGATGGGTTTTGGCACACACTTTTGCTGAATAGTCGGTGGTCTCTTTGCCAATGACTCTGCCATAGTTTGTGTCAACAGCCTCCTCTCTTACAAATTTTAGCTCAAAAGATCAATATGACAAAGTTGCCCCAACACACCCTTCATATTCACAATAAACATTGATCCCTTCTAATGATGACTAGCGTTCCTTGCGCGCTTCGCGCGCAAGGAACGCTATCCCGCTTCGCGGCAGCTTCGCTGCCGCGAAGCGGGGTGCAAGGGAAGTGAAGCTGCCGTGCTATCGCACGGCAGCTTCACTTCCCTATCGCACAGTGGGAAATGCTATCACAAAAACATCACATACTTTACTCTCCTCTACTCACAACCCCTCTATCTTTGATTCCATTTACACCTCCCCCCTCTATATCCACACTCACTCAATCACTCTCAACCTCTCTCTCTCTCTCTCTCTCTCTCTCTCTCTCTCTCTCTCTCTCTCTCTCTCTCTCTCTCTCTCTCTCTCTCTCTCTCTCTCTCTCTCTCTCTCGCACCCTCTCTATGTCACACACACACACACACCAAACTTAAAACTAAAAGTAGTTCCAAACCAATGTAACACAAAATGCCAAACATAAAAACAATCTATCCATGCACCATACCTACAAACATTCCTCTCGACATAAATGTAAGAAATTATATGCTTGCACATGCGATAATTAGAAACAGCACAATACTGAAAAACGAAGCCACAAAGACCAAGTATAAGGTACGCAAGTGTTTTTAAGCACCATAGGCAAATGGCTAATGCCAACAAAAAAGACAATGTCTCGAAGATGCCTAATAGAAACAAAGATTTTTGACTAATCATTAACAAAATCTTCCTCGTTGAGAAAAACACGAGAAGGCGAAGCCAGGAATGCTTCCATAGTTTCCATTCATAATCACATCGGCAATGCAACGCAAAATGCCAAACATAAAAACAATCTCTTCCATGCACCATACCTACAAACATTCCTCTCGACATAAATGTAAGAAATTATATGCTTGCACATCGATAATTAGAAACAACAGCACAATACTGAAAAACGAAGCCACAAAGGCCAAGTATAAGGTACGCAAGTGTTTTTAAGCACCATAGGCAAATGGCTGATGCCTACAAAAAAGTCAATGTCTCGAAGATGCCTAATAGAAACAAAGATTTTTGACTAATCATTAACAAAATCTTCCTCGTTGAGAAAAACATGAGAAGGCGAAGCCGGGAATGCTTTCATGGTTTCCATTAGTGATCACATCGGCAATGCAACGGTATAAGTAAGTACGTGGAATAACAATGTTACACGTACTTACTTATAATTGAGGCAGAGACTAAGCACCACAAAAATAATTTCCATAAGAGACCTAGTCAAAATGAAGCCACAAAGGCCAAGCATAAGGCACCGACGTATTTCTAAGTACCATAGGCAAATGGCCGATGCCTACAAAAAAAGACAATGTCTCAAAGACGCCTAATGGAAAGAAATCTTCCTTTTCTTCGAGGAATCATTAACAAAATCCTCCTCCTTGAGCAAAATATGTGAAGGTGAAGCATTGCACGATTCCACAGTTTCCATTGGTAATCGCATGGGCGATGCAACGGTCCTACCTCTCTCTTCACCACCTGCATTAGAACAAAAATTACAATATAAGTACATGGAACAACTAACAAAGTTCATTCCATCCCAACAACAATAATACCTGGTCGAACATTTGTGAACCACTCCGTAGGTACTGACAAACGTTGATGCAGTGTCACAAAACAACCCAAATCTTTGAACCCATACTTAAACCAATGCCTCGGTATCTTATCTGTATGGGAGCGTTGAAATCTCTTCTTATGGTCAACCTCGTACATATGCACCCGAAAACATTGTGTGTATCCACAATGTACAACTTCAATAAAAACTGGGAGCTTGATGTCAATATTAACATCATCATATAAACGCTCGATGACCCTTGCAAGTGTTCTTCTTATGATATTATCAGGAGCTATAGTGAGTAATGTGCATTGCAGCTCCTTTTGATAGTCAGAAGCTGGGTAATAGTGCCACTCCAGGGTAGGCATCTGCAAAAGTTAAATGAATAGTGAAATATGAAAAAATTACACTTCCAAGAGTATATGCCAACCAAACAGCGCATAGAGAGCAATTCACACATATGTAAAACCAACTTCCCTGCATGGTCATATATATGCAAAAACCAATGTACCTACATGGTCGTCAATAACTACATCTCCGCAAAGAAAGTAATGCACATTATTGCACCTTTCGGAGAACATCCTTGTATACAATGTTTGTGGTCATACCCCCATCCTCTTCACCCAATAGCACTTTCACACCATGCGAAGATTTTACCCTTGAAAATGCAACATACAGTTGACCATGTGTAAACACTGGTGCCTTCAGATAAAGCCCAACAATGAACAAAGTTTGCCCCTGTGACTTGTTGATTGTCATAGCGAATGCCAACCGGATGGGAAACTGTCTCCGCTTCATAGTAAATGGCAAATGTGTAGCATTTGAAATAAAAGTAATACGGGGAATAAAAACTCGTTCGCCCACATTTGCCCCTGTTATTATCTGAGCATCTATCACTTTCCTATTGAAAGCTCTGCATATCAATCGCGTACCGTTACACATACCCCTTCCTGGATTTAGGTTTCTAAGAAGAATAATAGGTGCATTTATCTTCAACAGCAATAAATGAGGAGGAAATCCACCTCCAAGGTCTAATGTATTTAAATACTCAACAGAGTACAAAAATGAGTCGTCGGTCTCTGCAATTGAATCTGCACTATAATACTGCCTGACCTCCCCTGGCATTAGTTGCAATGCACGATCATTCAAAGTAGCCACCTCTGTATTCCGCGAGGCAAGTATAGCTCGCTCACTAAAATACGACGTGTAGTCACCCACATTGGACACGTCACTGTAGACACTATCAATCAGTGTTTCGATAGAGTGCCCTTTTAATATCATGCCAGGTGGGACACACAACTTATCACAACTTTCGGTAACACCCACTCCATCCCCTATTCCTTGAATCCAATAGATGAACCCATTGTCCACCACACTACCAGCTGTCGACACTCGCATATTCCCAGATAGCCTTAGCACCCTTATGTAACACCACAAATCAGAGTAACACAATGCAGCATTAACAATATCCTCACGTGTTCCCTTTACCACAACAGGCAAGACTTGTCTAAAATCTCCCCCAAACAAAACAACTTTTCCACCAAATGGCTTATCACAGCTCATAACATCTCTTAGAGTTCTATCAACCGCTTCGAAGGCATGTCGATGGGTCATAGGAGCCCCATTCCACAAAATAAGGCTTGTTTGTCTCAATAACTGAGCAAGGTCACTTTGAACAGGAATATTGCAAGTGGATCGATTATTTAATTCTACTGGGATTTTAAACCGCGAGTGAGCTGTACGACCACCTGGCAAAAGCAAGGCAGCAATGCCACATGATGCTGTTGCCAATGCTATGCGACCACCACTGCGTACCTTCGCAAGCAAACATTTGTATAGGAAAGTCTTTCCAGACCCACCAGGACCATCCAAAAAGAATACATCCCCAGTATCTGTATCAACAGCTTCCATGACTGCACCGAAGGCAATTCTTTGTCCTTCATTCAACATTCCCTCCATGGATTCAGAAACCCTATGTTGTTCTGATATGTTGTATGCATATTCATCTTGCAAAAGAGGGTTAGCATGTAGTTGTGATTTTGGTTGATGAGGTTCAGGCAACCCATCAAAATCACAAAGTCTTCGTCCTACATGACGTAAAAGGTCTTGTAGATGCAACAAAGCCATGTTAGATGCCTCACGCTGCAGAACACCAAGAGAGGCATGCACGTGCTGTAACTGCAATCTATACATGATATCCTCTACCATTTGCACCATAAATCTTTCCCATAGATGGCCAGGCCGAGCTGGCTCACAAAAGACCAAAATTGCAACAAACAAAGTTCGGAGTTGAGCACCAGTTTGCACAGAGGCAGCTTCCTCTAAGCACACAACATATTCATCATCGCTCTCCAACATGCCCCTTGCAATGCAAGCATCCCTAAAAGTATCACAAATCATGCTATCAACAGTACGCAAATCTTCAAAAGAAGTACATCCCCGACACTCTGTTAAAAGCATCCGCAAATAGTAGAGCTCACCACAGGTAGGCGCCACAAAATACATCCGACCACATGTATTCCCACGCTTCCTTCTAGTCCACATCTTATGTCGTGCATTCCACACCCAATACACTGGAAAGTCTTGATAACGAATAGTCCTAGCCTCTGGATGAATGCGGTTGCACACAAACCATTCAGTAAGAGTAGTTTTCTGAAGGTCTTCATTTTGCACAACATCTGGTATACTATCTGTATCCCGAAACACCACATAGTTCTCACCAGGCAAGTGTACCTGCAGACGTTGTATATCAGGCTTTTCATCGTGCAATGCATAGTCATAGATCCGCCAACATGCCTCAGAGGCAGAAACATATCGTGCATCCAAATAACTTTGTATCTCGTCCACCTCGTGAGCATCGCCACCATTCTGGACTGAATCAACCCCAACAGAAAATTTGACAGTTGCACGATCATGCCCCTTGTACACATACTTATACAAATACTTCACAGCCGCAATTGTCGAGCAAACCTCTACATTTATGTGTGCATTGTATTTTTTACTCAAGAATGGATTATATGGAACAATCCATCGATTATCAATAACATTACCATTTATGATCACAGAGTTTCCATCATCTCGTCTTCGATAAACGGGATAGCCAGAACTATCAACTGTCGTCATGCCCACTAATTTTCGTGGGTAATCTTTAGTACATCTACCCTTGTCCATACAGGGACTCTTGGGGTTCAATCCTCCGCAAGGGCCATGAATGTTACACTTTGAAATTGTCTCAAATAAGGCTGGAAACTTAACTCTATTGGGTAACTCAGCACAAACCAGTCTATCGTAGTGACATGCTTCTGAAGGTTTGAAAGACGACTCTAAAATTAGCAAAGTATGAGAATGTGGTAGCCCCCTCTTTTGGAATTCAATCACAGTAACATAGCCAGCAACCTTTCCAAAGAGATCCTTTCGCAACAACGTACACATCAAATCAGCATGCTTTTTATGAAACACGCGAGCAGTCAAATCCGGACGATCATAAGCACTTTGCCCAGGCAATAAAGCATTAGTAATCTCCAACCACTTTGGATTGCATGTCATTGTTATAAAAAGGTCAGGTTTTCCCTTACATCGCACTATAGCCATGGCATCCTGATATAATTGATACATGTGCCTTGGTCCACCTGTGAATGACGACGGTAAAACTATCCTCTTGCCAACAGAGGCACCAACAATCGGCATTGTCCCATCATCGTTTGCCCCCACCATGTCTGCCAAGCCTTTATAGGCCTCCGATCGTAACACTGATTGATTCTGGCGACACCAAGTTAACCTGCATTGCTCTATACTACAATAAGCATCAACAATAAATTGCTGTAATAGTCGACCAGCACGCAATATGCACACCTCAGTATCTTCACGCACTTGAAGACGAAATGCATAAAACTGCATCTGGGTAACACAATTTTTATTGGACAATTCATATATGTTAACAGGAACACTAACATTACTGTAGGGAACCTTTACATGCCAACCATCATCCCCCATAGGAAAAAGGAGGACATATAGCATTGGCATATATGCCCTATGCAAGTTTGAAATAGCAACACATCGACCACCCCGAGTGTAAACATGAATATCCCGACGATCAAGAGTACCCTCGTCACCCTGCCCTGGCATGATAGTTGCAACCTCAGTTGCTGCAGGAGCAGAGTATTGTTTACTGGTTCTTTGAATACCAAAAATACTCATTCTTAGTTCCTGCACGGGATTATTTTGCAATTGCAAACCCACTGACCTAAAAGCACGTGCATATATGTTGTGTCGATGCATCATACATTGAAGCTCCCCTAGCAAGTTTGGTAATAAATCATGCATAACCCCCAGTCTATTAAGCAACTCATGCTCGGTATCATAAACATACAGTTGTGCAAATCTTGGCCTTTCTTGACGCTGCACATCAGGAAGCAAAGTACCTATACGGTGATAAACAGACCCATGCACTCTAAAGGTGTAACCATTCCCAATAACGGGTAGCTCATCAACATTAGCTCCGAGTGATACAAATGCAAGAGCGCTGTTGTATGCTCGTATGCTGTTTTTAAATATCCTACTCTGAGGGTGCATGCCATGCAACAAATCATGCAATGGCTGTGGTGGACGTTGCAACGGCGGCAACATTACTTTTCCATTTCGACAACAGTGTCTTCCAAACAAAATCGACCCTTGAACCCGAGTCTCGCATCTCCACAACTTAGCTGAACACCTTTCACACATCATACAAAGACTCCCCATGGAATGCACATCCGGCTCTTGAAATAGTAGTATTGACATTGCCGGGTGAACATCCGTTGCAGGCAAAGCATTTAAAATGGAGCACAATCCACCACTTTGGGGATCAAAAACAGCAATATTATGAGCACGTGACTCATTAGCCACGGAATTTTCCACATTGTGGTGATTTCCAAAATCTAAACCAACATGCTGTTCAACTGGCTCATTATCCCCATTTACAAATTCAACACGGTGAGACACACTCTCACAAACGACTCCACTAAGATTTCCCCCATGTTGGCACATAGACATTGAAGCATTATTAACATGTGACTCAAGACCATTGCAACCACCCACTAATGGCAAAGCATTCGTCAAATCCACACCAAACTGTCGCTGGGCTTGAAATCCCCTAATGGTTCTATCCGATGATGGCAAAACATTAGCCACATCTATACCAAATTGTGGTTGGCCTAGTTCACAATGACCATTTAGAATCTTCTCATGGAACGAATGGTTTTCAATGTCTCTTTGAATGGATCTACCACGATCTAAAATCCCTTTCCGAGCCCTGAGTCTAGCAACCTGCCGTCGCTCATACCTCGTGGAAGTAAGCACGTCCCTACGAACACGCAACACATAGTCTCTCCCAGTTGCTCGATGCGAACACCCCATATTGATCACTTGGCCACAAAACCTATTATCAACGTATACACACATTTAATATATAAATATGTAAATTTAAGATTAAATATCAAGACACAAAACCACTACAACCCAATCAATGTAAAAAGACGCTACACCAGCCCATTAGAGAGAGAGAGAGAGAGAGAGAGAGAGAGAGAGAGAGAGAGCCTGGTTGCTAAGATAGAAGTAACCCTGGTAATTAACAAAAGAAAGTAAACATGCAACTGAAGAAACGACTATCAATACACTTTATCAAAGGCATGGTTTGATTTCTAAACTAAATGTATTGCGTACATTCGATGTACACAATATATCAAATCTAAATATACCAACCATCATTGGAGTATCAAATCTGCTCCATGTAAATATCAAGAAAGAGACATCACGTCATACACACTCAATACATTTTACTCAAATACGCTTTGTTATATCAAAAGTGTTACACATCTTAGCACTTTTCATGTAGGCTTTACAAAAAGAAGCAAATATTATCATAAAAAGTGCCAGCCCATGCACTTTAAAATACGCAACACAATCTGAACCTATAAGTTCCACCCCAAGCAATTTTTGCATATACATAGTCTTCTTAGATGCGACCGTTCATCTGACGGCTCAATTGTTGCAACAAAGCATTAAACCTACTAACATTCATTTGAAACTGCAAGAACGGCAACCGACAACCCCTCTGGCAGATCACAAGTTCATGGTCATCTCCAAGCCCCCAAACGGAAGCCCACATATCGTTCACCAGCAGATTCATTAATCTGCTTGTCTCAGAAATAATTGCTGAAAGTGCCCTTACTTCACCACCCAAATCAGTCGACACTTGCTGGAGAACACCCTGCGTGTGTCTGGTCTCGCTGACAACACCATACAGACCTTTAGTCTGTTCATGTAACTCCATTGAGTACATGGCAAGCGCACTATCAACACGCGTACATAAACTCGTCTGCATTTCCATCAACTCATTCATCTTGGCCTCAAGTTTTTTAAGGTCCGAAGCGTCCGAAGTAGCCCTTGTGTTTCTTCGAAACTTTGCAGCTCTTGTACATTTAGCAACATGTATCTCTTGTCTCCTTGCCACCTCTTTCATTTTTCGCACATTCATTCTATTAGAGCTCATACGTTGGCTGCAATGAAACATATAAACAATCATCTCCAAAAATATAAATAGTAGCACTTTGACGCAATCACAATTAACAAAACTATCTTCCATACCCATGCGAATGAACCCAAGCTGGCAAGCGCCGAAGAGATGACGTTGTTGCCATTTTGTTTATTTCAACTGAATCCACTACACTCAATGGAGTCGAAAGCACTACGTCGGGAATATCTCCTATGGCTTCGCTTTGTTCCATGGCTACATCAAACGTCAAGACATAAGTGATAGACACATTCACAACCTTCTTGAGAGTAAAGAACATGTTCCTATACATAAAGGTATCCCCAGTCTCGAAATCACAAACTCTAAATGGGCGAAAGAATATATGTACGCTACACATGAGTACTATCATGCACACATGGCACTCACCAAGTTCCAACCATGCATTGCCTAAAGGCCCTGCCAATGGATCTTCAATCATGTACATCTTCACAGAAAGATATCCTATACAGAAAGATATCCCCAGTCTCGAAATACTTATTGGTGTAAACCCCATAGGACACACAATAACTTACTAACTCACATTCGCAACCACAAACCCTAAATGCATGAAAGAATATATGTACGTTGCATGAGTGCTATCATGCACACATGACGCTCACTAAGTACCAACCATACATTGTCTAAAGGCCATGCCATGTCGATCTTCATTCACGTACATCAGCACAATCTTGAGAGAAAAGAACATCACGTATATAGAAGGGTGTCACCATTCTTGAAATACTAGGTGTCACCATTCTTGAAATACTTATTGGTGTCAATCCCATAGGACACACAATACCTTGCCAACTCACATTCGCAGAGAGAGAGAGACAAAGAGAGAGGAGCGAGGAAGGCAAACTATACAAAACGTCGCAACATATCAAAGCTACAATCATTCTATGTATCTAGTCCAATCTAAGTTTCAAAAGTACATTAGCAAAATTGCTCAGTAATCAATAGAGAAACATAGAGAAACAGAGAGAAAGAGGAACTACTAAAATGGATTGAAAGTAGTTTTATAATTTGCAAGACACATACGATGTGTTTCAAAATGAAGATTTTCATCAAACAATTCATTTAAGAAGTCTTGCAAGAATTACATATACCAAGCAAACCACGACAAAGAAGCACTGGTTAACATCGCCAAAAACCTATTGTGAACCACTATTCAATGATGCAATGTTCTCTAGTGCATATCAAGGGCAATGATCTCCAGTGCCAGAAGATGAGCCTGCACGGCGATTCATCTGCGTTAACATTGCTGAGAATCTATTCAAATAAACTTTCAAAGAAGTAAGTTGCACATCAAGAGCAATGTTCTCCGGTGCAACTAAGCTCTCGTTCTTGTGTGCAATCAGCTCACATACTCCATCCTCTATACGACCTGTACTATCAAGAATATAGAGAGGAGCGAGGAAGGCAAACTATATAAAACGTCGCAACATATCAAAGCTACAATCATTCTATGTATCTAGTCCAATCTAAGTTACAAAAGTACATTAGCAAAATTGCTCAGTAATCAATAGAGAAACATAGAGAAACAGAGAGAAAGAGGAACTATTAAAATGGATTGAAAGTAGTTTTATAATTTGCAAGACACATACGATGTGTTTCAAAATGAAGATTTTCATCAAACAATTCATTTAAGAAGTCTTGCAAGAATTACATATACCAAGCAAACCACGATAAAGAAGCACTGGTTAACATCGCCAAAAACCTATTGTGAACCACTATTCAATGATGCAATGTTCTCTAGTGCATATCAAGGGCAATGATCTCCAGTGCCAGAAGATGAGCCTGCACGGCGATTCATCTGCGTTAACATTGCTGAAAATCTATTCAAATAAACTTTCAAAGAAGTAAGTTGCACATCAAGAGCAATGTTCTCCGGTGCAACTAAGCTCTCGTTCTTGTGTGCAATCAGCTCACATACTCCATCCTCTATACGACCTGTACTATCAAGAATATCTTTCAGCTTCCCTTCTTGATCATTCGAAGATCCAGCACGCGGACACCAATTTTTCTGAATATGCTCATAAATGTCACCTATATAACCCTTGATCTCTTCTAACTCGCCCTGTATAGTTACTGCATCAGCAAGGTGCCCTTCATATTTCTCATCCAACATTCTCTCAATCCTCTGTAGTCGGTCACCAATGTTCTCAGAAATTGAAATTGAAGCCTTTTGACGTCGAAATAGTGTCTTCACTTGCTTTTCAATCCCATCCAGGCGACGAATAAACCTTAAGGAACCAACGGAACTATCATGCCCTGCAACATGCTTAAGTGCACGACGAACAGCCTTTTTCCTTGTGGCCTCCTTTATTTTGCGTGCATTCATTTGCACGTCAGAAGTGCACTGTATAATATCTTCTACAGACATATTCTTGTTTGCTGTAGAAGCCTCCATACTGGACAAAAAGACGCGTTAGCCTTGAGGGACATATAAAATATTCTCAAAATTTTAAAACAGCAAAAACTACCATGTTTTATACTACCAAAGTTTAACTAACCCTCTCTCTCTGCTTGTCCCTCTCCCTCTCTATACACCTAACCAACCAACCAATACACTAAGTAACCAACCTCTAAACTAAAGTAACCTACGAACCAAACTAACTAACTAACAACCTATTTCACTAACTTACTATATATTTAACTATATAAATCAACCCTAAACTAACACAACTAACTAAACTAACCAAGTAAACTAAATAAAATAAACTAACCCTAAACTAAATGCAAAGTAACTAACACACAAAAATAATTCAAACTAATTATTTAAACCAATAACCTAATTAACTAACCAACAACCTAATTAACTAACTAATTTACTATTTATCTAAATATATTCAACTAAATAAACTAAATATAAACTAAAACAAAAAAACAAACTAACCCTAAACTATTAACTAAATAAACAAATAACTAACTAAATGAAACAACTAAACTAAATAAACAACCAAAACTAACTAAACTAACTAACCACAAATCTAACCAAACTAACTAACAACCTATTTCACTAACTAACTTACTATATATTTAACTAAATAAACTAATCCTAAACTAACACAACTAACTAAACTAACTAAGTAAACTAAATAAAACAAAATAACTAAAAAGTAAGTTCATGTAACATAGGACTAAAAGTTTACATGGGTATGCATGTAACTATTTATCCATGATTGTCTACCTAACTACTTATATACATGGATATTATTATAACCACACAATCGACTAAATAAACTAACTAAACTAACTAAACTAACTAACCACAAATCTAAACTAACTAAACCAAATAACCACAAACAACCAAAACTAACTAAATAACTAACTAAACAAACCAACCCTAAACTATTAACTAAATAAACTAAATAGATAATTAAATAAAACAACTAAACTAAATAAACAACCAAAACTAACTAACAACCTATTTCACTAACTAACTTACTATATAACTTACTATATATTTAACTATATAAATCAACCCTAAACTAACCAAGTAAACTAAATAAAATAAACTAACCCTAAACTAAATGCAAAGTAACTAACACACAAAAATAATTCAAACAGGGTAATTTAAACCAATAACCTAATTAACTAACCAACAACCTAATTAACTAACTAATTTACTATTTAAACCAATAAATACATCAAAACACATTTACAACCTAAACCAAATAACCACAAACAACCAAAACTAACTAAATAACTAACTAAACTAACTAACCACAAATCTAAACTAACTAAACCAAATAACCACAAACAACCAAAACTAACTAAATAACTAACTAAACAAACCAACCCTAAACTATTAACTAAATAGACTAAATAACTAATTAAATAAAACAACACATTTACAACCTGAAGAGAGAGAGAGAGAGAGAGAGAGAGAGAGAGAGAGATCACCGACCTGAAATATCCTCACAAACAAACTGCACAAAATATAAACCAAAATACCAATAAATTAGACAATACCAAGCAAAGCAACCTCTCTCTCTCTCTCTCTCTCTCTCTCTCTCTCTCTCTCTCTCTCTCTCTCTCTCTCTCTCTCTCTCTCTCTCTCTCTCTCTCTCTCTCTCTCTCTCTCTCTCTCTCTCTCTCTCTCTCTCTCTCTAAACTAAAACTAAAACATACATGGATATTATTATAACCACACAATGGACTAAATAAACTAACTAACTATAAATAAACTAAGTCATAGTCTAATCAACTAACTAAATAAACTAACTACACCAAATAACCACAAACAATCAAAACTAACTAAACTAACTAACCACAAAAATAATTCAAACCCTAAACTAACACAACTAACTAAACTAACCAACCCTAAACTATTAACTAAATAAACTAAATAACTAATTAAATAAAACAACACATTTACAACCTGAAAGAGAGAGAGAGAGAGAGAGAGAGAGAGAGAGATCACCGACCTAAACTAACTAATCACAAATCTAACCAAAGTAACTAACAACCTATTTAACTAACTAACTTACTCTCTCACTCACTCACTCTCTCTCTCTCACTCACTCTCAAGTAACTAACACTCACTCTCTCTCTCTCTCTCTCTCTCTCTCTCTCTCTCTCAAGTAACTAACACATACATAAACTAAAACAAAAAAGCAAATTAACTCTAAACTATATCTAAAGTAACTACTACCTTACTAACCCTAAACTATATCTAAAGTAACTACTACCTTACTAACCCTAAACTATATCTAAAGTAACTAACACTCAATCTAAAGTAACTATTAACTAAATAAACTAACTAACTAAATAAAGTAACTAAGTTATAGTCTAAAACTAACTAATCTAAATAACTAACTAAACAAACTAACAAAACTAAATAAACAACCAAAACTAACTAAACTAACTAACTAAATAAAGTAACTAAGTTATAGTCTAAAACTAACTAATCTAAATAACTAACTAAACAAACTAACAAAACTAAATAAACAACCAAAACTAACTAAACTAACTAACCACAAATCTAACCAAACTAATTAACAACCTATTTAACTAACAACCAATAAATATATCAAAACAAATTTACAACCTGAAAGAGAGAGAGAGAGAGAGAGAGAGAGAGAGAGAGAGAGAGAGATCACCGACCTCAAACTAAACTAATTTACTATTTAAACCAATAAATACATTAGAAAATACCAATAAATTAGACAATACCAAGCAAAGCAACCTCTCTCTCTCTCTCTCTCTCTCTCTCTCTCTCTCTCTCTCTCTCTCTCTCTCTCTCTCTCTCTCTCTCTCTCTCTCTCTCTCACAACTAAAACCAAAATAAACAAACTAAACCTAAACTATTAACTAAATAATCTAAATAACTAACTAAATAAAACAACCAAAACTAAATAAACTAACTAACCACAAATCTAACCAAACTAACTAACTTACTATATTTATTTAACTAACTAACTAAACTAACTAAATAAACTAACTAAACCAGCTAACCACAAATCTAATCAAACTAACTAACAACCTATTTAACTAACTAACTTACTATATTTAACTAACTAAACTAACTAAATAAACAAACCCTAAACCAACACAACTAACTAAACTAACTAATTTCGACAACTAACAAAAGAGGATTGTTGATTCAATCAAATATGACGAACAGAGATGAACTAAATAAACTAAATAACTAACTAAATAAAACAACTAAACTAAATAAACAACCAACACTAACTAAACCAACTAACCACAAATCTAATCAAACTAACTAACAACCTATTTAACTAACTAACTAAATAAACTAACCCTAAACTATATGTAAAGTAACAAACTAACCCTAAACTAACTAATTAAAAAAACTAACTAAATAAAGTAAGTTATAGTCTAATCAACTAACTAAATAAACAAACTAAATCAAATAACCACAAACAACCAAAACTAACTAAAAAAACTAACAAAACTAAATAAACAACCTAAACTAACTAATCACAAATCTAACCAAAGTAACTAACAACCTATTTAACTAACTAACTAAATAAACTAACCCTAAACTAACACAACTAACTAAACTAACCAAGTAAACTAAATAACTAACTAAACTAAATAAATTAAACTAACTAACAACCTATTTAACTAACTAACTTACTATATATTTAACTAACTACCTATTTAACTAACAGACTCTCTGACATCATCAGAAGCATTATACAAGCAGCTCGGAATATTGGTTATAGGAAGGATCGGGAGAACATCTGCATTTCCCTGCACCGAGTCTGACATGACCTGCTGCCTCTCGACGACGGCCCTTTCTTCAATGGCAACATCTCCGACAGCTTTTTCCTTCAAGTAAGTCTTCTTCTTTTGTTGTCGTTCTCCTTCAAGTAAGTCTTCTTCTTCTCGGAATTGCTGATGTTGCTGGTGGCCCTTAATGTTACTCCAGGCCTGGAAAAGGTGCCTCTGCATGCGTTGCTGCTGCAAAATGTGCTGCGCCTGGATGTCAGTAACAGCCGCCATGGCGGATCGCAGGACCGTTATGAGGGGAGAGGAGCCAAATGTTTCTGGCTCGACCTGGACAGCCCGGACGTCTCCCCAAGCTCAACCTGGACAGCCCGGATGCGAGCGAGGTCTTGGTCGGCCAGGCCAGCAGGGACCCCGATGAGCTGAACGGCACGGGAGAGGTGGTCGCGGTAATGGAAGGCAGGAGGAGGTGGGGCAAGGAGACGCCCACGCGTCAAGAGGCGGTTGGTAGGGCAGCGCCCACGTGACAGGCCCGAGCTGCACGTATGAGCTGCCTGGATGTCAGTAACAGCCGCCATGGCGGATCGCAGGACCGTTATGAGGGGAGAGGAGCCAGATGTTTCTGGCTCGACCTGGACAGCCCGGACGTCTCCCCAAGCTCGACCTGGACAGCCCGGACGCGAGCGAGGTCTTGGTCGGCCAGGCCAGCAGGGACCCCGATGAGCTGAACGGCACGGGAGAGGTGGTCGCGGTAATGGAAGGCAGGAGGAGGTGGGGCAGGGAGACGCCCACGCGTCAAGAGGCGGTTGGTAGGGCAGCGCCCACGTGACAGGCCCGGGCTGCACGTATGAGCTGGTGCGCAGGCTGCTAGCATTGCCTTTGTCCGCGCGCGTACTTGTGGAGTCAGCCTTGATCGAGTCTGTGGTGCTCCCCCAGCCGCCCCTGGTCTCCGATCTTCTCCTGCAGCAGCAGCAGCAGCAGCATACAACTCGCAAGAAACCCGCCTCTCTTCATCCATCCCCCTCCCCCCCCCTTTCCCTCTCCCTCTCCCTCTCCCTCTCCCTTCCCTCCCCCAAAAACCAAGCCGGGAAAATAAAACGCAGACCTTAGCTTAATGGTAAAGCCCCTTTCTCAGCCTAATAACAGGGATAAAACGCAGTCAACCAGAGAGAGAGAGAGAGAGAGAGAGAGAAAACACAAAAATGCTGAGAGAGAGAGAGAGAAGACTGACCTCCTGCTGCTTGTTGTTGGCCTGCCTCCTGCTGCTTGCTGGCCTGCCTCCTGCTGCTTGCACTTGCTGCCTCCTGAGTGAGAGTGAGAGTGAGAGTGAAAGTGAGAATGAGAGTGAGAGTGAGAGAAGAAGAGAAGGTGGTGGAAGGAGACCACGTTCCATTCTGCTCCCAATCATGTGACATTAATGGTCACTTACCTTTCATTCTCCTCCTAATCATGTGACATTAATGGTCACTTTGGTTTGGTTTGGGAGCCAGGTTCGGGAGCACTGTGGTGGTTCGACACTTTCCCGAACCTGTAGCTCAAATAATAATGTAGTATAGATTAACTACAAAATTCAGAGTGGTACCCTTCATATTCACAATAAACATTGATCCCTTCTAATGATGATTAACTACAAAATTTAGAGTGGTGCTCTTAAAAGCCTCCTTCTCCCTAACGGTTATGATTTCTACACGTAGCTTTTCGCTAACAATAACTCTATTATTGTAGTGGCTAGTAAGCAGAGTGTGGATACCTTATGGAACTCTATAATATTTTCTATCATGAAATTAGTGCCAGGAAGTTTGAAGTGCTCCCTCTTTCAGTTTTAAGAAGTGAGGAGTGGATGAAAGAAAATGGTTTCAAGATCATAGGCCTAGGACAAGTCTTTTGGTACTTGGGTTTTCCGGTGGGTGTTCCCCTCACTGAAAATAGAAGTTAGAATGGTTGAAGGCCAAAGTGGAATTCAAAATAGCCGTGTGAGGCATCTCCTAATTGGCTTATGCAGAAGAATTTCTCTTATTAATGCCGTCATCAATCTTGCAACTAGCTTTGTGGCAATGGCAAGTTCATTCTCTAGAGCATGCTAGGGTGCTCTAGAATAGCTAATGAGGGACTTTGTGTGTGGCTCTACAAACTCTACCCATGGCAAAGTGAGTGATGGACTAGGGGTGGAAGCTATTTCTAGCTAGGCTTCTAGGATGGTCTCAAATTGGTGTAGGCTAGATTTGGACATCCTCTAGGTCCATATTATCACCCGTTGGATGCATTTATCCATCCCTACAAAGGGAAGATGGAAAGGTCTATAGTGGGAGGATGTTCTAATAGTAGACATGGACTACAGAATCCATGAGTCATTAGCATCAAATTCTTATTGAAATCTAGAAGACATACATAAAGGACTGAAGTGACTTGAGGGAAGGGCATGATGAGGAAATGCATCTCTCAACCAACCATTGTGGCTCTTGCCCTAGTGTCTTGTCTTAGACATGAAGGGAATAAGGAGATGTCCAAATATTTTGGAAAAAAGGGCCTCTAGCTTCATGGAGGTTGACAAGTTGCAGGAGAAATTCAACCCAAACCATATTGAATGCAACTTTCTCAATCAAACCTTGGAGAATAAGAAGGGTGGGTGGCCAATAGCTTTGTTGTCATTAAAGAAGTATGTCGCTAGGACTTTACTCACTGGAAAGGGAAAACCATTGAGCATAACTAAGAATAGGAGGGACTTTGAGCCAAAGAAGAGTGATAGCTTCTTGCAAATCAAGTAGCTTGAAAAACCATCTTTCCTAGGGACCATTGGAAGGCTTGGTGATATCGAATTAGGAAAGTAAGGAGTATCCCCTCCAACAAGCTTAACATGTTACTTTAGAAGGTGTGCGTGAAGAAATTCAACTCCAAGGACCAAATAGGGAAATTCCTTAAGGTGTCTCCTTGGTGTCCTATGTCCTTAAGGCTAAGGAGACAATCCCTCATGTGCTGTGGGATTGCTGAGTAGTGCAAGCAATCTAGAGGAGGATGAATAAATGGGCCCATATGCAGCCAGCCTTAGTGCTGCAATAAAAATAAAAATAAAAATAGAATTGTTTAGAAGAGAGGCAAGATTGATGTCAAACATTTGAAGATTTGGAATGTCATCATAGTTGTAGTCACCAAAGCCATCTAGTATAACAAAGCCATCTAGTATAACAGGAATAGGGTAGCCATGGACAAGAATGTTAGGGTCAAAACAAAGTCTCCTTTTGCTTTTGTTGTTAGGAATGTACTTGGTTTTGCTTGGTTAGATTGTTAGAAAGAAGGGTCATGTCTTCAAGGTAGCGTACAAATTCCATGAGAAGGCTAAAGTGTAATATTGTATTAGGCACCATTTCAACAATGCTTTGGGTTATCTTGTGGCGCCTATAAGGATGCATTATAAATATTTATAATAACAATATCAATTATTTTTTGCATTAAAAAAAACATTGGTATTGACACCTAGATTGAATGAATCAAAATGTTCACTATTTTTTGTAATTGAAACTTTTTGTGAGGTTTGAATTATCGACCCTTTGATAGGGTAAGTTGAGGTGAAAGTAATTTGTTGAGATTGCAATTGGGGTTTGAAATACAAACCTTAAAAGGATGATATCTTAGGGGGAGGTAAAAGAAAATGGAAAGCAATATTGTGTGTGCATATGTGAGAGTGGTGAGGATTTTTGTAAAATGTGTAGAACATATTGATTCAAAAAGGTAATAAATATGTGCATTTCCACATAGGGATAATAGGTTGGCCTATATCAAGGTTTAAAAAAACCTAGATATTAGCTTCAAATCATTATCCTTCTTAGCAAGCTTATTTAACATATAGTAGTTTTCTGAGACAATAGCACCATTGAGGTAAATAAGCAAAACAAGGTTAATAAGCAAAACATGCATAGGCTTAAGTCACCCAAATATAATGTTGTTCCTAAGAGTCCGCAGGTTAAACCAGGTAATGCCACAAACTATCCTTGTTCTTCTTAGAGATTTCATTAAAGTTCCCACAATTGCTTAGCAAGATTTATTTCTAGTCGATTGACTAATAAATATTAACAGTGTCTATAGAAGTTGTAATCCTCATAATGCCTGTGTCTCATAGCACTCCCAAGAAAAGTGATTGGTGGATTTGTTTTGCCTCTTGCAAAAGACACAAAGTGGTGATACGTGAAGAAACGTAGAGACCTTGTCATGTGTGGCAAGCTTGTTGGCTGCTATCCTCCAAAGGAGGGCATTAATTTTGTAGGATGGTGTGGGCTTCCACACCTTCTTAAGGTGCCTCTTCCAAGTTTTAAGAGTATCTCTTGGCTCAGCTTTGTGCCAAGATTCCTCAAGGGGCACACCTATAAGGAATCATCTATAATGTGTGTTCAAAGGGTGTTAAGAAATAACCTTTCTTACATGTTAAAAGGCCATAAAATGATCCTTTTTACTTTACCAAACTTACTAATTTTTTCAAATTAGAATTAAAAAATCTATTTTGTAAATATAATCTTGTAAAATTTATTAAATAAAATGCCATTTCTTTTGAATTCATGTGGTTTCTTACATGTTTTATAAGGTGCACCTCCCCGAGCAAGATTCAAAAGCTCATACACACCATCTAGAGTTAGGCTCTTGAAAGTCAACTCTCTTCTTGGCCATCACAAATACTTTGGTACTTGTAGGTGCATAGCCATTGTCATAGGTATAGGGTGATAATGTCAAGGAAGCATCCATTGACATCCACCTTGCCCCTAGCAATGCCTTGGCCAATGGAAATGTGAAATAAGTTATTGCTAGGCATTAATGATATGTTGGGCAACTTTAAAGTATTGAATGTTAACCTTGGTTGACCCGAAAAATGAAACATCACACTAACCAAAGACTTTAGCCTTTGCTATCCACTCAAAGATCATAATAGTCCAAGGCTACCCTTCCCACATTCTCTTAAGCAAAGAGGCACATAGTCTAATTGCTTTCTCATAAATAGGCTCAAGATTGGCATTCCCTTTGACAAATCAAAGAAGTGATTTGCTCCCATGGGATAACAACTAGCCTTTAGCATCCCCATAGGACCACAAGGTAACATTGAGTAAGGGTTCAATGTTCGCCCAATTGGTTTTGGCAAAGGGGAATAGAGAGACAGTAAATATGGTCATAGGTGGCAAAATCATCTTTAAAAGGCCAACTGCTCAATAAAGCAAAAGATAAAGGGAAGCCCACTGGCTACCTTGGATTGCATTTTGTTGTGAAACTATTCAAAAAAACTTTTGAGGTTAACCCCAACACTAATAAACACATCAAGATAGTGTTTTACTTGGCCTTTGGGGATCTCCTTGAAACAAATTTGAGCTATCCATTGGGGGGCTATCCTCCCAAGATAGAAATAGCAACTTAGATTTTTGATGACTCACTTTAGAACTTGAGAGAAAAGAGAACTCATCATAGATTTGTTAGCAAGGGATGACTACGATTAGCCTATATTATGTTAAAGCTGTCATCAACAAATATTTGTGTGGAGAGATGTTGACTGTCATTGAACATCAATGGTTTGATTGTGCCAACATGAATAGCCTAATCAATGCAATAAAGTAGTGGATGCATGGCCACTACAAAAATGAGGGGAATGATATGATGTCCCTAACGAATGCTATGTTGCATGCTGAAGCCACTAGATGCATATCCATTAATAGACACAATAACAGATGCATTAGAGAATAGTGCTTGGATCATCCCATAGAATTGCTCACCTAAGCTAGCCTTTTGGAGGACAACAATCACAAACTACCAATAGATTGTATCATAGGCCTCCTCCAAGGTCCATGTTAAGTAAGGTGATGTCCTCCTTTTGGGTAAGGGCATAATTGATGCCAAAAATAATGTTGAAAATGGCGCATCATGAATATGCCTGCCATGTACTGAGCTATGTTATCTACTATATGCAAGTCCTCACTCCTCACTCAAAATATGTTTGATCTGAAGGGCTAAAGCATTTGCCATTACCTTATAGGGAACATTAAGCATAGTCGAGGAACACCAATGACCCAATTTTCTACATTTAGTACACTTGGGAATCAACTTAATAATATTGATTGTCGAGCTCTATCATAGAGCTAGAGGAGAAAAATTGATCTCGATGTATCCATATGGCTTAAAAATAAGCCAAGCCTTTGATGCCATTCTTTAGAGGTATGAAAGGGGGTAAAAAATGCACAAGATTACCATGAAAACCAATACAGTAGGTAAAGATCCAATTCCTTTCAGTAGGGGAGCTGACAAGAAATCAATAGAGACCTTTGCCAATAAACCTAAAATAGACCAGACAGTAATGAGCTTGCTAGTGCTAAGAAACTATTTGGAGAAATCATTTGTGGGAACATGCCCTATGAAGTAGAGGTAGAGGCTAGAACAATAAAAGTTGTTATAATGTTGGTAGAGGTTCTCCATAGGAAGCTTCATTTCCACTTTGTATATCTTCTTAGCATCAGGGGATATCACTATTCTCCTTGCATTGCTTACCTTATCATATCAGAGGTAAAGGTATGGCCATGGCTTGTAGGTCATTCAGACCCTTGTCTTTTGCATGGGAAGCATATATGAGTCTACCTCCATGCCTCCATCACCACAAGATCATTGGGCTTTGGATGGTTCTACTATGGTGTCTTCTCCACTACGCTTGGCATTCATGTAGGTCACTAGAGGTATGATGACATCAAGTTAATAGGACAACACTTAAGGCTCGTTTCCCGCCATTCTCTCCTCTAGCTACTATAGAGAATGCTAGGAATGTACTTTGTTTCTCAAGATGATTAGAAAGAAGGGTCATGTCTTCAAGGTATGGCTCACAAACTCCTCACAAAGGCTAAAGTGTAATCTTGTGTTGGGTACCATTTCAACAATATTTTGGTTGTCCTGTGGCACCTATATCAATTATTTTTCACATTAAAAAAAAAGGTTGGACTTGACTCCTTTATTGAATGAATCAAAATGTTTACTATATTGTTGTAGTGTGAGGTTTGAAATATCAATGTCCCTTTGATAGGGCAAGTTGAGGTGAAAGTAATTTGTTGAGATTGCAATTGGGTTTCAAATACAAACATTAAAAGGATGATATCTCAAGGGGACGTAAAAGCAGATGGAAAGCAATATATTGTGTGCGCGTGCGTGTGTGGTGAGGGTTGAGTGGGTGAATGAAGGAGAGAGGGCAGCAGCCAATGGGGAGATGTACCCTATCCACTAAGCCTTCTTTCTTTATCTCAATTGTCTTCTACTGCTACTACTACTACTACTACTAGTCTTTCCTCTCACAACCAAGTCTATCAACAAGTATTGTATTCGAGGAACAGAAAGACAGCCTTGCCTCGTGTAAGCTTCTCGGCGCCCGCTCTAGTTCAGTCTACAGCACGCTCACTCACTAACAATCTTCTTCAGCACTGCGAGGCGCCTGCTTCTACACCTTTGAAGATGGCGTCCGCAGTATGCACTTCCAGCAACGTGACAGCCATAGCCGCTGCTTCGAGGTATAGTGCTCTCTCTTTCTCCTCTCTCTCTGTGGACCCCCCCCCCGGAGCAATGTGATACAACAAGTTTTCACTCCCATCTCCGTCCTGGGGCTTGTGATACAGCGCTATGAGCAAGAAGAGCTCCTTTCTATCCGGCAAGGCTCTCCGGGCCTCCCCCGCATTGCCCGCCGTTAATGTTGGCAAGAGAGCTCTGTCTGTGTCAGCAGCCGCAGCCAGTGAGAGGCCTCTCTGGTTCCCAGGAAGCACCCCTCCTGCATGGCTAGATGGAAGGTTAGATTCTGCGACGCCTTAGTTCTCTTGGAAGCCATATTAAACTCTGAGCCAAATTTACTCATTACGCTCGTGTGTTTTTGAAATGCAGCCTCCCAGGAGACTTTGGCTTCGATCCGCTCGGCCTTGGTATGTGATATGTCTAAGCGAGTTTAAAGTAGTGTCAGAAAAGTTACAGAAGAGGCAGAGAGAGAATATTTGTATTCCGATTTTGGACTAGTTTTGTTTGTTTGCCTTAAATGTAGCTGCAATCTCCATGTGAGTTTATCTTTAGATCTTCAGCGTGATTAATCCAAGCAGGCCGCTACTTCTAACCATGTATCTTGGCCCTCTGCCACAGGTTCTGAGCCAGAGCTGCTGAAATGGTTTGTGCAGGCTGAGATTGTGCACTGCAGATGGGCAATGCTTGGCGCTGCAGGCATCTTCATCCCAGAAGCTTTGACAAAGGCAGGAGTTCTCAATACCCCATCGTGGTACACGGCCGGTGAGGCACAGTACTTCACTGACCAGACAACCCTCTTCGTAGTAGAGCTCATTTTCATGGGATGGGCAGAGGGTCGGAGATGGGCTGACATCCTGAAGCCTGGCTCGGTGAACACTGATCCCGTCTTCCCGAACAATAAGCTCACAGGGACGGATGTGGGCTACCCCGGTGGCTTCTGGTTTGACCCCTTAGGCTGGGGATCTGGATCTCCAGAGAAGGTGAAGGAGCTGAGGACAAAAGAGATCAAGAATGGCAGACTTGCCATGCTCGCCGTCATGGGTGCCTGGTTCCAGGCCATTTACACTGGCACTGGTCCCATTGACAACCTAGCTGCCCACCTTGCTGACCCGGGACACAACACAGTATTTGCCGTAAGTCTTTTTTTCCTACCTCTCGCTTCAGGAATTATCGTAACATTCTTTATTTCTTCAGGTTATGTTCGTAGTGCACTTAACGTACAATCTATCATGCCATGTATCATGGATCACAGTGTGCACGTGTGGTCGAACTGTATACCTTTTTTCATGACCTGCGACTTCATGTTGAATGTATTGCCTGCATGCCAAAGGATCATTCATTCTATGTCAATCTGGTTTCCTTTTGATCACTTGCAGTGTGCATGTGTGTGGTCAAATGTATACCTTCTTTCTCATGACCTGATACTTCACTGTTTTATGTATTGCCTGCATATCAAAGGATTATTCATTCTATATCAATCTGGTTTCCTTTTGATCACTTCAACGAATATGTCATGATCCAGCTTCATGGAGTTGTGATAGTATTAGTATTTGCTAGTTAATTCTCTTGAATGGGTTACTAATGTGTTTGAAGAGATACGTGCTTTCTCATGGACTTTTTACACGCTGCTCATCAGAAACGTGTGACTTGAGAATACATCTCTTGTGAGACACGTGAGGCAACTTAAGAAATTTTTACATTGTCTCTCAAGTAAGGTGACGCTCTTTTGTTTGCATGTTGCAGGCTTTCACAAATCAGTGATTTGCCACCGCTGCTCTGCCTGATATGTTGGACAGTCATTCATTCAAGACTGATCGTGCTTCCAACTTGTAGATTCTATTACCTGTATGTTGTCTCGAGGAATCATCTCTTGATGGTTTGTTTAATGTAAAGTGATGAGAATATCAAGAGCATGGAACCTTTAAATCCTTCATTCCTCTAACGCACCTCAAGTATGTTGCATTAACAGCAGTAAAGTCGCAGACTGGAAATTTGAGTGCTATTTTGTTGTTTCGCAGTCTCTCTAGCATTATTACAGGCTGCAATCAGGTATCTAAGTAAAATTATTTACTACAGACTGCAAACATGTATCTAAGTAGAATTATTTACTATGGGCACTAAGTATGTAAATTTACTACAGTTTGTGAAGACATGCCTTGGTAGGAAAATGCCCTGTGGATCTTGCACCATTGGGCATTTACTTTAGTTTCAAAATGAACTCAATTTATGCTGTCAAGCTTTCTTACTTCTAGATAAACCTATCATTCGTTTCTCAGATATCTATTTGACCTTTGTATACCATGTATTGTCAGTCGTATACACTGCGAACTTTAAACACCATTCAACGGTTTAAGCAATATCTGGGCAGTTACAATAGATTTCCAGCCTATAGTTCCATAAAAGATCTTGTCTAACAAATACGTATTTCCTGTGACCCTGTTGCAGGTCACAATGAGTAAAGCACACCAACTTGTAGGTCAATATTTCACGGAAAAAAAGACTGGCCGAGGCTAATGTGAAATGTGAAGTGTATAGGATAATGTTCTCAAGAAACTGGAAGACTACAGTGAACATATGGTACATTGATTTTTAAAACGTAAACAAATATAAATTCTGAAGTATGTATCATTGCTTAGACTTCAGTACGTCATTCAATCATTTTGTGAGCGTTGCCAACGTGCCACATATGCTCCAGAATCTAATTTCACTCCTCCGTTTCAGTTACCAAGCGTATAGTTGAAGCTGCTTGCAGCAGTGGAGTTTAACTAGAGTCTTTTGACATGGTGTATAGAATAGTCTCATAACATTGGTAGAAATTTTGAGCGTCGATCAGGTTTCAATGCGAGTTGCTGTCTTGTTGAAGCTAGATAGACACCATTGTAGTCGATCAGCTGGCATGGGCATTCTGAGTGTTCTCATAACTCAATCGCTAGAGCCGAATGGTGTTTTATCACCTCAACTATCGCGCCTGTCCCTTGGCACTGACATACTACAGGCCCAATCAGCGCTTACTGTCGATGTCTGCCCACTTAGTTAGATGTCCCATCCATTTCAGATCATGAAGGGTAAAGGGTCTAATTGGTGAACTAGCGCCAGTAATTCTACTGAAACGGGCAATTGCCGGAGCCCAATCATAGCATCCTTTTTTAGCCTGATTGAACCACATGATTCTTTAT
This sequence comes from Lygodium microphyllum, assembly GCF_053477565.2. Lineage (NCBI taxonomy): Eukaryota > Viridiplantae > Streptophyta > Polypodiopsida > Schizaeales > Lygodiaceae > Lygodium > Lygodium microphyllum. Next base: position 8,828,316 of record NC_141153.1, on the reverse strand, counting down.
TAATTTAGTTTTGATCGAAGAAATCGCTATTTGTAGGATAAGACACGGTAGAACTACACCTGTTGTACATATCATACAGTAATACAAAAAAGCAGAATATATTGAATGTGCATCTGCTGAGTGCCTTTCTCTATGTCACTGCACTGGCCTCATAGTGATATTACTCCATACAAAAACCGGAAAAGTTATTCCTGTCAGCAATCAGCTGCGTTATCATGTAACTAAGCAAGGCATCATGGCTAACCTATTTTTTTCTTTTACCTAAAAATCTTAAATCATGTTTGCGTACCTCAAACCAATTAGAGTAGGCCATGTACCTAATCCATGCCATCGCATTGAGAATTGCCAATCAGAAAAATGCCATGGATCATTTCAGAACCTTGCACAACGAGCAGAATGATGCCATTGTATCACGGATTGCTAATCAATAAACATGTCATGAATTATCTCAGAGCCTTGCACAACAACAGAAGGATGTTGATAGTTGCATCATTCATTTAATACATTAATTCCGCAATTCCCTTTTGCTCTCCCTTACAACACACCTCACAGCAACCCTTGACTTGCTGATTAAACATGTGCAAACCGCTGCTCTATTCTATCTGCTTGAATTAGGCCCCCTCAACCATTTTTCAAGGCAGCATTGTTGACTTCACTCATACATTCCATACCTTACACATAAGCTGGACTACATATGAGTTGAAGGCAATTGATTGCATTTTTTTGAGCGGGTTTGACCTACTTCAAAGTTCGTGCATTCTTAAACTCGTCTTTTTGAAACTAGCTTTCCTTTTTGGACAGGGTGATTTACCCTGATTAAACACTTAATTGCAACAATTAGCAAATGAACATGAATTGAAATACTCACTTTATCTTCATAAACTTAGACAGTCAACACCTTGTTGGCTCTAAAACTAGCGCCCCTTTCGGTATTTCTTTAATTTCAATTGCTAATGGATAAATTCCAAGCCAAAATTTCACATTCTCCTTAGCTGATTCAAGAGCCCCATTGTTGTTCCAATATTTAGCAAAGCATTCGAACAAATTGCCCCTTGCCCCTTAATATTCACCTAGGACTTGCTATACTCCAACTGGTCAAATGTTGCCCCAAATTCACAATCGATAAGATGGTGTTTGAAATCCTCACAATTTCACGAATTGTCGGTGTTGATTTCAGTGAACCATTCCTTTGACTGATGGCATAGATTCCCAGGTGGTTGCTAAATCTTAATTACCATGATAATTTAGGATTTACAATAGTAAAATCTTTGTTGTCCTCTAAATTTGGCTACTTTGCTACCCATGGCTAAGAATTGTTGAGAATACTTGAATATAGGCCGGAGGAGACGAGAGAATGTTGTAGAAAGAGAGAAAATCAGCTGAAATATATCTTTTGACTTGTAGCTTTGATGACAAATTTGATGGCACCAACTTCAAAAGGGGGATAAAACAACCCCCCTCTTCTACCGCTGTGTCTCTAGAGACGGAAGAGAAATCCTGTTGCCCCCTGTCTTGTCGCGGAGCGCGATCAGTTGTCGTCGCCTCTCATGGTCAAATCTGATCACCTCCTTTCTCTCTACCAAGCTCTGAATGACTGTCATTTAGCTTCCACCACCCTCCAACAGCCTTCTCCCTAGTTGCATGGGAAAGTTTTGCCAAGTGACAACCTTCCTAATGTATTTTCAATCATTAAATTAATTTTTTAGATTTAATTAATTTTGAATATTAATTTTAGCCCTTTTAACCCTGTCCAAAATTAAACATGCCTATCTGGAATAAAATTGGCTAGGCCATTTGCAACTTGGAGTGGTTTCCAACCTTTGTTGCCTCTTAGACTAGCACTAATTAATTAAAGTCACAATGTTCATGGGCAGGCTCAGAGATCTTTTACCCCAACAAGGCATGTACTACATGTCCTCTCTATCTAACATCATGATATTGTATAATAGGCGGATTTGGGTATAACTTGTGACTTTTGCTTTAAGGGATAGGCCTATATCTTAAACGAATAATCACCAATGAATGTTGCACCACCTAGTGAATGACATGGCATGGAACCACAAATATCTAAATGCACAAGAGCCAATTGCTCACCCACGCACATAGGACAAGACTTTTTATGTGAGTTGCAAGTCTATCTACTATATAAGCAATGATCACATGAATCAAAATACGAGTAGTCAAGAGGCAGTAAGTACTATAAACAAGTCAAGTCTTTCATTCCTTCAAGAGATGTTTGCCCAAGATTGTGGTGCCAAAGATATACATTTGGAAAATCAGCCATCATGGTCAAAACATGATAAAAAAAGTGGATACAAGCAGGTGATACATGCTTCCAACTTGGACACCTCTAGCAAAAATGAGATTATCACGTGTAATCTTCCATGCAATATTGCTAAAAGATACATGATACCTATTATCATTTGACAATTTAGTTGAGATAAGGCTTATAGTCAAAGCCTAGACGTGATGCAACACTAAGAGATGAGCAAATAGCAAGAAGGGCATGGAAAGCTGAACAACTAGTAGCCGAGGCACAACTTCGAGTAGTCCTATTGTACCTCAAATTTGCAACTTGCAATTTGCAATACCTCAAATCGTTTACCAACGTATTGCCCTAACTGATATGTTCCACCATTGGCCACCTTGAAGAGTTCAGGAAATTTATATCAGTTAGGTCTCGGATTGAAGGTGCCCAATGTCCTCAATGTAGCAGAGTCATGAACCCAAATTGATGGTGCCTACTATATTCGATTGGGGGTAGCCAGTATCACCCAATCGTTCGCATCACCAAACAAAATGGTAGCAAGAAAGGGACTCTAATTGAAGGAGGGGTGGTGTAGCCTGCCAGAGCTCCTTCTTAGCGCAGCCTTCTATTGCGACTGATCAACTCCGCAGGAGAGCTAGAGCCTACTGGCATTTGTGGTGTGGCGTGGACATGTGGATGGTCGGCACGTGCATGCACGCACAAAGAGAGAGAGAGATTCAAAGACACCCTGACATGCAACCATGCAGAAGTGTCTCATGACCGGCCTTGCCTATGCTACAATTGGGGCAATGTCGACATGTGGCAAGGGAGGGCCTATTTTCTATTAAGCCCCACCAAACACTACACGTTTTTAAAAAACATTTTTTTCCTAAGTATTTCACCTTCAACGTACCTAATGCCATTTTCCCCCATGTGAGGATGATGGAGCACATGGGTCCATGATGTTCGGTGGGCCACATACCTTGGGTAGGGGGCCAATGGTGTATGATAAGTTGAGTGTTCCACTATTGGCCCCTTTACCCTATAGATCCAAGGCAAAGTTTGAGCTCCTTCTTCCCATAGTTGTTTTTCCTTGAGCTCCAATGTAGAAGTTTCATCTCTTCCCCATCAACTTCCTCCCTTCATTTTTAGTTTGGTCATCACCTCTTCATCTCACTCAACAAAAGATTTGAGAGAGAGAGAGAGAGAGGAAAACATTTGCATTTGTTTCTTTATTTGTAACTTCTATTCAAGCTACATTCTTGCTCCATATAGTCTTGCCATTAGCAAGGATGCCCTTCAAGATGTGGAGAGAGAGAGAGAGAGAGAGAGAGAGAGAGAGAGAGAGAGAGAGAGAGAGAGAGAGAGAGAGAGAGAGAGAGAGAGAGAGAGAGAGAGAGAGAGAGAGAGAGATTGCCATGATGATGACACGTTGTTTAAAGAGAGACCTACTTCTTGGATACCAAAGCTCTCCTCCTTGGGCCACATAAGCTTGGGAGCTTTCTCATTGGTTTGTGATCCCTAACCAAAGTTGTAAATAATATATAGAATAGATTCATTTTTTGAAATCAATTGTTCTAAAGATAATGTCCTCCCAATACAAGTATCTAAAATTGGTGCATCCAGGACGGTAGCTCCTTGAATTTTAAATGGATCACCTCTAATAAACTATGTTAACGGGTGTCTTTATCCCCACTTTTTACTCAATCTTCTATCATATGTATGTGCATGTGCCTGTGTATTAACATCACACTTCACACACCATAGTTCCCAACACTTAGGCTAGTACTTTGCATCAATGATGATGGTATAGATTATTATGTCACATTGTGTACATGTATACATGTGTGCGTGTGTGCACCTAGGTTGATGCTTTACACTCTATGTGTGGGGCTACATATGCATGTGCAAGCATGTCTTTCTTTCTATCATTGCTCCCTCTTTTCCCTCCCCCATGTAAAAGTGAAATACCTCATTAAGTTTTAATAACATTACTATTAATATGTTGATAAAACTATCAATATATTGATATGACAAACATTAAGTGTCATATCTAATCCTCTCTCTCTCTCTCTCTCTCTCTCTCTCTCATATTGATTGCTTGAGCTTTTCTTGTGTCATATATTGAATGAATAGATGGATGTTACCAAGTGCTCATGTTAGCATATCAAAGGGGTTGCAACATGAAGAGATGGTGACTGGTGCCAAACCATAGGCTTACTAAGCCCATGTATAAGTTTGTCGTCTACATTTATAAGAGCCTATTCATGGAGAGGCTATGGAGACTTGAGAGGGAAGAGGTATTCTAAAAACGTCCAATTGTTGCACATTGTGCATAAGCGCTTGATGCAATACATGTAGACACAGTCAAATGCATGTATTAAGGCTTAAGTGCAAGAGCTAGCTTGAACATTGAATAACGTGTCAATAGAAGACAAGTAATAGACACTCTAACTAGATGTAAGACGACAAAGATAGTATAACTATCAACTGTTATAAGCCAGTTGTGCCAAAACGTAATATTTGATAATAGTTTGAAAGGCCTCTCATTTCCAGCTCAATGAACTTACTTACATATCTAGTAATCATTACAATACAAACCTAATTTTACACACGTATCAAAAAATACAGCATAAGCACAATAAAGTTTGAAAGAACCTTGCCTATAAGCGCCTATGAGCGCAACCAAACTACTTTTAGCAACAACATCAAAGCTACAAGAAAATAATCAAAAGGGCAATGTGTACATGTGCATTGTTGCCCTTTGCATTGTTGACATCATAATGTCACTTGGTGTTTGCACCTACCATGCCAAAAAGAATTTATCATGTGGGCTTTCTTACAATGAATTTGACATGGGCTAGGGGTATATTCTTGTAATATTGTCCTCTCAAACCCCTCGTGGGAAGGAAATTACAAGAATAGGTATCTTGCCATTTTGTCCATAGGTCATTGACTTTTCTCAAAAGTTTAACCAAACATTGTTGTGTGTAGTTGCTTGACTATTGATGGCTCTTTTCTCAAAAGTCAAACCAAACTTTCGTGTTGTGGTGTTTTGTGTGTATGTGTGTGTGTTGTTTGATGGTGATAGGCGATTGTTTATACTAATGCTCTAGGTCTCTAGCTCCCAATTGTCACTTGGTGCCATATCCATAAAATAGGTCACAACCCATCCATGGAACACCATTGTGTGGAAATGTGAGGCTAAAAATGGTAGATCCTGTTTGGTGCATTTTGAAGACCCACAGTGTAAAAGCCCTCTAAATATTTTTGTACAACTCCATGACCAATAATACTAGAGAGGCATTGTAGATCAACCGTTACCGTATATCTCTACACTACGGCAGTTGCATCTAAAACATCGTTGGATCTTATAGTCACTCTTCACCTGAGAAAACAATAAGACACAATTTATAATAGGTAACATTTGGAATGTGGGAAATCTTTGGAGATATAACCTATGTACAAAGGGATGTGTAGGGAACTCTTTCGTATCACACACAATGTGACTACATACCAATTGCTTTTCATTGAGAAAGTTAATAACTTGACATTCATTTTGGATACCCAAAGGAAAGTTAACAACTCAGCATTCATCTAAGATATCCATAGGAAAAGCTTATTTGACTTTTGTTATAAGAAGCTGTCAAATTTCATAAAATAAATATTTTGCTAATTGTGACCGAGGTTTGATTCCCCTATTGCGCATGTGACTTACTACTTTCTATTGTAGATTAAGATTCAATTTATTTTTATGTTAAAATGAAAGTCCTTATTTTGTGTGCATATGTTTTCCTCCTCGCTACTCTGCCTCCCTCGTCCCTACTAGTTGGTGTGCACAAACAATATTTTACTTACTTTCCTGCAAGCCCCCCTTGTAATGAACCTTCTAAGGACATTGAGGCATAACCTATCATGAGGCTTAGAAATGGCGCAATGGAAAGGTACACAACATATATCAATAAGGAATCCTTTGTATTCATGATATAGAAAGATACAACATTAAGGCACATCTTAGGACTATACCCTCGTGATGCTAGCGGACATGTGAGGATTCAACCATTGAGCATAAGGAATCACATGTAGAAGCCCAATCCCAAGCAAGGCTTGAGTGACTACTACTCCCCATCTTAGGACTATACCCTCGTGATGCCGGCGGACATGCGAGGATTCAACCATTGGGCATAAGGAATCACATGTAGAAGCCCAATCCCAAGCAAGGCTTGAGTGACTACTACTCCCCATATAGGTGTTTCTGGCACCAATACCATGGCATACCTACAAAGCCCTTACAGTTACCCCCGCTTAATAGATTGCTTTCCTCATCAATCTAAGGGTAATTTTCCTAACTCATTCTGGGGTCTTAACATAGCTCATTCTATCAATCTATGGTCAATGTCTACCAATCTAGGACTTGACTCATGAGCGGGTTTTAATGCAATCTTTTCTATCAAGTTGGTTAGTATCTGTTGCACTACAACTTGGGGGTCTTAACACATCTTCTTCTATCAAGTTGGCTAGCCCATCTAGACTCAATTCTTTTATTCTTTTTCATTCCTAGTCCATCCTCAACTCAATTACATTTGAGGAGTGGAGGCTTCATAATCGTAACTTTATCTAACTTGGTGCTTATGGCTTTGCATGCCAAGATTTGTAGGCACAATCCCAATTTGTCACACTATTGGGGTCAAGGCGTGGTGGCATGGTTGGTGCCATGTTGTGCCACACCTTGAGGGAGGTAGTCCATTGGGTTGCTTCTTGTGCAGTTTCTTCCTTTCCTCTTGATTTTACCATGAGCCTTGGGGACTTGGGTCTCTTGGTTCATTTGCCAATAGGCTTTGTTTGCCCTCATCTCCAAGTTAAGTACTTGGGCTATTGTCCTTGGCCTCTTTGTCGAATCTTTCTTGTTTACCTTGAACTTGGACAAACTGGTGGGTTCATCTTGCCTTTTTGTATGGAAGGTGTGGTCTTGGTGCATGCCACCTCTTTGGCTCTCCTTAGCCTCATTTGGAGTTAAAGTTCTTTGGGGGGTAGGGACTAAGTTGTTACACGTAGCCCAGGATTGGGGTTGTGGAAGTAGAGGTATCATTAAAATTCTTGGAGTGACACCCATGTTTGGAGTGCTTGGTGTGTCACGGATCCACAGGATCAGGATGACAACTCCTTGCATTGCTTGTGGCCTAAATGCCAATATCTCAATCTTTACCAGCATTGAGTATGGTCCTAATGGGTTCCATAGTTCAAAGATATTCACCTTAAGAGTAAGTGAGAGTTCTCCAAGGCTCAATTAGAAAGGTTCCCTTTCATGGCACTAAGTTACCTTGGTCCGAACCATATTGTGAGCACTACCTTATGCTCTCCCTTATTTGAGGCTTCATCCTTTGACTCATTCTATCCAAGCTCATAAGGGTTCACCTCTTCAGGTTCAAACATGTATAGCCAATGACTCCATTGCTGAAGTGCACTTGGTTCCTACTTCGATCTGAGTTGGCTAGGATGGGATGTGGCTTTGGGTAGAAAGTTGGGTTTGCTTCATCCTTAGCCACGAGTTTAGCTTGGGGGGTTTTGGAGGCATTCTTGTTCTCATCTCTCATCTTGGCTCTAGTAGCCTACCTCTATTTCTTGGCATTGGGTTTCACCTTCTTCTTCTTCTCATCCTCATTCTCTTCTTTCTCTATCTTTCCTTCTTCTTTTTGGCCTTCTTCATCTCGATCTATTTTTGGTTTCTCTCTTTCCTTGTCTTTCTTTCCTAAGTCTAATTCAACTTCTATCTTTTCCTCTTTGGCTTTGATGCCTGGGTTTTTCTTTTCTTACTCTTTTTGCTCTAGCATATTAGCTTTCTAGCTCTCCACAATCTTTCTTCTAGCTTGGCTTCTCTGCCTCTTTCTACTTGCTCATTCTTCTTCCTAACTTTCTTCTTCTTGTTTTCTTCTACTTGCTTCCTCTCACTTTGCTCTATCTTTTCTTTCTCTTTTAGTCTCTTCCTAGCTAACTCTACTTGTTCTTCTATCTCTTTTTTTGTCCTTTCTTGTCTCATCTTTTCCTTGATCTTCTTTATGGATCCATCGAACAAGTTTTTTAATCCTTCTTTCCTATCATCCTCTTTTATCTCATCCCATATTCTGATGATTCTCTCCTTCAGCTCTTTTTCTAACCTATCATCATTGAAATTCATGGGGTTGGTTGGTTGTTGGGATTGAGGTGTTCTAGGATCTAGGTTGAGCTCATCCTTGCCCTTCTCTTCTACTTCAGGTTGTTGGGGTAGAGATGTTCCAAGATCTAGGCTGAGTGACTCCTCTCCCCTTTTTTCTTTTTCTTCCAACTCTTTCTTTTTCTCTTCTTCATCAACTATCTCATCATCTAAAGTTGAACTATTGGCTCCATGTAGTTGATGCCCTACCTAAGGTGCTTTCACTCTTCCATTCTCATCTTCTAAGTCTATCTCCTCATCTACTTCCTCATCATTATCTTCATCAAAGTCATCCCATGCCTCACGCAAGGGTGCCAACTGGGCCTCACCCTCAATCTCAACGGGTTGAGGTGTTCCAAGATCAGGATGATTAAGCTCATCCTCCCCCTTCTCAAACTCTATTTCTTTCAAATTTGGTTCTTCTTCCAACTAGGCTACCACTTGTGGATACAAGGGCTCATCCTTTTGACATGTCCATCATCGTCATCATCTTTCTTGTATCCTAACTCCATCATAATATTTTCTACCTTTGAACTCACTTGTCTCCATCCTTCTCCCTTCACATAATACTCTATCTTTTCTTCTTCTTCTTCTTCTTCTTCTTCTTCTTGACCACCTTCAAGTTGGTATTCTTTGGGATAGGGGTAGTAGGTGTCGAGATAATCTCCTTTCGGGTAGCTGATGGGAAAATCTTTGGGATAGTAGTATCTATATTCTTCAGGAGGGTATTTGCTATATAGGTATTGATCTTCAGGATAGCCTTCTTGGTAGTAGTCTTTAGAGTAGTGGTTGGGGTAGTAGTAGTAGTCAACTCTTGTTGGGAATAAGGTGTTCAAAGATCAAGGTAGAGCTTATCCTCTCCCTTGTCTTCCTCTTTAGCTTCGTTTGACTTGAATCTTTTGAATCTTTCTTCTTCTATCACCTATTTCTTTTTTTCCTGGCTCTTTATTCTTTGGCTAGCTTCACTCCATTCTTCACCTCTTGGACTATTTTGGCTCTCATCTACTTCAAGTATGGTTCAACTCGCTCCTTTGCTTCTTCACATCTAGAGGCAATCTCCCACTCCCACCTCAACATAATTTTTCCTTGTAGCTTCGTGTCCACATCTCAGAACATCTTCACTTGCCATAGCTTGGCTCTCTCTCTCACCATAAGTAGTTGGTAGTCAATCTCCTTTAGGTCTCCTTCTAGCTCTTCAACCTTCTCTTCCAAGTTGCACATCACATCTATTCCTTTATGGGTCGTCTCTAGTGCTTTGATGGTCTTCTTTGTCTATGAGATCACTTTGAGCGACAACTCCTTCTTCTTGAAGGGGATGCAATGGAAGTGGAGAAGGAGAAGAGGAAGATGCAAGAGAGAAGAGCACATACAATATAGGCGCTGTCCAACTGAACTGACAGCCTTATTGCACTATCATATTATATATGAATAAAGAATGGGCGGTCACAGTGTACACGGGCAGGCCAGAGGCCTTTCATCCCAACAACCTCTCATTAAAAGGCCAATGTGGCTAGGGAGTGAAAACAAATAAAAGAAAAAAAAAGACAAGGTGAGGAATCATGACATCTCACCCAATGCCCAATCGAAAAGCGAGCTGTGCAAGAAGTGTCGAGAACCTTAGCAGAAGAAGAGTCAAGCATCCTCGAGTCCATGACATCCAAGAGATAAGTGATCCCACAGTTCCATACAATGGAGCAATCCAAGAATGCTTCTCATGAAGCGAGCACGACTCATCAGTGCACGACTGTAAAGCATCAAAGTCGCGCATAGCATCACCAAGCGCATACAAGACAGTGGAGAGCAGTCAAACTCTCCAAAGTTAATCATTGAAAGAGAGCCAACATCCCGGATACTCGTCCAACAGGGTCTCAAGACTACATGTGGCCTTAGTGAAGTGGAAGACTCTGACATATGGCTAGCTGTCCAGCTTGTAAAACTACAAGAAAACGGCTCTCATGAGCCAGCAAGGGGTCTAGCAATTGACCATCAACATCCTGACCCTGACTGCTATGCATATCTATATCATCTGGGCCAATAAGTGCCTCATTTTCAACATAAACAACTTGTTGTAATGGCAATATATCTGCTGTAAAATCATCCATAAAGCATACTGAACGCTTATCAAGAGGTCTGAGAGGTGTCTGCGTCTCATAGAAGATAGCATGACGGGTGCATATGACTTATTGGGCATCCGACAAGCCTTCTTGAGCATGGTGCTGAATGTCACCCAAGTTGAAGGCGAGGACTCAATGGAAAGGATGAAGAGGAAGTTAGAATTGACATCTCGTGCCTTGAGATACGGCCTTCAAGAACACACCCTTTGTTAACCCCAACACGAAGAAAGCAAAAGGAAGTGGAAAAGATGCAGGGCAAAGGCGGAAAAAAGGTAGCCCGACTAAAGAAAGAAAATGAGAAAATGCCAAAAGCACAAGGGCAACCTTAAAAGTCCAAAGGCAAAAGGGGAAAGGCGCATTTTAAAATAAAAAGGCGCACCCTGAAATCTTGTAAAAGGATACCGGGCTCTCACCCGTGCGATTTGTAAATGTAGACGGGCGGTGGAAAGGAAGCTAGGAAGATAGAAGGACAATGGGAAAAAGGGCCTAGGCTATGGCCGGCCATGTAAAAAGGGGAAAAGGGGATGACCGCCCAAAAGGGATTTAGGGTTTTGTATATAAAGTTGAAAAGTGAATGAAAAGCTCATTCTTGTGTGTGGCCAAAAGTAGCTCTCCTCTTCTTCTTATTCTTCTTGTTCTTGCTTGCTTGAGCTTGTGCTTGAGAGAGGGAGTGTGAGTGTGTGAGGGAGTGAGTGTGTGAGGGTGAGGGACCGAGGAGGAGAAGCTCTCCATCGTCTCCTCTCTTCTCCTCTTCTCTTCTCTTCTCTTGTCTTGCTCGCGGCAATGGAGCTTGGAGCCTGGAGCTTGAGGATGGAGCTTGCTTGAAGCTTGCACTTGGATCGTGGAGCTACCGGAGTGCGCAGGAGAGGAGGTAACTCGAACGACATCAAGGTAAGCTCACTACACCCGTAGATATGGATGGTGCGTTGGCTATGTGAGAGGTAGCCATTAGTGCTCGGCTTGGAACGCTTGAAACAATAAGCGGTCCGAGGGTCTTGGCGGTTGAGTGAAAGCTTCCATATTTTGGTTCCATTGCCGAGACCAACGGATTCAAGCCTTGAGCGCTTGCGCGCTTCAAATCGAGCATTGGAGTAGGGTTTTACCCGAACTGGTGCTTGAGGTAGATAGATAGGAAGCGAGGGGGTTGAAGATGGTATTCGATCTCCTTGGCAAGTAGGTTTGCTGCTTTCTGAGATTTATGTTGTGGAATGGAGTAGTATAGGTATTTATTTTGTGATTTGGATGCATTTAGGGTAGGAAAAAACAAAGAAAAAGAAGAAAAAAACAGGCAAACAGTAGGGTTTTCTGTTGTTGTATAACAGGCTAAAACAGGGAAACAGGGGACCAGATTCAAGTTCTGGGTGAGACAGGGACAGGGAACTAGCTGTGAGGTTCTGCAGTGCTGGGAAAGGACCTTAAGAGGCCTGGGAGGCCAGGACAGACCTCAGTTCCTTGGTTTGCCTTGTGAGAGAGAGAGAGAGAGAGAGAGAGAGAACTTCTGGTTCACAGGATGAGGAAGCGTTGCCCCGATTCCTAGGCATCGGTGATTCGTGCTGTTCCAGGTGAGTCTGATGTCTTCCAACACGTGCCCTGATCAGATTCAGAAAGTCTGTGGTGATTTTGTGCACCAGACAGTGAGGAGGGGACAAACGCGCGGGAATCGCGTCAGCCCGTCGACGCACTCGGACCAACTCGCTGTGGTCCGATTCCCAGAATCGGACCACCCGAGTTCGGGAGTCAGACCGTCTGATTCGCAGAATCGGACCACCGGAGTTCGGGAGTCAGACCATCCGATTCCCAAAATGGGACCACTCAGCCCGATCGGACGTGCCACGTGGCACTCGGACCAACCCGTCTGATTTTTAGAATCGGACGCTCGGACCAACTCGTCCGAGTCGGACACTCGGACGAGTCCATAATCGGACCACTCACAATCGGACCAGTCAGAATCGAACCAATCAAAATCGGACCACCCTGTCCGATCGGATTCCCAGAATCGGACCACTTGAAAATCAGACCACTTTTTGATCGGAGTCCCAGAATCGGACGTGACCAAAATCGGACCATTGGTCCGATCGGACCCACCCAAAATCGGGCGTTCGATTCTGATAATCGGACTCCTAAAAATCGGACATCTGAGAATCGGACCAAAAACTGTCAAAATCGGACAGGTATCCAGATCTCAAATTCTGACGCATCTAAACCTCGAAATTGACCCCAGAGGCTACGTAGAGCTGAAGGCACATCACATATCCATAACCGGGCTAAAATTTAGAGCACGCAGTTCAAAATTTGGCTATAAAAGGTTCTCCAAATTGCATATGGTGTCTACCGTAACGGCCCTGCGGGCCGGGGGGACTGCCCCCCCCGAACCCCCGCAGAGGGGGCTTGCCCCCTCCGCACCTCCCCCGAGTAGGTTGGAGAGAAAACACGCGCCGTGTGACAGGTCTTCCAAATTGGACCCTAGTGAAGTGATGGCTCTACACAAGCATGGATTCTCACTTGCAAAAGAGCAGCCAAAAGCCCATACCCGAATAGAGACAAACAGAGACCCTAGAACCTCAAAGGGCCAATCTAGCCATCAAGGGCAAAAAGGCCATGCCACGAGAACACAAAGACATTGTGTTCATACCATGTCTAGTCAGAGTGAAATGCAACATCAGCAAGCTGCAAATGCCAATATGACTAGACATGACACTCTTGACGAGAGATGTACCTTGAATAGCACTGCACTGACGATCCAAGACAGCAGTGGAAAATCCACATCTGGTCGTGCAGTCGAGAACTCAAGGGCGTCTGTTAGAAGGCTTAAATTTACAAGCCATGACCCGGAAGATGAAGACATAGTACCACGTGCTTATCTTAGGGTCAAACTCACCGCAAAAAGAGAGCATACTATTGATGCTCTGATTGATGAAGGAGCAGATTTTAACATCTTGACCTATGAATCATGGACCCGACTAGGCCAACCAGAGCTCACACCGACTAGTGCAACTCTTAGCCCTTATGGGGGACAACCACAAGCACTAATAGGGAAGTGCAAAATCCTTGCGACAATTGAAACAGAAAGCTTCCCTATCCTATTTCATGTTCCTCCAAAAAGTGCTAGCTGCAAGAAAGAAACCCTCCTAGGAAGACCCTTCAAAAGGGCGACCAAATGTGAGGCTGACTATGTAGCACAGAGGATACACCTGACACTACCGGGTGTGAGGATAGTCACCACATTTAGCAAGGGTGACCTCATCGAACCTCAAGGGAAAGGCAAGGAAGGTGATGACATAACAGTCACGCCTACAAACGAGGGCAAGGACTTGTTGGAAGAGTTGATACAAGCACAGGTCGAACAACAAGAACTAGTGAGTGAGGCCATGCCGGAAACAAGAAGGTCAAGAGACAAGGCCAAGGACAGGGTTTGGACTCACAAATATTGTAGAAGACCACGAAAGAAGCCCAAGCCTTATAGATGGAGGCGTCGATGGAGAGTCAGCACAACACCGCGATGGATATCCAAAGCGTTGCTACGTGCTCAAGGATAATACGCACGTAACCAATGGATTTGGGTGCCCAAACTCCCTGCTAGGCCACCTCTATCAGAAGCCCAAACTATGTCCAAAGCAAAGAGGCGTAGGAGGAAAACTAAACGAACGGCCAAGTTTCAAACCAAAAATATTGGAGTGATTGAGCCCATCACTACTGAAATCAAGAAACCAAACATGGCCTATCAAAAAGTAGATCCTCAGCCTAGTGTGCTTGACAAACAGACACTAGATGCAGCCACTGAGCGTGCACAAAAATCATTAGTGCCCAAGGAGCCTTTGATTTCCCAAGGGGAGAACAAATATCATAGGCACAACATTGCTCATGGCAAGGCTATTTGCTTAACAAAGCAAAAAGCACAATCATCTAATAGCCTTGAGAAAATCATTCAGCTAGTGCCACATCCACCTAGGAGTCCTAGATCTCCTACGCCCTCTTCTCCCAAACAGACACAAGAAGCACTACAGCAGTTGTCAAGGGCGACTGCTCAATTCCAATCTCTATCTCCATCTAAGCTTCCAAACGTCAAAGAGGTGGGGGATGATGCCATCTGTAGCTCTCGACTCAAGGATATGCATGAGCAACCTAATGTGACTAAATCAACTCATGTTCGATCTACACAAATGAGTGCTCAAAGGCCAACGAAAGACACAACCACTTCTGATTGCCCTAGGGACTTGACACCACAATCCACCAAGGGTAACCAGCCCACTGAACTGGTTGCTACTACTTCCAATCCGGGATCACAGCAGTCACAGCCCTTGGCCGTGACAATGCCCCTTGTGGAACGTGTCCTTAGTAGTTTACCTGTGAAGGAGGTGTCGCAACCAAATCCCTCAACAACTCCAGCGCTTTCAAAGTGCCTAAAGCCTAGGACGGAGGAGTCAAACGCAAGGGAGTTGGTTGAAAAGCTAGACTCTCCAAAAAGAGCAGCAGTTGTGCCCTCACAATCGGGCAAGGCTATTCAGCAAACCACGACTATGTCCCATAAGGACACACTAGATAAGGGAAATGCTGAGGCCCGACCGGGCACATCAACGGTCGATATAGCCCAGGGTCATGAGTCGTTGAGCGAGGCACCTTCATTGACCAAGAAAAAGAGGAGAAAGCAGAGAAAACAACAACAGATGTAGGTGGTGGTGGACTCCAAGAACATTGAGACGAAGGGCACTGGAGAGTTGATGAATGAAGCATCGAGTCCACCCACCAATGAACTCATCGATACCTCTCCTAATAGCGGTGAAACCTCAGACACATCCGTGTGTTCTGAAAAACCAAAGCAACCGTTGCCATCAACAGTTGCTTGCAACACTCTATCCACTAACAATAGAACTCACATTGATCAATCAAGAGTGGATACAACGCTGTCACAACAGGGTGACAAATCTATACCAGTCACATCCGAGAAGAACCATGACGAAATAACAACAAAACCTCAGGAGAAACGTGAGAACCCCAAGAGCACAAGGAATCCTAGCGTTGACCAATCTTGCTCATCTAGGCCTGAGCCCCCAGCCATGCTAAAGCCTAAGGAAACTCTTAGAACTTTGCGTGAGATAGCAACCGAGCAAGCCCTCGTTGAACATAGAAATGTCGCAGAATGCTTAACTGAGTTAGAGGCTAAGCTCAAAGTGGTCGCACGTGTCTACGTCCTTGCGGACGTGGGCACGATCCCCAAGGAGCAGCTTGGAGAGTACTTGACCTTTCCTCTATCATGGGAAGAACAAGAACATCTTAACGGGCACTATGACAGGCTCCTGCATCAACAGATGCGACTCATCCCTGACGAGGAGGCTGACGAACTACGCTTAACCGTCATGTTCAATGAAGTGCTCTGCCGACCGAATCTCATAGACCTAGAGCTACTAAAGCGACTGTCAGCAGGCCAGAGTCAATTTGAGCGGCGTTGGTGCGAAAGCCGCGTCGTAATGGCCAAACTAGGGGCTTAGATCATGACGGTCTCAGAAGAGAGATTGGCCAAATGGCGATCCCAAAGGGACCCAACCTACGTGGCACCAACTTCCCTTCGAGTGCTCACTGACATTCGAGGTGCGGACTTGGCTGGGATTAGGCTACAGGGCCCTTTGATTGATAAGGTTCTCACCGAAGAGGAGTTACATATTGCCAGTAGACTCGGTCAAGGTTCCATGCTACTCGATGTGGCAAAATATCTATCAGTATTAAGTCAGCTGCCACGAATACTAGATGCGTGTGCCATGCTCCGGTACAACCCCGAGTTCTACACTTGGGTCTTATCCTCATGATGTGACATGGATTCATAGATATGTATATAAATAAACACTGATTTTTGTGTCACCTTGTATAAACAATATCAACACACACAAGTAATGATAGTCAAGCACAGGGAGAAGAGTTGGTTCTAACAGGCTAACCTCCTCAAGTCCTCTTCTCATCACACATTTAAAAGCCGTGTGACCGCTCCCACCTCCAAGTGAACAGCATGCAACCCACGTTACCGCCATAGGAAGCCTTGACCAACAACAATGATGGTGTAGACAGGGTGCAGCCCCTCTCTATACACCTTCTTCCCTTTTTGGTCTATCCTTCCGAGGATGTGCCCTATCCCACTCCATGACAACCAGTCCACACAACTTAGCATAAGCCAATGTTGGCTAATGGCTGGAGGCAAAACGAACATCATCATGGGGGCCATTCCGTTACGACAAAACACTGCATGCCTCACCCCTCCCCTTTTTGTCACATGCGCTTGATAAACCACATTAAAATCCCTTCCATTCAAACAGTTGTATCCTATATCCAGGTCTGACCTTTGGATTGCATCTTGCAGGCTCCCCTTGTGGTGGAACGCATGGAGGATCATGGAGAGCTAGCATGCAAAGACGCTCTTCACAAAAGACGGGAGCATGTGGCACGCGCCCCTCCACCGGAGCGCTATGTGCCCACCATCAAAAGGTATGCCAAGAAGCGAGGCCCTAAGCGACACTGCCCAGGGCGAAGGCCCAAGAATCCTCGAGTCAAGAAAGTCGAGACTCGAAACGTGCAACAGGTGGCAGCACTAGTGGTACGAACTCCCAGCTCCCGCTCGGGCCCCAGATGCTCAAAGGCAAAAAGGGCAGCTCGGGAAAGAGAAGAATTTAATGAATTATTTAAAGATATTCTGGAGACGGTAGCGGGCCGGGATTACACCATTCATGTCCCGACCGACATGTTCCCTGCTCACCCCCACGGGAGCCCCACACCAGCAGAGCCCCAATCACCCGGCCATCCAGACTCGCCCCGCCTCGTACAAATCGAGTAGCCCATAATGCATAAAGGGCTTATCAAATGATAACTGGCCAGGACTTTTGGTTTTTAATGGTTAAGTGTTCCCGACTTGTTAAGTGTTGACATGTTCCTGACTTGGATGAACTTATTATATCTGCATTTAATATATGCTACGTCTTTAGCAAAAGAAAAAGCTAATCAAGCGCAGGTGATAAATATCTAGTCAACACCATAGAATTCAAATAAGTGATGTCTCCTTGCATTGCACTGGGTTATTATAGTTGCGGCATACACAATGCATATACTCTCATGAAGCGACAAGTGGATGCAGGATAATACAGGTCCCTGTGCGAAAATGCTCAATGCCAATCACCGCAACACCCACAACCCCATAGCAAGCCGCGACAAAGCCATGCTGCCGAAAGCACCTTGCCAATCGCCCACATTGCCACGCCCCCTTTCTGAGTCAGGCTCTATAGTTGGCTCACGGCAGTCGTTACCTCAATTGTACCAGCATCGCATGTGCCGCAAGGAGGGTTGCAATATCTCAAGTGTATCTCCCCCTTTCACCAAATGCTTCTCTAATAGCGAGGCTAGGGCACCATCATCATTGTACTACTCATTTTTTGAGCCTTCGAAGCTTGACATTTTCCAACCCATTGAAAGGCTGATAGCCTCAACATATTGTAATGATTGTACTCAGGCAAAAAAAAAAAAGAGAGAAAAATGGAAAAAAAAAGAAGAAGAAAAGAAAAGAAAAAGAATTGAATGGAAAAATAAAGAGCACCCATGATCACAGCACAGCACCTAGGGGTCCTCAAATTAGGTACGTCTGGTGACCTTGGTCGACCGGCTTCGTCCCTAGTCCCCTAGCCCCCTACAATCACCCACAATTGTTCAGGGCACATCAAGGGCAAGACATACCTGGGAAGGTGGTCTCGCCTAGGGTTAGACCTGTCACCCTGACCCACTTGCACAATTTTCTTTTGCACTCTGCCTTAGTACCATTGCAATCAGTGGTGATAAGCACCGCATGATTGGCCATGAAAAGTACACCGCACTCATCAAGCAAGTCCAATGGTTTCCAGCTCCTGAAAGTGCGGTGTCCCTGTATTCAATTATGCTCCGTCGTGCAATCACAATGCAAAGGATGTTTCATATACCTTCACTTGTACTTCTTCTCAACACGGACAACTTTGCTTCATCCACGAATTGTTATGAGAAACTAGCCCACGGTCTTCTAACTATGTAATATCTAAGTATGCACGAGCACTTACATAATATCTGCACCAAAGTATATGCACAGTTTGGGTCCTCAAGTGCAGGACAATACTCTCAGCTTGCTTAGAGTTCGACCTGTCTCCCAAACTAATCAAATATGTCTTGTGCACGATAAGAAGACTAGCACTACCCCTTAGGGAGAGATCACACGAGAGGTTTTCAAATTGCAAGTATTGAAGCCTCCAACGAAATTCCAATCGCTCCTTATCAACACTCAACTTTGAATGCTTGTCCCTTACCATCTGACAAGCCCACAAGGAATCGTCATGCGCAGAATCCCCAACAAACCAACACTTGTGCTGGCCATCCATGCAATCCCCAACACAGCATGCCCTACCACCAACTCCAACAACCTTCCACCAACCACCTTGGCCACCAACAGGCCCCCAAGACCTTCTGCCGCACCACCACCAACACTCCTCCACGGAAACCACAGGCATCCTTGTCACCCACGTCTTCGGTGCATGCTACAGCCTGCTACCTACGACGGTGAGTGCCATGGGACTGGCAATCGTCTAGGAGGGGGGTAATGTTAACCCCAACACGAAGAAAGCAAAAGGAAGTGGAAAAGACGCAGGGCAAAGGCGGAAAAAAGGTAGCCCGACTGAAGAAAGAAAAGGAGAAAAGGCCAAAAGCACAAGGGCAACCTTAAAAGTCCAAAGGCAAAAGGGGAAAGGCGCATTTTAAAATAAAAAGGCGCACCCTGAAATCTTGTAAAAGATACCGGGCTCTCACCCGTGCGATTTGTAAATGTAGACGGGCGGTGGAAAGGAAGCTAGGAAGATAGAAGGACAATGGGAAAAAGGGCCTAGGCTATGGCCGGCCATGTAAAAAGGGGAAAAGGGGATGACCGCCCAAAAGGGATTTAGGGTTTTGTATATAAAGTTGAAAAGTGAATGAAAAGCTCATTCTTGTGTGTGGCCAAAAGTAGCTCTCCTCTTCTTCTTCTTCTTGCTTGCTTGAGCTTGTGCTTGAGAGAGGGAGTGTGAGTGTGTGAGGGAGTGAGTGTGTGAGGGTGAGGGACTGAGGAAAAGAAGCTCTCCATCGTCTCCTCTCTTCTCCTCTTCTCTTCTCTTCTCTTCTCTTGCTCGCGGCAATGGAGCTTGGAGCGTGGAGCTTGAGGATGGAGCTTGCTTGAAGCTTGCACTTGGATCGTGGAGCTACCGGAGTGCGCGGGAGAGGAGGTAACTCGAACGGCATCAAGGTAAGCTCACTACACCTGTAGATATGGATGGCGCGTCGGCTATGTGAGAGGTAGCCATTAGTGCTCGGCTTGGAACGCTTGAAACAATGAGCGGTTCGAGGGTCTTGGCAGTTGAGTGAAAGCTCCCACACCCTTCCAATCGGCACAAGTATTACTATGGCACAACAATATAGTTACCGATGGCAAGCCGACCTTTTCGTTGACGAGCTCAGGGAACTAGGGTTTGAAGGACAAGTGCAACAGCCACCACCTAAAGACCAGTCGGCTATAGAGCAAGCCACGGAAGAGGGGCCAGACTTTGAGCAAGAATTCGACAAAGAACAGCACAAAGAGCCTAGTCCGCCACTGCCTGAATTGCCACCGGAAGAGCCAGAATGGGCACAAATTCCTGAACACATGATAGCAGCCTGAAGAAGAAGGCAAGAGCTTGTGGAGCAAGCCCAGAGGAGAGTGAGAGTACAGCCACAGCAACTCCCTGAAGAGCCCATGCCGATACACAAGGATCCCTATACTGTCAACTGGTCTCAGGAGTTGACTATATGGTGACAACGGGAGTTCCAAACAAGACCGTTTGAGCTGTCCTTTTCTTATCCACGATCTTTGGACCGTGTTCTACCCCTGGAGACAGTGGCAAGAATCAACAGAATGGCTAATGACCTCGCCAACATATGGATAGAGGAGAGAAACATTGCGGTTACCAAATGGAGGCAGGAACTAGCAGATTATTGGCAGGACAAGGTGAACTGGGTTCCCAAGACCGTCCAAGGCTACGAGGCGCAGCCGAAGTGGAGGAGGATGATTTGGGATACCAAGTCTAATGCATGGACTGCTTTTTGTAGCTCATTGCCTGAAGAGCGGAACGACCCCACCTACATGCCTTACCCCCGCAGACATGGAGTCAACCATGACACGAACCTGCATGGGCCCCTAGACTTTCCAACAATCTACAATGTCAATGCACGGACTTCTGAGGGATGCTTGGTTTTTAGATTGGAGGATATCCTCCCATCCACCAACTGCTTCCTCGAGGATTTCTCCTCATGTCCAGACCCAGCATTTATAGTAACATGTAATTACCTTAGGCTCATTAAGTTCTTGCTTAAGAAAAAGCCTGCAGTTGAGGAAGCCCACATTCGCCCGCTCTTTTTTTATATCAACTTAGGCATCGATAGTCGTGCCATGGCTAGGCTCATGATGAGGGTGACCTTACTCCCCTCCTGCACGGAAATCCTAGAAGATATGAGCAAAACCGCTTCACGAGGTGTAACCATCCCTTTTTGTCATCAACACCTTTGAAGGTAAGAGCTAGCATCAAAGAATATATGCAAAGCCGCACATTTTTGACTAAGTGCCTGAAGCCACCTCGTGGACCATCCGAGGATGATAGGAATACAACATAAGAACTCTTTTGTATTCCAAGTTGTAGCCATGATCAATGAGTCATCCAAAAAAAAAAAGAGAGAAAACGAAAAAGAGAGAGAGAGAGAGAGAGAGAGAGAGAGAGAGAGAGAGAGAGAGAAAGAAAGAGAAAAAAGAAAAAATAAAGAGGCCAGTACTAGGAATGAAAAGAAAGAGGGCACTAGAGGATAAAAAGGTACAAGAAAGAGAAAATCAAAGGTTTGAGCTCCCCATGAAACATCTTGAGTGCCACATTCACTGCACCTAGGGTTTTCACCTAGCCCCTTTCCCACCTCACGCTTAGGGCACATGACTACCAGACATGTCACCCTAAGCTCTGCATCGCACCCATGACAATGCACGAACTGGGTCCTCAAGTGTGGGACAACACCATGGGCTTGCCCAAGCTTCGACCCAACTCCTAGTTCTACCGCCACATGCACTGCACGCACCACGGAGAGGCAGACACACCCCTTAGGAAGTGCACAACTTTACCTTGCAGGTTAAGATCGGGCTGTATCAAGGAGAAAGCACATCAACCAATGGATCCGCCCCAACACCATTTTCAATTTCAAGGGCAGATCTTTGTCAAGACACCTTTCCGGAAGGACCCAATTCAACACCATTTTCAATTTCAAGGATAAATTCCTCCAACACCATCCTAGACAAGGGCATGTATACAAACTCAAAAGGCCACCCGGCCACCAACACTACCACCTTCCAAGCTACCATCCAACATTGCCATGGGAGTGGCACTCGACTAGGAGGGGGGTAATGTTTACTGCAACACCAACAACAAGAAAAAGCGGGAAAATAGAAATATCTGAGAAGTAGGAAAAGGCGTAGGGCAGGCATGGAGAAGGCGCCCAAAAGAATAATAAGTCCAAAAAAAATCCAAAAGCATGGAAACAACTGTCAAAAGTCCAAGTCGCAACCACCGAAGTTTGAAGGAGTTAAAAGCAAGAAAGCACACCTTTAAATGCAAGGGTGCTCTCAAGCTACCATCCAACATTGCCATGGGAGTGGCACTCGACTAGGAGGGGGATAATGTTTACTGCAACGCCAACAACAGGAAAAAGCAGAAAAATAGAAAAATCTGAGAAGTAGGAAAATGCGTAGGGCAGGCATGGAGAAGGCGCCCAGAAGAATAATAAGTCCGGAAAAAATCCAAAAGCATGGAAACAACTGTCAAAAGTCCAAGTTGCAGCCACTGAAGTTTGGAGGAGTTAAAAGCAAGAAAGCACACCTTTAAATGCAAGGGTGCTCTCAAATCCTTGTAAAAGAGCACCAGGCTCCCTCTTGTGCAAATTGTGAACTTAGAAGGGCGGTAGAACTAGCTAGGAAGTGAAAGAATGGAGAAAAAGGGCCTAGTCCATGGCTGGCCATGTAAAAATTGAGGATGACCCCCCGTGGAAAGTAGGGTATGTATATAAACTTGAAAAGTGAATGAGAAACTCATTCTTGTGTGTGGCAAAAAGCTTCTTCTTCTTCTTCTCTTTTTCTTTCCTTCTTGCTTATGCTTGAGGGAGGGAGTGAGTGAGTGTGAGGGATCGAGGAGAAGAAGCTCCCCGTCTCCTCTCTTCATCTTCTTCTCTTCTCTACTCTTCTCTTGTCTCTCGCGGCTATGGAGGATGGAGCTTTTTGGAGAGGGATTGAGGTTACTTGAGCTTGCCTCAAGGATCGTGGAGCTACCGGTGTGCAGCACGGGAGAGGAGGGTACTTGATCAGGCATCAAGGTAAGCTCACTACACCCCATAGGTAGGGAGGGCGCGTCGGCTATGTGAGAGGTAGTCATGGCCGCTCGGCTTGAAATGCTTGACCAATAAGCGATACGTAGGTCTCGAGGATTGAGTTTGTGGCTCGAGCTTTATTAAACTTTTCTAATTTATAGTATTTTCTTTCTTTTTTTGTTAGATGGCTCAAACAGTTTTTGATTATTATCATGCATCACCTTACCAAATCAAAATTCAAGAGGTATTACACATTGTGGCTATAGATGACATAATCCGTAGAACTCTAGCTAGAGTAATTGAAAGACTACCAGATGATGGATTTACTAATGGAAATACTTCTTTGTATATAGAAATTCTATATTTTGGATACTTTCAATGCTGTTATGTTAAACAAACAAATGATGATTACTTCATATCCCGCTCCCACACTAGCCGGATACCAAATGATTGGAGCAAGTGGGGAGTTCCAAGATTTGCCATATTTCGTTACTTTGCACTAGTTCCATCCAAACTCTGCTAATTGCTTTGCGAATATTAGAGGTTCGTCCCACATGCCCCTAGATAATACTTACTCATTTTCTTCATAAATGCTTTATTGTACGAAATTGATAAATTTGATATTATGTCTTCTAAAATTCTTTTTCATTTTCAAGTTTTGCAACATAGTCTGGAAGAGGGCATGTGTACAAAGAGCACATAATAATGTAAAGGCTCCATTAAGTGATCCAATGGTACGCATGCTAGCAATGTCAAATACTCTATCAAAAGATTTCATTTTGAAGGCTATCACTACAAGATATAGGCCTTATACCGACGTTAAAAGCGAAGAGAATGTTCATAAAGAAATTTTCCCCCGTTGTTGCAAAAAACATCGTTATTGGCGACGCCATAGAACAGTCGGTATTAGCGTCGTTATCAACGTGACTAATTGCGTCGGTATCAGTGTCGCAAAATGCGACACTGATACCGATGCAAATAGCGACACTGATAACGATACTTTGTGACGCATTTTGCGACACTAATAGCGATACCTGCAGTAAATTTGCGATGATAATAGCGACACTAACAGTTATATTTTGTTTTCTTTCCAGCACTTCATTACAAATCGTGATCCCGTCGGCCTTGAGACTCGATATGGAAAGATGCACGGTCTCACTGCATTGATCGACTGATTGTATGGACACGGAAGCCCTGCAAGTCACTCATCTTTCTTGTCCGTAGTTACCATGTTTAATTAGAATGCATTATTGTATGGTGGACTGATGTGTAGTTGTTTCTTTATTTGAAGAGTCCATTTGATGCTCCTTTACGGCGGGATGAGGTTTCGGATGGCGATGATCTATAGCTCGCCCTTGGATCCCTGGAGCTCACACACCCTTCATTTTTTGTCACATGATCTGTGTAGACATTTTCTATGTAGTAGTAGTATCTTTTGTTCCTCGTGCTATTCAAATTTTTGCTTGTTGGACCCTCCGGAAACATCTCTAAATGTTGGTTAGGGTTGCTTCCACTACTCAGCTTGCTTCACTCATTCTCAATTTTTTTGCAAGCTCAATTTTCCCACTACAAAATTGGAAAATAGTTTTGGACATATGACATTGTTCCATCTATCTAGAGATCCTACCTATATTTCTTTGATTGGGTACAATATTAAGCATTATCGAATCTTGAAATCTTACTACCATTGGAGTTCACAATGTGGGCTCTCGAAATCTTACTATCATTGGAGTTCATTCTACCAGATACATGTATTTTTTCCCCAAAGATCACAATGATGATGTTTATTTGTCTTTCGAGATCCTTCTATTAATACATATACAATTGCCCAAAGATCAATATAGTAACATTTATTTGATTGCATGTATGTTGATGTGATAGACCAATAACAATATTTGCTCTTTTCTTTTTTATGTGTTATTCTCACATTGAACCTAACACCTTTTCAACATTAGTATAATTCATTCACATGGTTTCAACAAAAAATGTGAGTAACGAATCAAAGTCTCATAGTTTTAACATGGTCTTGTCAACAATCATGTACTTTTGGTTTAACCATAAATTGAATCAATTAATAAGGCATTAAAGCTATTATCCATTAATATTAAGCTTTTACTAATTCATGCTTCACATATGCTATAGCCATTTTGTTATTTTCACGAGTATAAAATGTCTCTTGCTTGCCCTAAAAAGTATGCTAAAACATGTTTCTTCCATTGGCCACTTGTATGAGAGGGCAATTTTATGACACGCTAAGTGGCTCTTCCAAAGTCCTCTTTAGTTGCCATTTTGTACAATAAGGACAACCGAATAACATATACAATGATTCACCCTTGCTATCAAAAGGTGAGGGCAATCCAAGAATAGAATAAGAGGTCTTTTGAAGCCCTCTTTAATTACCATGTGGTATAGCATGGCATAGAATGCACAAATAATGGACAATGAATTCCCCTTGCCATTGGAAGAGGAGGGCAATCCAAAAACAAGGTAAGAGAAAGGCCTTTTAAAGCCCTCTTAACTTGCCATGTGGCATACAAAGGGAAAGACCAAACAAGTTATATGATGATTTTTACCAATTTTCTTAAGGCTTTTGAAATGACGTACCTTGCGTTGCATGTGGATATGGCATTAGCTGCTGCTTTCCATCTTTATGCTTGATCGTGTCAACTTTGGTTACCCAAAACCACTCACTTGGAGTTATAAAGGTCACGTTTTGGGCAAAAGGAACGTGGGTTACGGTATATGAAATTTATTTGAATGCAGCTTTAGCGAGGTTAAAGTGCATGACGACCTTTTTGACATGTCTACTTGAATTAGGATCGGGCCTTTCATAGGAATAGGCTCCGCATTGCGCAATGGCCTCTACATGTATGGAGGAACGAGCAATGATCAAAAGAGTAAATCTGCACCGTAATCAGGTTACTACGTGATGACAAAATACCAATTGCCAAGACATGCATATCAAAGCCCCGTTACCAATGCTGATGCAATTGGGTATCTGAAGCATAAGATCCTCAAAGTTAGCTTGTGCAAAAAGGCATGCGGAATGCAAAAGAAGGTGAGAAAGAATGACTTGGAGGCAAACCATCGCACATGCGAGCCAAAATTGTGATTTAAACAAAAGTAAAGCTCATTTGTTAGCTGATCATTGTTTCCCGGAAAAACTGCAGTTAATTTAGTGCGTAAACAGCGTTGCAGCAAGCAATCCTTGTGATCTTGTAATGGAGAGTTTAATTGGATGGCGTACAGCTAACTTCTCTCACTTCTTGCAAGAGGATCAACAATTGCAGTCGACTACTGATTAAAATGTCTTAATTCTACACATAATTCCAAGAGATCGTGACATTCTAATATGATAACTCGTCCGCACAGACAAATATAGCATGCGAACATCCCTAAAAAAGTCCATTGCAAATCATTGGCTGTAAATCCGGCTGTACATCCTGTTCACTCTCGCATGATTTCTTGAAAATGGCGTGCTTTATGCAATTAGCTCACCTTCTGCTTATTATCGCATGTTTGCTAAATCTCAAATGATAATGCTACAGTATTGAGCCCATGTTGGGTGCATGTTTAAAGATATCCTCGTCTTCTGGGCTTGATAATTCACGGAGCGAATATCTATCATATCCCACCTTCACTAAAATAGTTTGCATTTCTGTGCCTCATCAAAATTGTACGTCCGTAAAATTAGTCAGATGGACGCCACTTTTCTCCTGCATAAATTGCATTTTCTCCAAGAGCCTCTTCAATCCGCAAGAGCTGCATCCAATGGAATGGTGATTGAAGTCAGAACATAAGATGCTTCAACTGGCACTTCCAAGATATAACTTTAAACATCGGTTGGCAGAAAGTACATATGAGATGCTTAGAAGTTAGGGGCTTCGAACACTGAAGCGCACATCCACAACCCAGAAACTCCTTTTAGCTTTCAAATCATTATCTGTCTTGGTGGGACATGTGAGGGACAGCCCTAGATGGTTCTAAGAACGTTTAAGACTACATTTCTGGGACAGACCATTCCACTGTAAGTGCGGTAATGAGAAACTCACACTCTTTAACTATCGACTGTAACAGAGGGTGTCAAACATAAACAAAGCATTTCAGTTGCCATTGTCAGAACTGAGCTTCTTGATTAACGACCAACTCAATACCCATTTCCAAAAAGTCAAAAGGTCAGGTTATGTGTCTCAGAAGACAGATTAGGTTATGTGTCTCAAAAGACAGATTAGAACTCACATTCACGTGTTATATCATATGCTGGGATATATGATGAGTATGTACCTGGTTATATTTAGCAAGGCGCTCACTTCTGCACGGGGCTCCTGTTTTTATCTGCCCAGTTGCCAACCCTACTGCCAGGTCTGCTATAAAGGAGTCCTCAGTTTCACCACTCCGGTGAGATGCCATAACTCCCCAATTTGCATCCTTTGCCATTTTTACTGCTTCAATAGCTTCAGTAACTGTTCCGATTTGATTAACCTGACAAAATCATTGAACATGGAAGTTTTACATTTTAATGAATAGACACAGCTACAACTTGTTATGACAGCGGCATGTAATGCATAGGTTTTTCCTTTGCTGCACCAGTATCCCTGGACTATGGCCCTGAAATTACTGCACAAGTATATAAATTCTTTTTTACTCTGCAGAATGGTTTTATAAAAAAGATACATGTGACTCAAAACTACCTTACACAAATATAACAAAGTTTCACAAATGGAAGATTGCATTAACTAACACATTCAATCGCCAAGTCCAATAGCTCTAGCTCAATGACAACTTAGCAATTTTCGAATATCCCTTCTTTGCACAGTTCCCATGCACAAAGAAGTGGGCAGCAAAGAGGTGTAGTCTAATAGGCAAAAGACTACTGATTGTGCAGTGCCAGGTGGAAGCTTCAGTTCAAAGACAGGAAAAGAAAGATTCTCGTACACAAGTATGCAGTGTTTAATGGTGATACAGCTTGATTTTCTGCAGTGTTTGTTCTTGAAGCAACGAATAATTACCTTTAACAGTAGCGCATTGCAAGCTTTCTGTTCTATTGCTTTGGCAACACGTTTAGGGTTTGTAACAAGCAAATCATCACCAACCACCTTTCGAGCAGGAAAACCTTCTGTCAGAGTACATATGATGGACAAAAACGTCTACAATAAGCATTATTGAGAGAAACTACCAACCTGGCAGGCCCCTGAAGACGTTAATGTTTTAGTACTCTCCCAGTCATCTTGATCAAACGGATCTTCTATTGACACAATCGGGTAATCTTCAAGAGAATAACAAGGTTAGCACTTCGCATGAGAAGAAGATCCCACCAAACAAAACATAAGATAGCTTTCCACACATACTAAAAGATGAGCTACCTGCACACAACTCTTTGTATAGATTTATCATCTCAGCACCAGTTTTCTTTGCAGAATCAGTATTATTTGGTGTTTTGAAATCCAGATCATACTTTTTGTCATCTGTAGACAATAAAAACCACGCCAATCAACCTTCATGTAGTGTTAGTGCAGTAAAAATTTGATAAAATCTAGAACTCAGAGAGCATGATTAGAACTGACTTAACTCAAAAGCTCTTAACCTGTGAAGAATTCACTTGCAGCAACGTCGATTCCAATCTTTATCTTTCCAGAATAACCTGCCTTATTTATCGCTTCCATAATGAGATCCAAGCCTTCTCTAGCACTGTGCTATCAGGTGGAAACAGCTTAATCTCTCTCTCTCTCTCTCTCTCTCTCTCTCTCTCTCTCTCTCAATGGGTATTTATATTAATTACAGAAAGAGTACAGGATAACAACATTACAAAGCGCAGGGTATATATCTCTTTGTGTGTGTGGCCAAGCACACCTTTTCAAAAAAAATTCAAACCACAGTTCATCTCATAAATGTTCGATCACAGAAACTTCATGACAAAATCTTACCCCAAAGAATCAATAGTGGCAAAAGCACATCCATCATAGTCAAGGGAAACGGGAATGGAAACAGAAACATCAAATCTCCTAGCTAAAACTTAGAATACAAGTTTCATACTCAAAATCAAGGCTTTCTAATTTCCAAGCTTTAAAAGAGTTCTACAAAAGGTGTAAGCTCAAAGGAGCTTTCTAATGCATACAAGGATTTTGGACATAATTAATATGTTGATTGCAAAGAAGGAACAATTGTAAATAAGAGCAAAACCATACAAGAGAGCGAGTGAAAACTAATTATGATCTATTAGTTTCTCTTCCTCTCTGTCCCCCTCTTCCTCATCCATGTCATCGCCTTCGGTCGCTGTAGACAAATCCTCTTCATTATCATTATCATCCTCATTAACGAAGAAGGTTGAAATGGATCGAGACGACTCTATCATTTTAAATGATTAAACATTTAACAATTTAAGCTTAATTAATGAAACATTTAACATTTAAACATTAAATATTAAAAGACTATTAAATTAATGTTATGAGTTTTTAAAAAAACGCTACATTAAAACGTTACACATTTAACAATAAGACATTAATAATGCTTAAAGAGCATGACAATGAAAAAGTGTAAAGAATATGAGATTAATAACACTTTGAATGCTACATTTAAAGCATAAAGAACATGACAATTAATAATGCTATGTGTAAACAAGCGTAAAGAACGTGACAATTAATAATGATATGTTTAAAGCCTAAAGAATATACTACATTTTGCTAGAAACATTTCAGGCTTTTTGGGAAACGGGGCGAACAGAAATGTTTCCCCAAGGGGAAACGCCACATGGCAGCCGTTTCCCCAAAGGGCAAATGTTTCGGGCAGGGAAACATATTTCGGGTCGTCCTCCACACGTTTGGGCATTTCAGGTCCTATTAAGGGGCGTTTCCCGCTTCCATGGCATCCATATAAGACAAACCTAAATCACCTACATGGCAACGAATCATATAAAGATTGCTGCAGCAAGTGATGAAAGTAGTTGTAGATCTGAAACAACTGAACATCCATTGATCCATGATTCCTTCAAGTCCAGAAGGTGGACAAAGCCTGGAATGTGACCCAGTCGAAGAACACAATGTTTGAAGCATCAAGGCAACAACCTGCCAACTAAATAGAAGAATTTCCCAAATCTATGGACAAGAAAACTGATACCAATGGTCGAGAATACCTCTCATGAGTAGGCAATGCCAAATAGGTGGGGAAAGGTCTCACTAGCATGCAAGCATCTCATACATTGGGAAGATGCAATGAAGCATTTTGCCAATTTCCGCTTCACCAGCAACAGTGTTATACATCTCCAAAGGAACAACCATTGTTTCAATGCAAATTATTTTCCAACGTTTAGCAAGATTTGTTTTTCACCATTGTGGGGATTTAGCCAATCCACAAAGTGCGTTGCCATGCTTGTCTGTCCACACTTGAAGTAAAATATGACTTTAAATTTTCATTGATGACATATTTGGTAAGAGTAAGAGAACGACACCCTGGAGTGTTCATCTTGATGATCACATCCAAAAGTTTATCGACTTCATTTAATGAAGAGATGTGTTCTATATGCTCCAAAAGATTCCATAATTTCATCCAAACAACCCCACGATGCATATTGAATCCATGTGGTGACATGCATGCAGAAAAGAAAGCACATCACCAACATCTTCAACCACATCAACAGTATATTTGATGCCTAGCTTCAAAAAACTATTAGTTTTGACAGGTTCATGAAGAGAATTTCCCAATGATGGTTGTATCCATCACCTTAAATTTAGGAAGCCTGTCATTTTCCCTTTACAAGTACCCAAAACCACTTCCCAATAATTTGTAATCCCATTACCATATGCATTTGCACTCATATCAATGCACATGGCAACCAACATGACTGTCCATGGCTGTTTTTGCTCAAAGAAAAAAAGTCAGAAACGTTGCCTTCTTGGATAGCACATGCTAATGAATATTCAACAAATTAACAACTCCATCCATCTTTGGGATGCAGATCAAGTCTTCCACAAAAGCTTCATTGCTTGAGATTTAAATTGCTTTATGATATTTTCTGGTGTAAACCAAAAGAGGCAAAAAAACCTGCACATAAGCCATAACAATTGACTAGACTATTCGAAGCCAAACATGCAATGGCCAGGCTGATAACTTCCATTACTCCAATTTTTATCACAATTGCTATGATATGCAATCCATTTATTACTTAAGAGCAGCTTTCCATATCCCAAATGTTGGAAAATCTCATGGAGTTGCAAAATCTTCCCAATCAAAAGAAAGCATATCAGTTCAGACATGCGTGCAAACTTTTTTAATCAATGTCAAACCACTGGTCATTATCTCATTAAGTCAATATTGTACAAGGAGAATAGACTCCATAGAAAAGTCTATTCCATAAATTGAAACTGTGTTAAAACTCATCCACAAAAGAAGCATCTAGATCACTAGCATGGCAGTAATTGCAGAGTAAGAAGTAGGCATTAGGCTGAAATGAGTAAGTGCTCACAAAAGCATGGATCCTTTTGAGTCTAAACAGTCCACCAACCTAATGAAAGAAGACAAAATACTGAAAAAGTCTTTGAGAAAACCTTCCAAACCTCTAGAAAATTTCCCAAACCTTTGACTTAGAAATCAAACACGAAATTGTTGAGAAAGGCTATCCGAAAACATCAAAGCTGGCCTTCTTTGTACTTTGTTATTTACCTCAGGGTAGATTTCTCTGTGTTAAAAACAGAAATTTCTTTTCCCTGGAAAAAAGAAATCTAAGTTTTCTACAATATTGTCTCAGTTGCATGCAAACATCTTAAACATGGAGTTGAGGCCATGCAACATTCACCAACTTTTCTTCCACAGGCAACAATTCCAACAGACATCTCTAGAAAAACACCCTTTGCCTCAAGCATGAATTTGTCCAAGTGCCATAGTGCATTTCCGCCATTTTCAGGATTTGTCCAAGTGCCATAGTGCATTGCCATGCTTGTCAATCCACAGAGGAGGTAATACTTGTCATGGACAACATGCACACAGAGGAGGTAATACTTGTCTTGGACAACATGAATAGCAAAGAAATAGGAGAACAACCAAGGGTATTGTGTTTAAGCCAACAATCTGCAAGCATTGTCAATATGGACCATTGAAAGGATCAGCACTAGAGAACAATGCTAAACTTTCTCTGAATGGGTCTGTGATGAACTTCAGGAGATTATGAGCTCCATTCAACAACTTTCTTCCCCTAAGAGTTACCCTGTTGTGGTGGCCTACCCAATCATCCAATATGAGACAACACTTTCCTCAAATCTAATTTCACACAAGGAGTGTGAAAAGCCTAGAATTTTCTTCTTGAGATAGAAGAGAACCACTTTCTAATGGTCCATATCCAATGTCCATAAGTCTTAATTTTCATGTGAACATTGATGGGATCCAACATGTTCGTGCCTGTTTTTCCTTAAAGAAGACAGTCAACTAGCTTTCTTTGTTAGCATATGACAGTGAATATACTGTATATTCAGATCCCCATGTATCACCAAAGAACATATCAAAATTCACTTTCAGCAATTGCAGTGCCTTACAATCAACATGTCACAACTCTATAGAAACAGAATTTGTATCCTTTTGCATTAATTTGTCTATATAATGATTTATTAAATTTATTTCCTTTGCACTAATTAGATATAAAGAAAAGTGCATTGGAGCTGGCCACTGATGAGTGGTCACAGGTTATGGTGGACCCACGCGGTGGGTTAGAGAAAAGATAGTTCACACTTCCACCTATATGACCCGATTGGGCGCCTGTGACTGGAACTCACGCATATCAGGGTTAGACTCGCACACAGAAAGAATTGATGCCTTGAAGTGTGGGCTAGATCCACCAGAACAGACAGTTACAATCAACAAGATGGCATGATCATGAAATGCTTGTATAATGTGCATGTGTGGGCTGAAAGCTTGAAATGCACATTTCTTTGCATAGGAAAGTCACATGAAGATTCGGATACCATTTTTGCGATGTACACGGAACGGAAAAAGCTTTCATATGATACCCATATTGGGGGGGTCTCTAAATTTTAGGAGATCCCTAAATTTTAGGAGGTCCCTAAATTTTAGGAGCCTCGAATTAGCCTAAAAATGCTAGTCCTAAAAAATAGGGATGTCATTCTAAAAATAGTAAGTTCTGCACTCTGACTGTGCTTACTAAATTTGGTTGTTTCTATTCTTAACAGTATTCAACCCAAAAAGGAAGGCCATAGAGAAGAGACAAGTGTCAAGACACTTGTCACACAAGTTTCCAAGTGTCCCACCACTTGTCACATCTCATGACATGTGGCTGGACACTTGTCTTGTGCTACTCCACTTTCCCCTTTTGTACTAGCTCTCCCCTCTCCTATAAATAAGAGCTCGTTTTTCTTCATTCATCATCATTTTTCTTTGCTGTAAATTCATGAACAGCACCCACAGATAGCCAGAAACTGGCCCCATCCATCCCCATCATCATCCCCCACTTCTCCATTATCAAATTCCTCCATATTCCCTCTTCTATCACTGTTTTTTTTTACAAGACAGCAAGCCTGTAAATTCATTACAGCACCTCCTTCTCGAGCTCTTTCTTCCATTTTAGCTACAAGAAGTAAGCCCTATCCATGTACTGCTGATCAACGATGGAGAAAGGCTGAATTTCCCTTTTTCTTCTCTCATATTGTAAAGAAATCAGTTCTTATCATTGCATAATAGATAATGCATGTGTGTTTGTACATCTTTGCATGATCTTGTGAGAGTGAGAATTACTTCTTCTCACTCTCAGGTTGATTGTAACTGAGCTCTTCCCTAAGGGACTTGGGTTGAGCAGAAATACATTCCTTCGGGGGGGGTTGCCCATCTTCAACCCTCAATTTTGTCTCCATTACTTTTACATTTTCATGGCTGTAATTTTGTGAGCAATTTTCATTTTCAGCTTTAAGTGTTCATTCTCTTTTATATTAAATCTCGAAAACAAGCGAATATCATAATTGTTAAGCATACTACGTTGTTCGGGGCGTTTACAATGGTATCAGAGCTTTGGCTCGGTCCTCACCCCCAACACTGATAGTGCTTACAACTATAAGTTTGTTTGTTTTCAGCCCTTGCATTGAGAGCTTGAGCATATATTTTTTTTCTTTAGTCTCAATGGATCAATCGAGTGCTATCCTTCAAGCCATTCAAAGTCTTAGAGAGGAGAATCAGCAAATTCGTGAGCAACTTCTCAAACTAGAAAAAGTTGAGAATCCCAAAGAATTCAAGGAAAGAAGCCCCTCTACTTCAAGGAGACAAAGCCATACCAATGAAAGGAGCCGATCAAGAAGTCCAACTACTTCTAAGAGGCAGTCCCATTCTACTTCAAGACAAAGAAAGAGATCGCGTCGAAGCTCATCCTCTTCTTCAAAGTCATCTGGCCCCTATTCTGATGGATCCTCTTCTAGTAATGAAGAGTCACACCCTTCTCGTGGAAGACCTCATCATCGTCAAAGGCGTCGACATTCTTCACCCTCGTCTCCATCTCCATCCCCATCAAGCACTTCATCATCTTCAACCTCAAGATCCGAGCATGGACGAAGGCATAAGAAGAAGAAGAAGACTAAGTCACTATCTCAACTTGAAAAGAAGATCAAGTTCAGTATGTATAATGGTTCCCGAAATCCTGATCTTCTTCTGAAGTTTATTCATCAATTTCAAATTTTGTATGGTCGTGACAAGTATAAAGAAAAAGAAAAGATTAAGTTTGCAGCTTTACATTTAACCGACTTAGCCCATACTTGGTGGACGGGGTTGGAATATGATCATGCTGCCCCAAAATCATGGCGGTCCTTTGTTCGCCTAATACAAAGCCAATTTCTTCCTGTTCATTTCAAAAGAGATGTAAAAATGGAATGGGATCGGCTTTGGCAAAGGAAAAATGAGTCACTTGGTGACTATACCAAGAGATTTTGGGAGCTACTTTTAAAGGTCCAACATTTCAAGAAGATTAGCAGTTCGGAAAAGCTTAGGAAGTTTCAAGGAGGTTTGCATTTTAAACTTCGTACTGCTCTTAATCATTATCATTGTTCTAGTCTCAGGGAACTCATTGACCATGCTGAGACATGGAAAATGGAGCACAATGGCAACAAATCATTCCAAAAGAATGATAAGAAGAGAGTAGTTGATGATGAGGAGTATTCAGCCCCAAATGAAGGATAAAAACAGTCGCAAAAGCAGCCATCAAATCAAAAGAAGATGAAGCCCTATGCACCTCCTAATGCTCCTCAATTTCGCTCCAATCTATACCCACAAGCAAAGCAACTTTCCGAAGAAGAAAAGCAACGCTTCATGAAAGAAGGAAAGTGCTTTAAATGTGGACAAACAGGCCACATAGCGAAGCAATGTCCAAACAAGGGACAAAGCAAGGTTTCTGACAACAAGCCTAAGTCGCCAGTGAAAATCAATGCTATCAGTGATGTAGTTGCAAACACAACTCACACTCCAGAGACGCGCAAATTATTAAAAGCTTGGGGACAGTTACAAGGTAAGCAAGCACTATTCTTGATAGATCTTGGGGTGAATGAAAATATCATTTCCTTGCAATTAGCTAAAGAGCTTGGATTAAAGAATGAAGAGATGGACACTCCGGCAGAAGTTCGCCAAGCTTTAAATGCTGATGAAGGTGACACAGTGAAGACTGTGATACCCTACATTGGCAAGCTCAAGTTTCAAATTCAAGGCTACAGTGACGAAGATACCTTCTGTATCGGAGACCTTGATGGTTGCGATGTGATTCTTGGCATGCCCTGGAATCATAGAGTAGATTCAACCATCTTCTCTTAGAAAAAGAAGGTAGAACTCACCAACAAAGGCAAGAAGTACGAGATCCAAGCTGGAGTTTCTGGAGACACCATACCTATGGTAAGCCATATGCAAGTCTCTAGAGCAATTAAGGATTGTGTTCAATGTTGTCTGCTTTATGTCGCTGATGTAAAAGATAATATGAATGCTGAAAACCAAGAGCAACTTTAGCTCTTGGAAAAGTATAAAGATTGTTTTTCGGAAGATCTTCCTTATCAGCTTTCCCCAGAAAGGCCAGAAGACCATCATATTGATATTATCCCGGGCAGTTCTCCTCCTAATATAGCACCATACCGTGTGAGCCGTCCTCAACAAGAAGAAATCAGAAAGCAAGTCAAAGTCCTACTCAACCGTGGGCTAATTAGGCCAAGTAGCTCACCATTTTGAGCACCAGTTCTTCTTGTTCAAAAGAAAGATGGCACATTCAGGATGTGCATTGATTATCGAGCCCTCAACAAAATCATTGTGAAGAATCGGTTTCCTATTCCTAGAATTGACGACATTTTGGATCGTCTAGGAGGCTCAAAGGTTTTCAGCCGCATTGATCTAAAGAGTGGTTATCATCAAATTAGGGTAATACCACAAGATGTACACAAAACTGCTTTCCGCACTTCATACGGTCTTTATGAATTCTTGGTGGTTCCTTTCGGATTAACCAATGCACCAGCCACCTTTAATCGAATGATGGAGCGCATCTTTAGAGAGCATCGACAATATGTCGGTACTTTCTTTGATGATATTCTTGTCTTTAGCAAGAATGAAGAGGAGCATCATCAACACTTGGAAATTGTTTTACAATTACTACAACAAAATCAACTCTTGGTAAATGGTAAAAAGAGTGAATTTTTCATGCATAAAATAAATTACCTTGGGCATGTCATCTCTTCTGAAGGGATTCAGATGGATCCTGAAAAGATCAGGATAATCCAAGAATGGCCTCATCTTCGTGATGTACATGAGGTGCGATCGTTTCTTGGCTTATGTTCTTATTACCGCCGCTTCATCAAGCATTTTGCACATATGGCTTCTCCACTTCATGACCTTACAAAGAAGAAGATCTCTTTCCAATGGAAGTAAAAAGAGAAGGCAGCCTTCACAAGGCTGAAAGCAGCTCTTACTTCTGGACCTGTTCTTATCATTCTAGATCTGGTAAAACCATTTGTGGTGGAAGCAGATGCTTGCGGTGATTGTATTGGTGCAGTGCTAAATCAAGAAGGCCATGCCGTAGCCTTTGAAAGCCGCCGTCTAAATGATGTGGAGAAAAGGTATGACATTTATGAAAATGAGCTCTTAGCAGTGGTTCATGCTTTAAAGATATGGAAACATTATCTTTTAGGCAATGAATTCCTTATTAAAACCGATCATCAAAGCTTGAAGTATTTCAAGACTCAAAAGCATTTGCAGGAGAAACATGCAAGATGGGAAAATTTCTTGTCTATGTTTCATTTTCAAATTATGTACACTCCAGGGAAACAAAATGTAGTTGCTGATGCACTTTCTAGAGTGCCTCGCATTGCAACTATTACAGTGGCTCATCATGAAGATTTTCAAACGATGAAGAATACTTATGATGAAGATACTAATTTTGCAGCAATTTGGTCAAATTTACAGCAAGGAGATTCTCATCCAGATTATTCCATCAAAGACGGTTACCTTCTCATAAACAATCGCCTCTGTGTCACTCTTCCTGTTCGACAAAAGGTGCTTAAAGAAAGTCATGAACCCCCTTATGCAGGGCATAGAGGGAGGGCAACCACTCTAAGTGCAATTGAGCGCTACTTTTATTGGCCAACATTACGAAAAGATACACATAACTTCATTGAGGCTTGTCTGGTATGCCAAAAATTCAAATATGATAGACAGAAGATTCCAGGATTGTTATAACCTCTTCCAGTGCCCAAAGATCCATGGGAATCTATCACAATGGATTTCATCTCAGGTATTCCAAGAACACCTCAAGGTCATGATATGATTTGGGTCATAATTGATAGATTCAGCAAACAATCACATTTTATTCCATGTCATAAAACATTGAAATCCGCACAAGCTGCAAGACTTTTCATTCAACATATCTTCAGATTACATGGTATGCCTTCTGAGATCATTTCAGATAGAGACTCCAAATTCACAAGTAACTTTTGGCATGCTTTATTTGAGAATTTGGGAACCACTTTAAAGTTCTCTTCAGCTTTTCATCCTCAAACTGACGGCCAAACAGAGGTGATGAATCTCACTCTTTTGGATATGTTGAAAGCTTATGTTAGTGAACATAAGTCACAATGGGAGAAATATCTTCCATTATTGGAGTTTGCTTACAACAATACAGTGCACTCATCCACAGGGAAAGCTCCAAATGAAAAAGTACAGGGTAAAGTGATTCCTCCTCCAATTATTCGCACTAAAGATAAGATTTTTGTTGCTGATGAGTTTGCTTCAGATTTAAAAACAACAATGGATCAAGTTCGAGCCACTATCAAAGTGGCCCAAGAGCGACAAAAGAAGCAAGCAAATAAACGAAGAAGACATTTGGCTTTTGAAAAAGGTCAATATGTCTTGCTAAAGTTTGATAAAAGAAGGCTCAAACAAGGTTCTGGTCAAAATTCATCTTTTCCAAAGCTCTCCAGTAGATACTTTGGACCCTTCAAAGTGATTGAGAAAATAAATGAAGTTTCTTATCGACTTGAGCTTCCTACTCATTGGAAAATACACAATGCTTTTCATGTAAGTTTGCTAAAACCTTACATAGGACCAGAACCAAAGGAACCCATTACTGAAGATCCCCCAGAAGTTGAAGAAACAGAGCAACTCTTGGAACCTGAAAAGATTTTGTTTCTCAAGGATCGAACCACGAGAAGTGGCCTTGTGACACGAAAATTCTTACTAAAATTCAAGAATCTACCCACAACAGATGCACAGTGGGTAGATGAAAAATTCATGAAGGATTACCCAAATATTCTACAGCAATATCAAGAAGCTTTTCAGCTGAGGACAACTGAATAAAAGCCAGAGGGCTGTCACAACTCTATAGAAACAGAATTTGTATCCTTTTGCATTAATTTCTCTATATAATGATTTATTAAATTTATTTCCTTTGCACTAATTAGATATAAAGAAAAGTGCATTGGAGCTGGCCACTGATGAGTGGTCACAGGTTATGGTGGACCCACGCGGTGGGTTAGAGAAAAGATAGTTCACACTTCCACCTATATGACCCGATTGGGCGCCTGTGACTAGAACTCACGCATATCAGGGTTAGACTCGCACACAGAAAGGATTGATGCCTTGAAGTGTGGGCTAGATCCACCAGAACAGACAGTTATAATCAACAAGATGGCATGATCATGAAATGCTTGTATAATGTGCATGTGTGGGCTGAAAGCTTGAAATGCACATTTCTTTGCATAGGAAAGTCACATGAAGATTCGGATACCATTTTTGCGATGTACACGGAAAAAGCTTTCATATGATACCCATATTGGGGGGGTCCCTAAATTTTAGGAGATCCCTAAATTTTAGGAGGTCCCTAAATTTTAGGAGCTCCGAATTAGCCTAAAAATGCTAGTCCTAAAAAATAGGGATGTCATTCTAAAAATAGTAAGTTCTGTACTCTGACTGTGCTTACTAAATTTGGTTGTTTCTATTCTTGACAGTATTCAACCCAAAAAGGAAGGCCATAGAGAAGAGACAAGTGTCAAGACACTTGTCACACAAGTTTCCAAGTGTCCCACCACTTGTCACATCTCATGATATGTGGCTGGACACTTGTCTTGTGCTACTCCACTTTTCCCTTTTGTACTAGCTCTCCCCTCTCCTATAAATAAGAGCTCGTTTTTCTTCATTCATCATCATTTTTCTTTGCTGTAAACTCATGAACAGCACCCACAGATAGCCAGAAACTGGCCCCATCCATCCCCATCATCATCCCCCACTTCTCCATTATCAAATTCCTCCATATTCCCTCTTCTATCACTGTTTTTTTTTTACAAGACAGCAAGCCTGTAAATTCATTACAGCACCTCCTTCTCGAGCTCTTTCTTCCATTTTAGCTACAAGAAGTAAGCCCTATCCATGTACTGTTGATCAACGATGGAGAAAGGCTGAATTTCCCTTTTTCTTCTCTCATATTGTAAAGAAATCAGTTCTTATCATTGCATAATAGATAATGCATGTGTGTTTGTACATCTTTGCATGATCTTGTGAGAGTGAGAATTACTTCTTCTCACTCTCAGGTTGATTGTAACTGAGCTCTTCCCTAAGGGACTTGGGTTGAGCAGAAATACATTCCTTCGGGGGGGGTTGCCCATCTTCAACCCTCAATTTTGTCTCCATTACTTTTACATTTTCATGGCTGTAATTTTGTGAGCAATTTTCATTTTCAGCTTTAAGTGTTCATTCTCTTTTATATTAAATCTCGAAAACAAGCGAATATCATAATTGTTAAGCATACTACGTTGTTCGGGGCGTTTACACAACATCAATCTTCAAATACTTAACGCTCCTGCCGTCACGCTGTGCTGCTCCTGCATCCCGGCCATCGTACCAGCGCCCCCCGCCTACTGCCCCGCGGCACGCTGCTCCCCCGCCTAGTCCCCCCCCCGTGCTGCCCCGCCTCATCCACCCCCGCCTGCTGTCAATCCCCCACCACTGCTTGGCACCAACTCTTCCCCCCGCCTCTTCTGCCCTGCGGCCTCAGCCCCGTCCGGCAGACCCACCACCCGCGCTATGCCCGTGGTGAGCCAGCCTCTAGTGGTGTCCAACACCTCCCCCACCGTCAAAAAACAGCATTTCCCCCCTCCTTGCCATCGCCCCCCCTCCTCCCCTCCAGTTGCTCCCTCCCTTTACAGCAACTCACCCCCCCCGGTAGCACAACAACGTGATTGGTAGTTTCTCAGTAGGGACGTGCAATGGGAACCTCCAGTCAAACGCCGGTGCACTTTGCGAGTGCCCCCTAGTTAAACAGCTTGGGCATCGTCCTCTCTGAGGAACATCTCTTAACCATCTGTGCCACAGAGCTAGAGCTGAAAGAAACAGCGATCTTTGGTCATGTCGTACGACACTCTCCATCTAGGGCCCAACTTCGGAATTGGCTTCACTCCACGCTGCACATTGGCACAACGCAAATCACAGAGGCAGTTCTCATGGGTCAAGGGATCTTCATGGTTTGAC
Source organism: Lygodium microphyllum (assembly GCF_053477565.2). Classification (NCBI taxonomy): domain Eukaryota; kingdom Viridiplantae; phylum Streptophyta; class Polypodiopsida; order Schizaeales; family Lygodiaceae; genus Lygodium; species Lygodium microphyllum. The sequence continues at coordinate 8,787,401 of NC_141153.1, read as the reverse complement.
TCACTTCTGCAGACGCAGTGCGTGAGCTAGTGGATAGCTCACCCTATGCTTCTACGAAGGGGATCATTTACATGGTTCCCTAGTACAGTGGCTTCATAGTGGAGACATTCGCACTCCATAACAGGTTTCTTAGACATCTAGTCACCTTACTCTTCCCCGGACTGGCGGTAGAGTATCGCCAGTTGGTGGAGGACTTTGGACGGCTCTTCGGCACACTCCTTGCCTCCTTCGCGAATGCAATGATAGCCGCAGGAGTCCCAAAGGTACGGGTGGCAATGAAAGATACAAAGAATATACCAAAGTTTATGGAGATTGAAGCAAGCGGACATTCCTTCAGGCAGCAGGTTATTGTGATTGGGCAGCCAAGGCAGTGCCTGCGTTGCCATAACTTTGGGCATCAGGCAGTAAATTGCACGTCCTTTGGAGCCAAGCCGGCTCTGCCGACAAGCCCGTAGGTGGACGTGGACGGTTTTACATGGGTCTAGAGACAACAGAGAGGTAGACAGCAGGGGGGCCGCAATCAGCCCCTCATACACAACCACGGTAACAGGGAGTAGGAGGGCAAGCATCAACCCCGGGCAAAGCACCCCGCAGCACCCCCTGCTTGTCCCACCCAGCAAGACCACAGGCCTCCACATCCACCACCTAGGGAGGCGTCACAGGCTACCTCACCCGAGAGCCCACAGCCCCCACACCCACCCCCCCTCTCCTCCCCACGGTCCCCCCCCCCCCCCAACCCTAACCCATAGCCCCCCTCCTCCACAACCACCGCTCCCCCCCCCCGCCCCCCAACACCCGCCTTGTATCTCTGACCACCCCACCATCCCTCAATCTTCCTCCTCCCCACCATCTCCCCTGCCAATCAGTCCCCCTGATCCCCACCCAGTACAGGTGACCCCCCCCCCCCTCGCCCATCTCCTCCCCCCCTTCCCACAAGAGGTGAGAAGCCCCATACGCCAACATCCTCCACTCACCAGCAGCCTAGTCCCCCCCCCCCCCTCCCCACACAGCCACCAGCTCATTTGTCCCTACCGCCTATCACACTTTTCCGAGATAGGTGCAGCTGCTACCACTGGAGTTCTTTCGCAATGATCAGTGGTCCTACCTGAGAGTTGTGGAGCGCAGAGAGTTCCCACTACCTCTAGAGGTGGGGATCTTCGTGGTACGCAAGTCAAGGAGCAGCAAGGTCCATTTACTAGCACCATTGGATGAACCAAACTATGCTTTCTTCCTTCAGACCTCTCACACAGGAGACTAGACAATGACACAGATAGAGGAGGTGAAGAGTCAGGTAGCAGACCACATTTCCCAGTGGATGGGAGGAGGAGGACTAGCACTCTTTTCCCAACAATGGCCAGGTTGCATGATGGACATTAACTAGTGGACTGGTGCCGAGGTCCCACATCTGAGCCCCTTCACAGTGGAGAGCACCGATGGATGTGATCCGGTTGGCCCTTGGCACAAGCGGCCCAGTTCTACCAATGTACAAAGTCACACCTCTCAGCCTGGCTGATAGATGCCCTAGTGTGGTACCACCCCCATGGTCCGCGTCCAAGGGCTACCATGGGGAAATGGAGTTCACCGTCAAAGCCTGCAGCAAAACGTATCCACATGCACCATAGCTCTTCTTCTTCATCAGCAGCTTCAACACAGAATAGATACCTGTTTGGTTAGTCACGGGTTTCCCTATGAGTTTACATCTAGCGTCCTAGAATGTGAATAGCCTCCACTATAGTGGGACACGTGGTTCCAAGAAGTTGATTGTTCGGCAGGAGTTGCAGCCTGCCCTCACCGGATGGATCGACATTTTACTTCTACAGGAGCACAAGCTCACCCCCGCCCAAGCCCATCGGGTAGGAAAGGTACTCCCAAGCAATTCGTACACTTACTAGAAGTACGCCATCGGTGTCCATGGCAAGAGTGGAGGCATATGCACCTCTATTGGCCTGAGCCTCACTACCTGTGTACGTGATCACGGAACGATTGTGGCAGGGAGGGTTCTATGGATCAGATTGGATATTGGAAACTTGTGTCTTTGAGTCCTCAATATCTATGCCCATACTGAGGTTAGGGCACGCAACAAGTTCTGGAGGGAGATCGCAGCAGGACTCCCAAAAGGTGGACTCCTGGATTGTTGGAGTCCACCTTTGGGAGGACCAGCAGGGTATGGCTAGGGAGGAGCAAGAGGCATGGGAGGTTTTCCTCCTCGCAATAGAAGCACATGATGCTTGGAGATACCCAACTTTCCACAGGAGGGAGAGGTCGTTGGACTTCTCTTGGGGATACAAGCGGCTGGGCGGAGTTTTGCTGGAGCGGCTAGACAAGTTTTATGTGGGAGAGTGGGAATGCTCTGGCAGAGGCTAGGTAGGGCAATTAGTCGGTACCACTTTGTCTGCTCACTGCCTAGTTCTCCTGATACTTGATGCCCTAGCCTCAGCTTTAGACACACGATCCTATCGGATCCCTGACTCGATCTACAGGAGGGAGGAGGTGAAGAGGCAAATTGAGCAGCTCTGGACTAGGGAGTGGGATAAGAGGGACCAGATCGTAGAGGAGGTTGTAGAGGTCCTAGCCGAGTTGAGTAGGATCTGCCAGGAGACAACCCTACATGCCTAGCAACAGAGCTCGGAGGAGGAGAGAGCGACATAGCAACCACACAAAGACCACTCCAGGAGGCACCGATGGATCCCACTCTCCACGTACAAGAGGTGCACACCTTGCCCGCCTCAAGGACAGACGCTCGAAGATTTTCTTCTGTACCTCACTAGCCCTTTGGGCGCGGAAGGGGGACACGATGTGCAGGGAGTTTTTCCAGGTGCATCAGCCCCGCACCTCAAGAGAGCAGATACGCAGCCTCCAGGATCAATATGGGAGGATTCGCTCTAGCCCAGATGAGGTGATGGAGATTGCCACTGACTACTGCAGACACCTTTTCCAACAAGAGACAATCTCAGCCAAAGGACAAAGCTATAGACAACATGTCTGGGACCACATCCATCCCTTGTCACAAAGGAGATGGGACGCTCCCTTCTAGACCCCTTCACAGAGAAGGAATTAGAGGAGGCTTTCCATGCATAGGAAGGAACTTCAAAAGAAGTTGCCTTCTACTCAAATGCTGGAAGAGGTAGAGACAGAGGTAGAGGAGGCCGATCTGGAGGCCGTGGTAGAAATCAGAATATGCAGCAAACTCAAGAAAACCAGTCCTATGGAGGAGGACGTGGTAACTCTAGAGGCAGGGGCAGCCAAAGAGGTCGTGGTGGATGGCAAAGAAGCCAAAATGCCAACAGTAATGTTGAATGCTACTACTGTGGTAAAATGGGTCATATGGCTAAAGACTGCTATAAAAAGCAGAACGACATCATGAATGAAAAAGTGCACTAGCTAAGATGATCGGTAGGTGCGACTCGGCCCCATGCTTCCAGACATCATTCATGACACACATACACGTTTTGTCCAGGATAGGAGCATCCTCAACGATGTCTTCACTTTCTTTGAGATGATTGAGTTGGCCCAACACAGTGGTCAAGGATTGACTGTGCTCCTGGACTTCGAGAAAGCCTATGACAAGGTTGACTAGGACATCTTAGAGGGCACCATGGTAAGGTTGGGCTCCCTACAGGCATGGATCCGCCGGGCCTCTGCACTTTACAGATCGGCTACCAGTAGGGTTCTCATAGGTAGCAAGAGGGGAAAGGAGTTTCGACTGGAGAGATTGGTCCAGAAGGGCTATCCTCTGGCCCCATATCTATTCCTACTCTTTGCAAAGGCGATGTCTTACTTCCTCAAGTCACGTGTGAGCAAGCTACGTGGCCTCCAACTTCCGGTGAGAGAGGAGATGAAGTTGTTAGACTCAGAGTATGCAGATGATACTACATTTTATATAGAGGATGATAAGCTGATGTTGGAGAGAGGGAGACTAGCTTTGAAGGTGTTTTGCACTGCAGCAGGAGCGAAAATCAATTGGCAAAAGTCGGTTGGTTTCCTTACAGACCCGGACTTTAGCACAGAATGGGGAGTCCACTTGGGATTCAGATGGGTGTGCAGAGGGCAGACCATCCGTTACCTAGGGTTCCAAGTTGGACTCGACATCACTCATGCCCAACAGTTTCTTCTAGTCCTCGATTCTATCAAGCGGAAGCTGACCTACTAGAGTATTGTCCACCTTTTCTTAGCGGACCGAGCCTTAGTGGTCAACAAGATCCTCCTTGTGACAGCTTGGTACATCGCCTCATGTTGGTGCGTTTCCTCATCCTGTGTAGTTCAGCTTCGCCACCTAGCGCGAAACTTTCTCTGGGCCAAGTCAAATGGTTCTAGAAACTCTTGAGCCAAGGTAGTGTGGGCGACCATCCTCCGGCATCACTCAAAGGGAGGGCTTGGGATCATAGATCCAGAGTACTAGAGCCTAGCTCTTTTGAGCAAGCTAGTAGTCTGCGAGCTCACAACAAGAGGGCAAGCATGGAAGGTTCTACTACAAGAGGGTCTCCAAGAGTGTAGACCGAGGCTTAGTGGTGATAGGAGGTTGTCCTTGAGATGGATCTTCACGACGGCCCAGATCATGCCCCTCCAAATCTTCCTTCCTCCGTAGCCTACTTCGTGCGGCAGGGCCTCTGTAAGGCCCTAATTCAAAGCCCCTTAGGTTGCCAGGAGGAGATAGACTGCGAGTCAGTGATCTGGAACCCTCAGGTCAGAGATGGAGACGAGATACAAATTGGCAAGCGCTCCCACATCCAATGGGCTGGTTGGGAGGCTGGCCCTACTTGTACCATTAGGACATGATGGCGAGAGGTGTACAGGATGGTAGACCAGGAGATGTTGCAGCAGGCATCAGGTTATCAGAGAGGAGTTGAGCTGAGGAGAAGGGAGATTGACGCAACGATACCTCAAGAGTGGCTTGACCCCCTAATATGAGAGCCGGTAGAGCCTGGCGAGGTATGGGCCACTAGATTTTCACCAGCAAGTAGCCCCCTACAGGTGACAGGTAGAGTGGGCGGCGCCCCATATGGGACTTTCTTCACCGTGCAGGAGGAGAGGCGTTTGGTCCTTGACAGAGGGCAACAAGATGAGGAGATCGTTGTCCTTCCATGGAGGAGGATTCATGTGGTTGGTCTTCAGGGGAAGACCTAGCGTCTGGACCCTTATGTGTTCTAGGAAGAGTTCCGAGAGTAGCCCCTCTAGATATGAGAGAGTAGGCCACTTGATGAGCTGGAGTGGAACCCTAGAGAGTGGCTATGGCCGGCCACTGCGGTCGCCAAGAAGCCACTGAGATTCTTAGAGTACTCGGCCAGGATTGGCAAACGTGTACTGATGCAAGAGGACATGGATTGGGTGTCTTTGCATAGCATATATTGGGCAGAGCATAGCATCATGAATGCCTTCCGTCGAACTTTATGGTGCTGCCTATGGAATAGCTAGAGGCCGAAGAGGGTATCTTATTTCTTATGGCTTTTGGCACATGGAAGTCTAGCGATGGGGAGTTGGCTAGCCCAAATGCAGTACGATGGAGGGTATAAACGTTGCATACAGCAGTTTCTGGAAACTCCAAAGCATTGCCTTTGGTCGTGCGAGGTGGTATAGCTCGTGTGGAGAGGAGCATGCCACATTCTCCGCCATCTGGCACCCAACCTTGGATATATCTCGTGGGGAGCTTTCTACTGACAGGCACTCAGCCAGGGTTGTCACCTTTTGTATAAGGCCGGGATGCAGGACACGATCTTCATCATTGAGGCTGGGTCGTGCGCAGTGACCAGCTTGGAGGCTTTACCCAGCCGCCAAGTACTAGAGCCCACAGCAAACCGCTCTGAGGTATGGGAAATCGTAGGAAGTCTTATTGGATGGCACATGTGGAAGGCGCACTATCAAGAGGTTTTTGGTGGGGAGAGCCTTTCAGTACAAGCGACTTTGGCACAACTCTGGACCTCCATCATCCACTCCCTCCACGGCCAGTGGGACAAGGTTTTTGGTGGAAGTCTTATTGGATGGCACATGTGGAAGGCGCATTGCCAAGAGGTTTTTGGTGGGGAGAGCCTTTCAGTACAGGCGACTTTGGCACAACTCTGGACCTCCATCATCCACTCCCTCCACGGCCAGTGGGACAAGGTGCAAGGCGAGTCTCAAGCTCGTCAAGAGCTCCGTTTTCACTACCTGCGCACCTGGGGCGGCCCGGACCTGTTCTTCATGATGTAGGCAGGCAGCCCCGAATGGCGATACACCCCCTCCATGGCTTCTTGCCCCCATCCCCCCCAAACCACCTTGAGAGGCTTGTATACATGATGTACTTATGACTTTGCATCAGCTCTAGCTAGTCTGTCGAGCATGAGCACTCCGTTGTAATCAGTTTTTTTTAGTAATATAATAAGCCACATTTGACTTGAAAAAAAAACATGAATCTTCCAAAGAAGATTCATTGCCGAAGATTTTGACTTATTAATATACTTTTTTCTCCAAATCAAGAGTGGCAGATAAAATTGCACATAGGCCATAATAATCACTTGGACTATGCAAAAACAGAAATGCAAGGGCCAAATGGAGACCATCCAATATCTCCACGCTTGTTTGTGAGATCCAATCCATTTGTTGCTTAATAAAGACATTTCATCCAATAGGATAACCAAAGTGCCTAACAACTTCATGCAATTGCAAAATATATCCTGGCCAAAGCATAGCATGGCAATCACAATGTTTTGAAGGTAACAACTTGGGTTTCATGAAGTTAATATGCAATCCTACTGCGGGCTTGGGTCAAGAAAAAGCTTTGCGCAAGTGATTGCAGCCCATATGGCATTCCCACAGACTCAAGCATGTCATACATAGCAACAATGGGAGAATGGCAATGGCATACAACAATTACTTGATCAGCATTCTACCTGATTGATCTACCTAAACACCAGGGCATCATTAAATTCTCATTTTAGCAATCAGCTTATATATCACTGTCACTAACAAAATCAGACATCAGCCGGCAAGGTTTTCACACAATCGCTTCTTCAGTGTCCATCCACATTTCCACTGCTCTAGTAGTGCTGATGTTGCCATGCATAATTTATTATGTCATCAATACAATGTCTTTCGAATTATTCCAAAGGCTATATAGAATTATACTATCAGGCCATCTGTAAAGCATGCCATTGTTACTCCCCTCAATATAGAATAGGACCAACTCAATATTTCCAAACTGTCATCAGAAAGTTGAAAACATCTTATCGCATATTACGTAGGTGACACATCTACATAGTCTCAAGATGACATCTATGCCTGGGTACAATAGTCTCAAAAGAACTTGGTGGTATGCTATGTGCAGTTTTCATTCATAGCCCCTCTTATAGTGTGACTCGTTTATACAAATTAGAATAGCCCTTGTTGATAGGATATACATCAGGAATTAAGTGACTCTTCTTGCAACCAGCCTTCCTTCTTGGCAAGGGTGGTGAATGACCTGATTTACCACAAATTACAACGAGCAATAAATACACAAATCTGAAAGTGCAAATTTACCACTTAATCTTGGACAGCTGACACTAGATTGGCCCAACATCTCATGCCCCTTGCGGTATTTCTTTATCTTGTATTACTAGAAGGTTGAAATGCACTGAGATACAGAATGATCTCCTTCAATCCTCAATACAACTGTTGTCAAAAATGATGAGCAATTCACAAAATCAATCTGCCCCTTAATTGTACTAAAATTCAGGCACAATTGGGTCTTCAATCTCTTGCACGTGGGCCACAATGAAAATCAGCTACAGCTTGGATCAGTTGCAAATTTCTTGCCTTCAGCTACTACACCGAGTATGAGGTCTTCAATAATTGGGCATCCATCTTGAGCTGGCTGTGGAAACCCTAATTTGTAGATGTAAATTAGGGTTTCAGCAGCAATTGTTTCAATTGCCATTCACCCAAAGCTGGAAATGGCTGAGAACTGCTTAGGGAATGTTAAGAGGATGGGAGAGAAAATCAGCTGAAAGGAGTAATAGCTCCAATGGTAATTCTAATGGTGCCAACAACTTCAAAAGGGGGGGAAAGCTAAGTGCCACTAGCAAGCCCTCCTCCTCTATCACCACCTCTCACTGAGGCGGATTACGCAATCAGCTATCCCCCATCTCAAAGCTCATCTAGCAAAAAAGGAATGAGAATTGTTGTCAAACACATGGGATGCATCCATTAACTCTAAAGCAAGTGTTCTAACCAAGCAACCATAGTAAAGCATAAATTGAGCATAAATCATGGCTGAACTATCAATGACATCCAATAACAGTCCGCTATCCATCAAACCAGCTGAATATCATTGATTACTAATTATCATCTATGGAATACCATGAACTGATAATCAATCTCTAATGATCATAATCCGATGCAAATGTATAGTTTCAAAGCCATGGTAAAAGCTATATCCATCCACGTACCAAGTACAGTGACTAGTACACTAAATAGTGACCCCATGGCAAACATATTGTCAGCAACAGTACTTGGTATTCATGCTGAATACATCCGAGATGCACTGAATACGTGAGCTGTCCATCACTAGATGAGTGGAAGTACTACCTCCCCCTTGAGTATCTAGCAGTACTTTGGACCTCCTGCTCAGCTGAACTTGAAAGAGCCCAATCTAAAGTCGGCTCTAGCTGAAAACCCTCTAGGTAAAGCCACAAGATTACAAGATACAAGATGAGTCTAGGCCATCATGCATAAAAAGATATAAAGTCACAGCAAAGGAATAGAGAAGATTGTCGTATGCCAAGGAACTAAATCATCTCTAACCAAGATATAAACATGCTATAGAAGGTCAAGCTACCACTTGAGAAGTCCCTTAAGCTTTGCAACATAACGTTGAATGCCGAAGGCAAAATAAAAAATGAATGCATTGCAAGTGACCTGAATATGCCAAAAATCCCAAAATCTGAAAAAGTGGAACAAGGTCTTCATATGAGATTGTGGTAGGCCATGATATTTAGCTTTACCAGAAACCCAATCTAAAGGATATATCCTTGTCTCCACCACAACATGCCAAATGTCCAAGAGAAGAGCCCAAATCTTTCGAGCAAAAGGGTAGAAGATGAATTTGTGACAATAAGACTCAACCATAGTGGTACAGAAGAAACAATTACCATTAGAAATACATATGCGGTGAAGGGCCGACGCAAGACCCACCAACATTCACCAAATGAAAACCTTGCATTTGAAAGGCATCTTATTGATCTACCCCTCCATTATCTTCAAATTCCACCGGGCTTTAGATTTGCGCAATCCCCAAAGAGTATTGGCTTTGGTGGTCAACCATGCGCTCTCTCTGATCATGAAATGATAAATCGGGTTAACCAAAGAGGACTGAAGGGTCAAACACCTACAAGATCCCAATCTTACCAAGGACAATCAGAATCCAAGTCTGCAAAGGGTTGCTAGCCTTGCAAGAGATTGAAGACTCTACCTCAAAGATCACCGTAGCCACAAGGTACCCGAAAGACTCATCCGGTGGTGTGAAAGGACATAATAGTGCCTCAGGGCAAGAGAGTGGCATCAGCCACAATCCAAGATAAGCCATGCAGTTAAACTTAGGTCTCTCCTTGGATTTGCCTTCCCAAGAAAAAATAGGAGACACCACTAGAATTTCCATCAACAATGAATTAACCGCCTATCTGTCCTTTGCCGAATGCCAACAAGCCTTGGAAAGGATCATTTTCCATAACAGTACCAAATGGTTAAGAAGAACTGAGGCAAACATAGAAAAGTGACCCTCAACATTAAGCACAAAGCACATGCCACCACAAATCCTAAATCTTTGTATTGCCATACCAAAGGCCCGGATTCTCAAGGAAAGTGTGGGCAATAAGTGCCCAAGGTTGTTGACTAATACACAACGCTTGAAATAGTGACCAACCGAGGGCTGTCATATGGATCCCCGCATCCAAAACAGCTCTACCTCCCATGGATTTTGGGTTGCAAACATGACTCCATGATATCCAAGATATACCTACCTGCACAAAATCTCTCTCTCTCTCTCTCTCTCTCTCTCTCTCTCTCTCTCTCTCTCTCATAAAGGGAGTGAACCTCAAGGTAATGTAACTCACCCATACGAAATACTTTTCTTGATAAGCCATAAAATGTGTGTGCACACACGTGCGTGTGCAAGCGTGACAAATACATAACTCTCTAAGATTATTTCCCATCTCTTGTTTTTTCATAAAATATTTCCCATCTCTCTCTCTCTTTTTTTTTTCGTAAATCTCTCTCTCTCTCTCTCTCTCTCTCTCTCTCTCTCTCTCTCTCTCTCATATAAAGAGGGAGGACCCTCTTAAGGTAATCCCACCCATATGGAGCACTTTTCTTGTACAATTTCTGTGTGTGTGCGAAACAAAAACATAACTCTCTCATATTAATTCCCATTCATCACACACACACACACAAAGAGAATTCTCTTAAGGTAATGTAGCTCCCATCCATATGGAACACTTTTCTTATGCGTCATAATGTGTATGCAAACACACGAGAGAGAGAGAGAGAGAGAGAGAGAAAGAGAGAGAGAGAGAAGAGGGCGGAGGGGGCAGCAAAGCTAGGACCGGGAGCTGCAATGGGCTCCTCATAGTACAGAGGGTCTTGTTGAGCTAAAAATGCATTAGGTTTACTAAAACAGCTCCAAAACATGCTTAATTAATGAAGAAACCTTGTTTATTTAAAAGAATGTGTTCCTAGAGTGTCTGTGTCCCATAAGCACAAACCCACTTGGGAGGGCCCAAACTTTCTATAGATAAGTATGCTGCCCTCCATTCAGCCCTTAATCTCGTTTTTGCAAGTTTCAAGTGTTTTCAGCTTGCTGCCCACACCCCTTTCGCGGAGGACATTGCAGTCTAAGCTGTCCCTTGCTGTCATCTACGGTCTAGCGCCTGTTTCTAGCCTTCCACCGGCAGTTTGCAACTGTTTACAGCAAAGCGATTGTTGCTAATCACTCTCCATTCAGAAAATAATCTCGTTTTTGCAGATTTCGGGTATTTCAGCTTGCTACCCACACCCCGGATGCAAAGGACATCACGGTCCAAGCTGGCTATTGCTGTCTATAACAATCCGATGCCTGTTTCCAACCTACCACACACTAATCGGAGCTGATTTCAGCATACTGACTGTTGCTGCTGGTTTTTCCTGCGTTTTTAGTCTCTCTCTGTTGCAACCTACATTTTTAGTATTTCTCTCTCCTACACTGCCATCTGCATCAAATCCAGCCTTCCTTGGCTGCATTTGCTACTGTTCAACATCCAGAGGCTGCCTTGTTGCAATTCGGGATCCGTTCAAAGTACAACACACTCTCTAGTTCATTACCCTTGCCCTGATCCTAGAGATACCGGAGTTCGAGGTTTAGTATTCATTCAATGCATAGTGTATTTACTGCATGAGCATTGTATATTCAATAATCATATCATTTCATTTATTCATTATCCCTGAGTTACCCCTAACACTAACTGTGTTCTTTTATCAGTTTGTACTTTGTCGTACGATTGTTATTTGTGTTTCTGTGTTAGGGTATTTCTTTACATAGTATCAGAGCTTGGTACTCTCGGAGAAACCTAGGCCTTTGATCTGAAAGCTCTTTGAAGAAGCAAGAACAACAGTAGGTTCAAATGACTTCAAACACAACGACACCAATTCAACCTCTAGAACCAACTATGCCGAGAGCCAAGAGAGAGTGGGTAGATCAGCTTGCTCCATAAAGTTCCGACATGGTGGAAGACACGTCTGACCACACAGAAGAAAAACCATACAAGTTGTCCACTAAAGAATATCATGTGATTATGGCTTATAGACAAAAGAAGATTAAGGAGCTCGATCGAAGGATTGTCCTTCAAGAGAAGCTACTCAACGAAGGTATACATGAATTTCTCTCTTTAGATGTTGTGCATAAATTTGATGATATTGTAGGGCCGTTGAGACCTCCATCAGGGATGGGCCTCTTTGTTGGAGAAAGAGATCCGAAGTATATTCCATTATTTCATCCTCTTCTGTCCACTCCAATGCAAGGTACTTTAGATTCGTCTTTTATTCCTTCTTCTTTTACTTCTGCTGCTTTGCAATATACTGGTAGAAATCATAAGGAAGAAAGAGTACAGTCTGTTGACTATGGAAAGGTTTTCTTGAGGACCAATTCTTATATGTTAGCACACATCGTGGGGATTATAAGAAAAAGCTAGGCACTTCTTCTTCTACCCTTCCTTCTTTTTCAGTTTACTTCTCAAACTCAAATTGAATTTGGTGTTCTTATTCCTTCATTACATGGTGCATCTTCGTCATCATCTTTTCATTTTCATTCATTAAATGGAAAAAAGAAACAAAATGCATCTTCACCTTTCACACCACAGATTCAAAACCCACCCATCCCATCACATTCTTCCATTGCTTCTACACTTCCATTTACACCATTTACATTCCCTTTTCAAACACATTATGTTGTACCGCACATTACACTAGGGGGTTATGGAAACATAGGCACCACATTTAGGACCTCATCCTTTCCTCAACTGGGTGGTGTTCCACCTTCTCACACACTTTGGGGATCATTGCAGCCTAGGTATCCCCCCCACTCTCTCCCACGTGTGGATCAGTTGGTACCTGGTGGACTTTCCGGTCATTCTATTGTGCCCCAGCTAAACTTTGGACAGGGCTTCCGTGTCCTAGTGCCTCCACCTCCATTGGCACCTTATGGAAACATCTATGTTGTAGTGCCTCCGCCTCAATCGGTACTCATTGGACATTCACATCCCATTTCTGCCTACCCACCTCTTCCCCCTTCTTCCTATCAGCCAACTCCACTACCACCCTCTTACCCTCCCCATCCATCTTACCCCACTTTCCCGACGCCTCATGGTTCTACCTCATCTTCAACCAAGCATGCATTCAATGACAAGACTCATTTCAACGGGTCAAACTTTACCACTTGGTCCAATCTGATAAGACATGTCCTTGACTCACAAAGCCTATGGGATCTTGTGCAGGGATTAGAACCCCATCCCGATCCCGCACTTGTTCCATATGAGGCCTCCGCTCATGGAAGGCTAGGAATGCCTCCGCTATTGTCGAGTTGATGCAGGGCTTATTGATTGAGTTTTATTCTCAACTTTAGCATTTTGACCTAGCGTTAGAGTAATGGGCACACTTGACTAACCGCTATGTGGCTTGGAATAGGACCCGTCGTATCAATCTTCACCATGAGCTTCAAAATTTCAAAATCTCTAACTAGGATGACTTGAAAGTCAAGTTGGCTGAGTATTAGCGTCTTCTTGCCGAGTTCTCCACTACGAGGACTCCAAAAGTCCTCTGCCGATCAAGTCACACTATTACTAAACAAATTCCCCATGAAATTCTTCAATTTTGTGGAAAGTATAGTTTCCAAGCCCACCATGTCTACTTTCTATGAATTTGAATATCAATTGTTGTGTTATGCACGGTTATTCAATCAATCTCATATGAATACTACCTTACAGGGGGCTCTTATTGCTCATTCTCAGAAGGGGCAACAAGGGAAGGGTAAACAAAATCAGACTTTCACTCAAAAAAAAAATCAGTCCGAGGATTCATAAGGAAATCCCAATCACAACTCAAACCCGAGTGGCAAAATGTACCTAAAAAGAATAGGTATTGTCAACATTGTCAAAAGGTTGGCCATTTTGACGACGAGTGTTGATCAAAGGCAAGAGGCACCGCACCAAAACCTAAGTCTCAGACTCCCACCCCTCAATCGGGCAACCCCCAACAGAGGAGATAGGGTGATGGCAAGGAGCAGTTTAAAGGTCAAACTCATACTATCACCGCTCAGCCATCTCGGTCGACAACATTCTCAACTCCAAAGGGCTTGTTTGATTGGTCTGCACAGGCCCACATCATCTCCGTAGAGACATCAGATACGTGTCTCGTTTATATCTATGAGTTGCCTCCCAACGAGGTTACCGCACAGGCCCACTCGTCACAACCGAGCACTTCAGCTCCTGTTTGGATTGTGGACACTGGAGCTACCCATCACATGACTCCTATGGAGGACATCTTCCATACCCGAGCCCCTGCAGCCGGGCGGGTCCACGTAGGAAACAACTCCTCTGTCAAGATTCACGCTCAAGGTTGCGTCAGTTTTGCCACTGACAAGAGTTCGGATCTGGCTTCGCTAGGAGCTATCAAACTCGTAGCATATTCTCAATTGACTGCAAACCAATTGTAGAACTAGGGCAAGGATAAAATTCTTGGATGGTGCATGAGAGAATACAAAGTAATTGCTGTTTGAAAATAGAGTCACAATAGCACTGCTGATAAGAATTTTGCAGTAGAACATACACCTTGCGAGTCCAACAAGTGGTGGCCAACTCTATCCTTAAAAGTTGTGATTTCTACCAGCACTTCAATGTGCCACACAAGTTTGACAAAATGTCATTGATTCCAACTCCTCTCAAACCATCCATTCAAGAAACAATGCTTAGACTTTGTGGGATCTATCAGTTTGGCAGCTAAGCATACTTGGGACTAGTATTGAAAAGTTTTGGATTCTTGCAATGAGTTTTGGATTCTTGCAATGAATCCATTTGTGTATTTATGATTTTTAAGGTCTCAAAGATTCTCTTTGTTGGCATAAAATGCATCTTCTTTATACAATGTCTTTCATCATAGCATATTTAACAAGAAATTTGAAACTTAAGCAAAATTGTTAGATAGAGTGATTTAGCAAGACCGAGGATGTGGCATCCATTCAATAGCCCTTGAGATATACAATCCCCAAGCTCAACCACTTCAATGGACCTATGACTAGATGGTCATTTGGAAAACCTCAACTTGTGGGTCCCTAGCAAGCTTATATCCCCCAATGAAGTATCAATAAACTTTTCCTAAACAACCTTGACAATTCAACACTATGCAGGAGAACTGAGGAAGACACTCTCAATATATACAACAAGACTCACACCAAGCATAAACCATAAAGGACACATTGACCTCCCAAATACAGATAGATGGGGAAGGGGAGTGCATGAAGTGATTGCTTGATCGCCTACTTGCACAGATAGCCCCATGGTACATATCCTTCTGAGTGGAATATCATATTTAGCTCTTCTTTTGGCACAATATGTAAACTTTGACTAAAGCTCGTACCCCTTGTAGTCACTCAAATTAACCATGATATGTCTCTTTCAATAAATGCACAAATGTATGTTGATGAATAAATACTAGTATTTGCATAACTTGCACATACATTATACATGCATATAAACTCCATGCATGTGCAAATCATATATCTACCACATCATCCAATGGAAACTATTGTTTCTGAAGTTCAAACTATACACAAAGTCAAATAATGGGGTTCCAATAATCCGAACATTTGTTCAATAAAGGTGTAACCACATGAAGACATTGGAAAAAAGTGGACTTTGGAAATGGGATTTACCATCTTGGACCCTCTACAATTTTAGCATGGTATCAAGGCCAAAGTTGGACCCTCTACAACTATAGCATGGTATCAAGGCCAAAATGGAGTCATCTATAACGTTAGCATCATATCAAGGCCAAACTTGTGAAACTAGGGTGCTAGGACCTCAACGTCAGTGTATCTTGAGGGGTTCTTTTAGCATGCATCCACTCATGAATTGATGAGGAAAAGTATGTTTATTGTTTCCTCATTTGATGAGGAAGATTTCTAAAAAGAGAAAAGTATGTCATCAGCAGCAAGGGTTTTTATAAGAATGGTTTGATCATATACCAGAACTTCTGGTAAAAATTACACACGCAAAATCGGAAATATGTGACCTACTACAACATGGGGTATATGTGACCTGCCACAACATGGGGAAAAAATATTGCTTCCAAGAGTAAAACCGGTAGGTAGCTTGGAATAAAATTTTTACTTGCTCAATTGTAAAGCACATCGAAGTGTGTTAAAAAAGGATGTTGTATTTCATGCTTGTCTACACAATCATGTTGAAAACTAAAGAAAGTTGGAGTTAATAATCATAAATTCAATCAGATGAATATGAGGACTTGGCAATGGAAAATCTCAGATCAGCTGATAAGCATGAAAGTTCAAAAGAGTTCAATATCAGAGCATCATTCCACACACTCAGGCACATCCTATAACCAAGCACAAAGTGTACTTGCCTGGAAATGCTGGGAGCAAAACCGCCCTCATCACCAACATTGCAAGCATCTATCCCATATTTCTCCTTTATAACTGCCTGTCAAAACAGCACACATTAATATACAAAATTTAACCCATTCCAGACTCCAAAAGAGACCCAAGTTCCAATGATTTCAGATCTAGAGCTGACACAGTCACAAACACATTTTTTAAATTAGAGAGGATAATGTCAGTTCCTTCATGTAGGTTACAAGCAAAAAATGAAACAAAATTGATAAGAATTTGTAACAAGCCCACTTCATGCTCCTCAAATCAATCATATCATGTGTTCGAATCTTCCGTGAGTTCAATTGGTTCAAACCCGTTCGGTAATTGATCCTCAGTTTTGAATCATACATAAGGTATCCTTTTAAATTTAGGCAAAGCAATCAGCTGTAATACATAGATCTATGACCCCTATGACCCTCAACAAAAATAGGCAGTAGTAGAGCCATCACTGCAGCAAATGATCATGCACTGGATAATATACAAGGACCCACACTTTAACTATCAAAAGAAGTATCCTTTATTATTATTTCAGAGAAAAGAAAATGTTACTAATGACACCTTGTGGAAATTCCCCCTAAGGTAAAAGACTTATTATTTCAGAGAAAAGAAAATGTTACTAATGACACCTCATGGAAATTCCCCCTAAGGTAAAAGACTAAGTACAAAGAAGGCCTTGTAGAAAGCAATTGAGTAAATCCAAAATACAATGTTGTGTGAGTAACCAATCTAGTGGGCTATAATGCTAGACCATATGAGGGGCTAGGTGAAAGAAAGTGCCAAAATCCCATGTCTACCTAGAAGCATCTCTCCTCCTCATCCTCTCAGGACCACCCTACAGCCTCTCCCATCTCCTATGGAGAGTATGGATAATTTCCATCCAAATCCTAGAAAGAGTCTCTGCAGAAGAAACATCGTGGAGGTCTATAGCATGGCTACACCTCAATATCCAAATGTATCAAACAATGATACTAGCAATGTCCCTAAGTCCACTATGCCTACAAGTAATCTGGAGGGTTGATCTAGCACGAATGTTCGCCAACAATGAGAAAAGAGCAGATCCCTTAAACATCCTCATATCCACATGTCAGGCCTCTATTTGTGCCACAAGCTACTGCCCCCCAAGTCACAAATATAGTCCCAAATATGCCATAAAAGACCATCCAAAGGCTCTCCACATCTCTTAAGCTCTGGGACAATCCCATAGATAAATAGTGAAACTTTTGTGAGCTACTAGCCATATTGTGCAGCTTCCTCCAAAACTCTAACAAGAAGGGATCTAAGATACTCTATATGTGCCAATGAGGAACAGCTACTAGAACTGCTCTAATCCTACTCATTTGAATCCTCCTCCCTAGCCTGGTGATGTAGCTAAAAGAGCTACATCTCATGGTGGATTGGGTCTCACCAAACCCACTGTCCTAGATCCCACCGTAAACTCTAAAGAAGTCTCCTCTAATAAGCCAAAGGTCTCCATTCATCAATCAAGCAACTAAGACCTAGGTTCAAGTCAACATACCATATCTCATAATGTGTCACTATTCTGATCCTTTGTCTAGAGCGACCAATGAACTCTACCTAATCCAAGTCCTCTCTTTGAAGGCGGTTGTCATCCTCCACCACGAAAGTGAAGATCATGTCTTTACTGGTCGCAATCACCCCAAGAAAAATGTCCCCTCTAAAGAAGAGAAGTGGTTGTATCTATCCTCCACTCCTCATTGACACCCTCAAATACTATCTCTTGCCACCTCTAAGACCTTATAGTCTTTGCCCCTAGATCTCCTACAGTAGCTCTTGAAAATCAAACCAATCACCCATTGAGAAAGCATCCCCCCCCCAAACGAAGATAAGTCTTCTATCCAAGAGTGTGGCCTAATTAGAGGCTGCATCTTCTTCTCTTCAACTATGGTCAGTGGTAATTGTTGAAGGACATATGAAACAAATCTTCGTGTTTGATGATAGCATCTGCAAATCTAACTTCAAAGCTCATCCCAAATCTCTGATCTTGGGATGCCATGGTCCTCTTAGTGTAGGTGTAACAGATAATAGCTTCCCTAGCAAAAGTTTCTTTCAAGAAGCCTCACCTAGAAGACAGCCTTCAATAATGAGCTTAACCAATAAGACTCTCCTCTAGCTATGAGGGTCTATGATCCCCAAGCCTCCTCTAGATCTAGGAGGAATAATAGAATCCCAAGCCACCTTTGCCCTAGCCAAAATCTTATCTACTCCTGACCAAATAAAGTTAGTGATGAGGTGTTTCACCTAGCCAATGCCTGACCTAGAGGATGTCCAATGGAATGTTGATGTATACTCAAGAGAAGAGGTGTCAACTACTCCCCTAAAGTAATGTCTATCTTCACATGACATAAGATATCTCATCATGATCCCACATGGAAGCCACATGATGTCCTCATTCTCCAATCTAATTGTCTAGTGTGATGTAACCAAAAGTCATACCACTTGTTTAGTAAATCACTTGATCCATGGCTGCAACAAAGGCCCTAAGGTTGCTCTCATCCCCATCTAAATAAGTACTCTTGTCATCTACAAACTCCACATTAAGGAGATTCTTGAACTTAATGGTGGGTAGCCTAATGACTCAAGATATGAGTAGATTTGTCTGCCAAAAAAGAACTCATTGCTTCTACAAATGGAAACAAGAAGGGAGTTAATGGACATCCCTATCTCATTGATCTCCGAATGCTAGATCTCTTCCCTCTAGCCCCACTAATAAGGAAATGGCTATGGCTGACAAATAGAGGGTTTGCAACTACTCTAACACACTACTTTAAAAATCTTATCCTGTATATGGTGCCCTCCAAGAACTCCCCATCTATACATTTATATGCCTTCTCAAAATTGAGAAGAGGTATGATGAGGTGCTAGGGCAAGAGCGGTCAACTCCCACAAGTGAAGATGTTGTCCAAGTTCTATCTGGAGTGAATGATGTCTCTAGCATCAAGGGGGGCAATCTAAGACCGGTCCCCTTTGCAAAGATCTTGTAAGCAATTCCAAGCTAGTGATTAGTCTCCACTTGTATTTTCCAATCTATCCTAAATATCCTTGGGAATGAGAGGGATCAATCCCTCATATAGTTCTTGTGCCCTTATGTTCTTCCTTTCTTCATCTCTTTCACCGTTCAGTAGTAATGAAGGTTTAATGTGTGATGCACCTTTTATAGCTTAACAGCATATGCTGCATCTTCTGTCAACTTCATCCAGGTCATCCTTTGACCTTATGTTTTCTCTCTTCCAATCATCAGTCATCAACATTAAATTCTAAGGCTGGTGGTACATCTTATTTTCTTTTCCTTTGTGCTTAAGAGAGGGATCACAAGCTGCTTGTCATGATTCGCACTACACTCCCTTCACTTTGTTCCTCTATCATGCACATTGAACCTTTTTTGCTTAAACTATTGAAACTTTGATTTTTGGCCGCATACCAGCAGTGCCCTAGGTACTCTCAAATACCCTTTTCTTCAGTTCTATCTTTATTCTTCATTCCATCATTCCATGGCTCTTGAAACCAGCAGCCTTCCTTCTCAAATAGGCTGATGATTAACCTGATTAATCAGCAATTACAGCAAGCAATAAATTTACAAAATCTGAAATAAATACTTTCCACTTAGATTGGAGAGAGCCGAAACCCAATTGGACCCAAAATTGGCACCCCTTGTGGTGTTTCTTTAACTTGTATTCCACCAAATCTGTAGAACGCAGAGATTCTATCTAATCTCTCTACAAATTTTGGAGCTATGAGCTGTCAAAAGTGACCATCAAGACTTAATTTGCCCCTTGCTTTCAAATTCAATTGGGCATAAATTGGACCGAGAACACTTGCATGCAGGTCCACCAAATTGTAGACGAGCAATCTCTTTAAGATCTGCTGTAAATTCCTGAAATTACAGTAGCTTTGCCTCCAACCAGCAGTTCCCTATATCAGAATGGCCTCAGTTGTCTCGGCCCTCATTCCTTGGCCTATTTATAGGTGGCTTCTCTCCAATCCCCTTCATTCATTGCAATCTGCATCTATTGGAGAGAGGGAGACTAGAGGCACTCAGGTGGTTGCCATAGCCCGTGTGGTCTATATGCATCTTTTCATGCTCTGGTATATGGATTTCATGGCCCATTTCTTCATCAGCAACCAATCCACCAGAATCGCCATTAGCTCCACCAAAGATAATTCCCACCTCTATGAGTGAAAGGTGGAGAATTCTATGAGAAGAGAGTGATTGGAAAGGTCACATTGTTTGAAATCATTATCCCATTGTCGAACTAAAAACACACCATTATAGAAGTTTCCAAGATCATAAGCATAATCGATACGATGAATGAACATCCTGATAACTGACTACCTCCACCCTCATTGAGTTGCAGTCCAAACACTCATCATCACATATGTTAGCCTGAATATTAACCACTTGGCTCCATAATTCGCAGGCTAAGAACAGATGAAATAGCTGCTTCACTCATACCAAGTACACGCACAGTTGTCTCATTTGATCAAATTGTTCTGTTTGAAATTACTTTAGTGGACAAAATGGAGTTCTCAAACTGAGGGAGTACATGAATATATCTACCAACTAAACATGCTTGTCAAGCTGATAAAAAACTTCACTCAAGTTATTCTCATAATTACTTGCTAATTTCTTCGGCTCTCATACAGGCCCAAACTGAAACCCCAGATAATTAATCCAACAAACGAGATTTTAAGAATTTTAGAGAAAAACTGGTTCAAAATGCTTCTATAAAGGGCAGGCCGCTCTTTCCTCCAGCATTATCACTGTTATCATCATTTCCCTCAGCATAGTCATTGCCCATTTCTCTCCCTCTGCCTGCAGCCATCATCGTTATCCTTGGAGCCTGTGTTTTCATCCTCTGTCTCATGAAAGCCCCAGGAGATCAAGCAAATGCTCCTGCTGCAAAGTGTCTGTCTCTGCTGTTCACCCTGCCTCTAATGCTCCAAACCTGGAAGACTGGAGGCTCGGCAACTACTCCAGAGATACCCCTGCAACTGCATTTTCTGTTATCCATCCTCATGCTGTTGTACCACATAGGCAACCCGTTTACTGCCATCAGCTGTGCCAAATGCCATCAACTGCTGCATTTTTCAGTCACACTGCTGCTGTCACCTGTTGACAGGCCCAGGGGCAACCACGACTGCGGTCTCCTGCATTTTGCTGCCCAGGATCATCATCCACTATCTTCATCAAGACATAGCCTACACTCTCTCCGAGGAGCCTGAGACAGGTATGCTTTGGCTGTTCCATCCTACCTCCAGCTGATCGGCATTATCATCATCATTTGCATCAATTTTTAGGCTGACTGCTCGACCTCAGGATCCCTCAGAATTACAACACCCTCCTTCAGCATCCCTAAACCTGCTCCATCAAGAGATAGTGACTGCTGGACAGCCCTGTGCTCATTAAGCATCCCCTTGTACCATATCTCACATACTCAGTTCGTTCATTCAGCTCTTCATTTTGATTCCCCTCTGAGTTCATTTTCTTGTTATGTGGTTGTTTGTACACTGTGTTTTCTCTACAAACCTGACTACCTAGCGTATCTTCATAATGCCTTCTCCACATATTGTTCTTATTACAAATGCTGCTTATGATCAGCACATTCAGTAAACCACATTGGGGATGAATAAGCCCAACCAAGGAATTGGACAAGAAACATGACCCACTGAAATCTCACAATAAGACATCGTTACATCTCCAAAAAAACGTTTGAAAAATCAACTATACCATCTATGATCATAAATATAGTACTACTTCCAAATAGCTTGTAATTCAGCAGTTCTATCCAACCAGCTTAGCTTTTGACTTTTATAAAATGGCTTTCAGTAAGTTTTCAATGGTTGAGATGAGATGAAATACATCACAATGTTTAATATGTACGTGCAATCACGATGCCATCAAAATAATTAAGTTTATCATGTTGATGATAAGGGGCCGTCCTACACTTCCACAGTCTAAACCATAGGTGCTTAAGAGGTAAAACAGTGTCATTAAAGGCTACACAAGTTAGACACTACAAATGGATTTCAGTGCCAATTGATCCAATCAGGAATTTGTGGCTACATGATCAGATCAAGTAAGTACAATGTTGTACTCCACATGTGACACCTTGATTGTTCGTAGCAATTTATTTTGTATCAGATTCACAATTCAATTCATGATTTCATTGTATGAACCCCTGAAAAATCAGACATCATCAACTGTATCATCCCCATAAAAGAGGTTTCCCTTTATTTTAGTCCATCATTATTTTAGAATATAAAAGAGAGAATAAGTACATAAATATGTTAGAATCTAAAGGAGAAAATAACAGCAAGATTCACAATGATTAAAATTTATTTTTATTTAAGAATATCAAGTGAAAACTTGTGCATTCCAAATCAATAGCATAGTGACACACCCTATCAAGTTACAATGAGAAAAGGCACTGCAGGCATACCTTTAGATGGTGGTAAGTTTCAGCCCCATAACGCAATGCTTCAGAGAAACTATCTGCTCCAATTGGAAGGATCATAAATTCCTGAGAAAGAGATGCCAAACATCAGTCTCCACTCACTGAAGGGCAAAAACTCAGTCCCAAAAAGGTTCTGAAAGCCTTCATGCATCATATTCAGAAGGAAAAGCAGGCTGAAAAATGCAAATGCTAAAACTTGCATAGGTCATTCCCAAGTTTCAGAGTACATACAAAGTATATTATTAGGCAGTTTCAAATTGCTTACTCCTCCATCAAATAAGACATGCTAGCCCAACACGATTCAAACAGATGCAAACAGCAAAAATTGGAACTTCTCAAACTTGGGCAGTTTCAAACCCAACCCCCTCCCCCCAAAACAAGAAAAAACACAAAAAAAGAAAAATCAATAAACATGCATTGCTTCCCAAAACTGAATTGGAATACCAGCTTCACGTTTGCTAGCATGAAGTCCGTACCTGCTCTGACCAAGAAAAGGGTCACTACGTACACAATGTAAAATCTGCATGGGAGGGGATAGACCTATGTTTGCCCAGTTATGTGTATGACACAGAACATGAGCTGCACAATTGGCTGGAGACACCACCTGGACTTCGGTCACAGCTACTGTGATCACAAAAACTAATTGTTCGTGATTATTTTGTTTATGCGAGCAATATCATTTCGCTGGGTGAGTGAATATATGCAAGTCAATCCAGCAGTTGAATTGACAACAAGGACCACCTGAGTCATTCCACTTCATGGCAATCCTGTGTCCCCAACAAATGTGAAATTGCTGTATCAAGCCCCAGCAAGGTGATGATAGCACAATTCAACTCGGTGATAGTTATGTCTTTACTCAAGGATATGTGAAGCAAACCAACAGCAGAATTAGTAAAATGTATTTACTCAAGGGTATGTGAAGCAAACCAACTGCAGAATTAGTAAAATGACTAATTGTTTGAAGCAACACGTGAATGGCAAGCCCTAGGAGTATTATTCTATTTGGACCACCTTATACAGGCCCAAATTTGAAATGCAAAGGCAAAGGTGATTAAATGATATGCAATCTTAGTCCTGGAAAGGTAGCATGTTCGAGCTCATTTCCAGAAGCCATGCAACAACTGTTTGAAAGCATGAAGCAATGCATGGAGCCCCATTATGCGTAGTAAATAAGAATGAGCAGGTAGAATTTGGGACAACTCCCATAGAGACCAATAGCCTGAAAGATGGCCGAGTATAACCTTGTGTACATTTACACAATTGGAGGAAATATCATGAGGGGCAAAAGGCTTCCTAGAAACAGAGACAATATAGAGGGGCAAGGCACTCGTACACCTAGCATATCATGAAATCAATATGCAAGTAGAATAGACCCACACATACTCCCCCCTCTGCTCCTTCCCCAACTTACCTCCTTAGCACCCCTACTGCCTCCCTCAGAAACTATACTACATCTTTCTTGTAATGTCCCCATTATTTAGTTTATTTTAATAAACAATGTGCGTATACATTCCAAAAATTGATTTATGTTGAAAACAAAATGGTAAAGATTGCAGATTTTTAAAACTAGCTCCAACTATGAAGATAATTGATGAGGTATTATATGCCAATTCATAGAAGGAAGGCAAGCTTATTAAAACTATGTTTGTAGTGTAGAACAACAAAAAGAACTAGCCTACTGAATAGTCACTTGGCAGTTAAATGCACTTGGGTGACAACATTGCTGAGATGGGTGACCTCCTAGGAAGCTTTTCCTATAAGCTAGTGGGAGCTTCTCGCGAGAAGTTAACACCGCCAACGAAACCTTCGTAGCCCATTGCCAAGTATACCAAGGCCAAGATGCCAAGGTCTGCCTTGGTTACCACCTTAGTCGTAAGCCTTGGAGTAACACGTGTCCGACGACGCGACGTGCGGTGCTTGCCGTATCTTTATCTCCACGCTCCATTCCAAAAACGGAGCCCCTCTCTGACATCATCGATGATGTCATCAAAAACACTAAAAGCAAGTGTTCTCTCTTTTACCCCCCCCCCCCCCCCATCATCGAAAACGTTAAAAAGCAAGCGTTCTTTCTTTACCCCCCTCGATTACTATATAAATAGGGGTAAAGTGTCACGTCAAAACAACAATCTATGCAAAAATCTCTCTGTTGTTGACGTGACAAAGCTATGTTGCAATCAGCCGAGCCTCTCTCTCCACACCTACGCAAGAGCGTTGCTCAAATCCATTAAGCTTCTTCCATGGCTCCCAAAAGACGTCAAGATGCTAGGCGAGCTCATGCTAGCTCAGAGAGCTCCCCAACACGAGCAAGTAGTCGTTGCTGAGGAAACTCAACACGAAGCTAAAGGGCAAGCGGAAGTTACCCCCGAATCCATTCAACCCAAAGAACTGGCTATTCCACAACAACCGAGGACCAAGGTTGCGATCATACCCCATAATCACGATGGATGGCCAAACAGAGATAATCACGTTTAGTACATAAGAAAATGATTGCTTTTAAGCTATTAACTCTACAATTTTCTAAGTTTTATATTGCTAGAAAAGCCCATAGAATAAGTTTGTTACATAGATTACGATTAGTTAGAATGTACTTAATCTTGCAAAAACATATTAGTATTTTTTTAGGAAAGAACGTAAGAATTGATAAGAGAGAGAGAGATTCTATACATCGCATACATTGACAAGTGTGTTAAAAATGTTTTATGGTTATGACTACTTTTGGATTTGTGAATGATGAATTATGTCTCTTATGATTCCGTGCTTGCACAGCCGGACGACTTGTGAATTGTGGTGGTTCGGGACATTAGGGTCCCCAATCCAATGCTCCCTAACACTCTGTGGAGTATGTAAAAACTCACCTACGGGTAAGGGTCCTATGCTCCCGAGGGAGATAGGTGTTTTTGGTTTTAGATCACTCAAGCACTTGAGAGAGCAAAGGGCCGAGTGATAAGTGCCCCTACTATGTAGTAGGACGGCTCCTGAGGCTCAGGGAAGCTTAGAGGGGCTCTGAGCCAATAAATTCCCTCTTAACCGCGAACAGAGTGCGATCACATATAGCCCAATCCCAAGGAATTGGAAGGTCCTATCCTAGACTGGACAGTGCCTTTCTGCGGAAAGATGGATTTTGTACCACTCTGCAGAGTGATGGTTCTGCTTGTTATTATGAAATAAAGTATTTGATTTCCAAATTGTTTATTATGTGCTAAAGATTGAGTTTAACGAACCCAGTTTAACAGAGTAATAAAAGGAAGCTGTTTTTTATATATCCAAACAGTGTGGTAGTATGCTTTGCTAATAGAAAACTAAAGCAAACCCAATCGAGGAAAGTGAGAGACTTCGATCCTGACGATCGAACGCCTATAGCTGGATGGACCCGATAAGTCGAGTAACTTTCCAACACTAGATAAAGCTAATTAAATCGTAACCCTCCTAATATCGGTAGGATTAGTTACCATGTTTAA
Organism: Lygodium microphyllum; assembly: GCF_053477565.2. Lineage (NCBI taxonomy): Eukaryota > Viridiplantae > Streptophyta > Polypodiopsida > Schizaeales > Lygodiaceae > Lygodium > Lygodium microphyllum. The sequence continues at coordinate 8,761,332 of NC_141153.1, read as the reverse complement.
CACCATTTTAAAGGGCCAGAGCTAAGATTTTACCTTATGGGTAGGGAAATCAAGTTACACTCTCCCTCGTCTCTCACTCTCTTAAAACCAAGTGCGGTGTTAATCTCACTCCTACCTTGGATTGATTACAAAGTGGTCTTTCTTAGATGAGTGTTAGATTGTTGTTAGGGGTGACTTGTCCACGTTTCCCCTGTGAAGTAGAACTGAGATTCCCATATTCAACTAAGTCCTAGCTTTCCCATAGGGGGGAGACTGGATGGTGATGTGCATGGATATGAATTTCGGTCAACTACTAAGAGGACTCCTCCGGGTCTGTTGGAGGAGGCACCTCACATTTCTTCCTTTCTTGTCATATGTTCAATTAACAATGGAATTGTGCCCAATTGTCGATATGTGCATAGTGTACCCAAGACCATTGGAAAGCAAAAATCGACAAGCAGCTTGAAAATTAGAGTACAATTGAACAAAAAACTAACAAGTGTCGATTATGAGATAGGAGGGTAAAACAAAACATGAGCAACATATAGCATAATCAATGTATATAATGCTACAGAGAGTTCTAGAGTGAGTCATTATCCAGGTCTGCATAGAGCAATCATTCTCCTCTTTTTGTGAGCATCCCCTATTCTATCAATAAAATAAGTTTCAGTATATAGGAAGCATTGTCACCTGCATAACTAGCTTATTTCCAGCATGACTTCCACCATTTATGATGTTGAAGGCAGGCACAGGTAAAACAAGCCTTGCATTCCCTGCAAGATCTGCCAGGTGTTGATAGAGAGGAACCTACAGAAACATAATCATTAGAGCCTTGCATTCCTATTCATTTTAAAACACAAAAACTTAAAAACTTACATCTGAAAAGTAATTCTGGACCAAACAATACATACTCATATTCTTATGAAACATTGTGCCAAACAAATAGATGGGCAAAGAATCATAAAGGTAAGTATGTGGGCTGTTCCAGACTTCAAAAAGCAATGGTTATAGAAAAAGAAAACAAATCATAAAAAGGTTCTTCCAAACTCAACATCGGGTTCATGCTAGAGATGTAAACCAAACTTGAGCCATGTTACACTATAATAACCTCTGGTATGTACATATGGCTTGTAGAATTTTTACTGCAGTTGAGCCTTACTCCATTATAATGTCCTCTGTTACATAGAGATTGCTAGTAGAATATATACTACAACCAATAGACCTTGACACACTCAACAATGAATCCTGGAAACTTCTGAGAGACCAGTTTTCTAAAAAAATCTTATTTGCTGAAAACAAACATTTCTAAGGAGTACAATCATACAAGTTGATTACAAACATTGCTAGACAGAAGGTTGACAGAAGGTTGTTTGCTTAATTCACCAAGCTAAGGATAAATGCGGTTAGCAAACAAATCAGTGTGATGCATGTGATAGAACCACAGCCAAGATACTTTGAATGCATTGGTTGTCTACCCAAGGCATGGCTGTAATAGCAGCCCAAGAATCATTACAACCATCCAAACAAGCTGAGAACAGAAGCAAGAGACCCCCACTCAACCAGTCTTCTTCAGAAAATAACATTAAAGCAAAACGATTGTTTTACTACACCATGTTCTATTCTACACATGTGCTGGATTTTACGCATCATGGTATGCTAGATATGCTTAACATATGAAACCATCATACCTGGAAGGACCAGCACCATATACCACATTTTCAGTCTCCCCATTGTAATGATTTGGGTGGGTTTGGATTAAGCTGAAGCACACAGTCACCCCAAAAGGCATTCTTGAAGAGGTGGAAAAGAAAATGAAGAGATTGTAGAGGAGAAGAAGAAATTTTGGACACCTCTTGCTAAATCATGATTAGCACCCTACATTACTCTATCTATACAAAAGTATCACATCAATAAAATAAATTAGTGCTGCTGCTTAAGACTGTTTTAGCACTTACCTCTTTCTACTTGGAAGATTCGTGCATAATAAGTTCTAAATCATTCCATTTTTCCTTTCATTGCAATGCATTAACAATATGTTGTCATTTGTAGGCAGCTCCAACTAGGCCATCAAGCATTTGTACTTAGTTATTTACTTCCGAGAAATATAATTAGCCACACCTTTTCTCACCAAAGCAAAAAAAACAATGCATGGTTCAGTTCAATCAATCCACCAAGGTGGGCTACAAGTCACCTAGACCTTAAAGATGACCCTAGGAGTTATTTTGATGATCCAAAGGACTCATCAGCTGCCTGCAAAGAATCTAGCATGAGAGCTGACAAACAAAGCTCTCAATGCACAGGACTGCAATTGACTCAACCGCAAGCCCTTGACCCATTCAGTAAGCAGTATGACAGGGCCTCTGCTCCCAAGCTTTAAGAACTTGTGTCCAATAACCAGCCGTGTCAAGAAATGGTAGGGTTTGCCGAGAGGAACATAGAGTGAACGGCGAACATGTAACATAAATCTTAGAAAGAATGAAGTAATGAGTTAAAAACACTGAATCATGCTGAATACTAATAGACTGAAGTGAGCCTTAGGGTGGCTGTGCCTCTAGGACTGGTACTGAGGCAAGCAAAGTCATGTTAATGATGCTGATCAGAGCTCGAAGATGACTGCACTATCCTGTTTCATCAGGTAGCAGCACATGTGAAGGAATGCTCTATGAAGGTAGCGAAAGGCAGTCCTTCAAGCAGGGGAAATGTCAAAGAAGACACTAGATGATGAAGTACAGCAGTACAAGGAATTCCCAAGAGCTGTCGTTGATGAAGAGAAGCTGCTCTGATGAAGATGGCAGGAATGTAGACTGACAAGATGACATCAGCTCTCTAGGCAGTGGCTAGAGGTTGTGTAGCTGCTGGAATATGGTGGGTCAAGGACTGCATATGGAAATGTATGGCCCAACTCCTTATTATATGCAGCAACCAATGCATATTATGCAAAACCCAATGTAGCCATGTATGGCTAATAATATGCATAATCCCATGCATGGTAGCACTGGTATGATGCTTAGGGCACAAAGTGGCATGTATGGTAATACATCTACACCCCTTGCTTTTGGGCTCAAGGAATGAGTGTTGGTCATGCAATGCCTCATATGGTATTGTTCATGATGTAAATACAGAAAATACACCCTTTTTGCAACAACTAGTGTATGACAATTTGACTCCCAAAGGGGCAGCAAAGGACTATGATAAGGGGGGGAAAGCGGTGAAGTTTGAGGCCTTCAATAGGGCACAAGATAGGTTGAAAGCTTTGACTTTTATTCAACAATTTGATGTGACCTATTCGGAAGGCAACTTCATCAAATCCTCAAAGATTCAAAAGGCAACCACCTTCTTGAAGAGGAATGCATTTCAATGGTAGTCAACACTCTTGATGCAAGGTAGGGCACCAAGAGCACCATCAACGTGAATACAATTCAAACAAATGTTTACTTCAAATTGGTTGACTAGTACATTTGAGGTGTACATTATGATAGCTTGGAAAGGTTTAATGCAATGCGATGCAAGAATTCAAAACAATATAATATTAAGTCTTAGAAATGGACATGCCTTGCTACCAGTGAATTCTTATCATCTAGTTCCTCTTCATGAGCAAGTCGAAAAGTATATATGTGGGTTATCTAAACGAATCAAGGATTTTTTCATTAAATCCACCATACCTAGTATGTCTCAACTCATAGAAACAACTAATATAGCTGATGCTTTGCTGCATGGGAAAGATTTGGGTTTTCAAGACATGGATAGAAGACTAAGTAAGAAGTTTTAAAGTGCTTAGAAAAGGAGCAGATCAAAAAATCGGGAGAAAAAGAGGCCAAAACAACAAGGGCTGAAAAATAGTTGCACAATGAAGGGAATTAAGGGTTGCAAATAAATGCTTTGTTTGTGGATAGGAGGATCACATGGCTAAGGATTCTCCCAATAGGCAGCAAGCTAGAAAATCAGAAAATTGAGAAGATCCCAAGGAAAATAAGCCCAAAACGTCCATTGATTTGGTGCCCAATGTTGTTTGTGATCAATCCAATGATGAAGCTACTAAATTATGCAAAGCATGGGGCAAAATCAAAGATCAACATGTATTTAGGACATGAGCCAACTTTATCTCCACAGATATAGTAGCCCGTCTAGTCTAGGCACCGAAGAGGATGAGATGGAACCCATGGGAGAAGTTGATATAGTATACAAGGGCCATGCAAAGCTTGTCACACCACTCATAAGGATATATGGACAGCAAAGTGTTTTTCATTGCATCACTTGAGGGTTGTGATGTCTTGCTCGATATGCCTTGGTGCCATAGTGTGCATGTAGTGATTGATTCACATGCTAAATTGATCACTATTTAACATAAGGGCAAGGCCTATACTTTGGATTTAAGATTGAAAGGTGAATCTATCCCTCTTGTATCGGTTGCTCCCATTTCTAAAGTAATGAAAAATCACCTTTCAACGTACTTGGTTATCACCAATGATAACGTTGATAATGAAAATATTGGAAATATGTCTAAGTTAGAAAAGAATCGCATGTCATTTTTTATGAATACCAATTGCCTTTCTCAATCACCTTCGAGGCAGCTGCCGCCTGAAAGATTGAAAGATCATGGTATAGATCTTATACCTAGAAATAGGCCTCCTAATAAGCCACCCCATAGGGTAAGTGCAACCAAGAAAGAGAAGATAACGAGTCATGTGAATGAGCTGTTAGAAAAAGGACCGATTCAACCCATCTCATCTCCCTTTTGTTATCCGATGCTTTTGGTTCAGAAAAATGATGGATCATAGTGTATGTGCATTGACTATTGTGCTTTAAATAAAATCATTATAAAAAAACCGATTTCCAATCCCTTGGATCCATGATGTTATGGATAGATTGCAAGGAGAAGTCATATTCAACCGTATTGATGGAAAAATGGATATCATCAAATTTATATTAGACCAAATGATGTTTCTAAGAAAACTTTCAAGACATCTTTTGAATTGTATGAGTTCCTTGTCATGCCTTTTGGACTTATAAATGCTCCTACCACATTTAATCACACAATGGATTGCATCTTCAAGTCACATAGGGCACTTGTGGACACTTTCTTTGATGACACAATTGTCTATTTAAAGAATGAGGTAGAGTATAGCCAGCATTTAAACATTGTGTTCAATGAGTTATTTAAGTACAAGCTAGTTATGAATGACAATAAGAGTGAGTTTTAATTACATGAGATCCACTTTTTGGGACACATTGTGTCGACTTATGACAGTTATATGGATCCTGCAAAGGTTGAATTAATATGCTCATGGCCACCTTTGAAAAATGTGCACAATATCCACAATTTTTTGGGTCTATGTCCCTATTATAGAAAGTATGTGCGCAACTTTCCTAAAATTGCATCTCCACACGCTTTATAGAAAAAGGGTGTGCCTTTAAAGTGGACAACAGTGGAAATTTCAACATTTGCGAAGTTAAAATATGAGATGACTTTAGATCCTATGCTTGTGTAGCCTAATCTAAGAAAGTCATTTGTTGTTCACTGTGAAGCATGTGGGAACAGCGTAGAGTTGCTTTAATGCAAGATAACCGAGTTGTGACATATGAGAGTCGTGTTCTCCATGGTGCAAAGAGGAATTTACAGGTTTACAACTGTAATTCATGCACTTTTGACATGGAAACACTCTCTCTTAGGAGCTGATTTCACAATACACACAAACCATCAAATATTGCACTACTTTTTTACTTAGACTGAGTTGTTAGAGAAGCACATGAGATAGACCAACTTCTCGTCTATTTTTCACTTTTAGATCATGCAGATAGATAGGAAAAAGAATGTGGTGGCTAATGCATTGTCACAAAAGCCTCAGATTTCGGCTCTCACAGTGGTATATCGTACTGAATTGGATGCTATGAAAGATAAACATGCTACTCATTCAAATTTTGCGAATGTATATGATCAACTTTGCAATGGCCAAATTCACGAGCGGTTTGTGCTCAAAGATGGTTTCCTGATGATGCATGGGCGAATGTGTGTCACAAAGCAATGAGGCTTAAAGTATCATTGAGAGTCATACTCCTCCTTATGCACAGCATAGATATATTGATGCTACGATTAAGGTAGCAAAGCATTTGAGACTGATTGGTACATGAAAAACATAGATGTAGCCTATGGAAAGGTTAAGTATGCTCTTCAAAGTCTTAAGAGAAGCAAAAGAAGGCCATTGATTGCCATAGACGTGCTTTGCAATTTGCAAAGGACGATTATGTGTTGATGCGTTTAGAAAAGGCAAGGCTAAAAAAGATGACAGATAGAGAGAGGTTGTATTCAAAGTTGAGTATGAGATAGTATGGGCCTTTCCAAGTGTTAGAAAGGAATAGCAATTTTACTCATAGGCTGAAATTGCCTCCACACTAGCGATACACAATGCCCTTCATGTGAGCTTGTTGAGGGCTTTTCATGGTGATGTGCCTAAGGATGTATCTATTGAAATTCAATCAAAGGTTGAGGAGTTACATGAGATATTGATACCCGAGCAAATCTTGACATATAAAGAGAGAAAGATCAAAGGTAAAGTTTCCAAAAGGTATTTGGTGAAGATTCACAATTATTCACCAATGGATGCTAAGTGGATGGAAGAGGATGACTTGGTCGATCATCCTCAATTGTTACAACTTTACCTCAAGGCTTTTCAATTAGAATCAGTTAGAGCCAACTTTGAATTCGGGCTCAGTCAAGTTCAACAAAGCAAGATTCCAAAGCATTCCCTAGTGCTGAACGGGGAGATAGCATTTCCACTCCTCCAATGATAAATAGCTCTCATGTATAGGGAATCTTGAAAGCATTCAGTATACATACGAGGTACTAAATTGACAATATATCTGCCATGAGGTTACTATTCGATTGTACTAGTCACTATAGTTTGGTATGCAAATTGGTATGGTTTTCATTGCAGCTCTAAAACTATACATTTGAATCAATTTGCATCCATGTATGATAATCAGATATTTCAATGGATGATCATCGATTGTCAGTGGTATTTAGCTAGTTTTATGGACAACAATGTATTTTATGAATGCCATTGACAGTTCAGCCATGGTTTCTGCTCAGTTTCATCTTTGCTATGGTTGTCTGACCAAAACAATTGTGATATGCTAATGAGAAATGCATTCTATGGGTTTTGGGCAGCAATTTTGGATTCTTTATGAGTTCTATATTATGATTTTGCTAGCTGGAAAATTTTCAGCAAATGTCTGGCACTAGCATGGTTAAGCAACAATGGCCAATGTTATTTTGATTATGATGCCTTTTGGAAAGTTTCAGTGCAATATGTTTTGCTTTGGCACATTGCAATGCAATCAAGGACGATTGCAAGGATTTCAAGGGGAAGGTCTATCACGAGGACGTGAAATTTTGATGCTTAACTCAGCATTTGACTGAAGAGTTAATCGAATGTGCAAATGTGACCTGCACATGTGAGATACAGGTTAGTTATTTCACAACATGGGACCTTGGACCCCGAGATATCAATTGATGCCAAAGGCAAAAGTTTAACCAGTTATATTGGACAGGTATTAGTGTTTACACAGTGTCAGATTTGAGATATCACTTGATGCCAAAGGAAAAAGTTGTAACAAGTTATATTGGACAAGTATTAGGTGTTACACGGTGTCAAATTTTGGCCTAGACCATTTAATTGGCCCCAAGTGTTAGTGGTGACATTAGAGAATTGGCATTAATTATTTAGCAGCATCCAATTTGAGGGTAGATCCTATTGTTGTGCTAAATAACTATAGCCATGTAAAGAAATAATCATCCACAAATAACAAACACAATCATAAGACAAAGTACAAGACTGATAAAGAACCCAATTAGGGTTAGGATAACTTAGAGACAATGAACACTAAAAAGATAATGAATGAATAATGAATGCTGAATATATACGACGTTCAATTCAGCAAACACACTATATAAAGGTGAAATATAAACCCCGGAACACCCATGTCTCAAGGACTAAGGTAAAGAGTATGAGTTGGAGAGTGTGTCGTACTCTGATGGATCTTGAAATGCAACAAACAACCTCTTAAATGTCTGGCAACAACAAACACAACAGTAGAGAGCTAGATCAATAACAAACAGATAGGAAATAGTAGAGTTCTATAAAGAGAAGTTGAACAGTAGCTCGAACTAATATCCTTTGCGAAAGGGTTATGAACAGCACATACAAGTACTAACAATCTGTAAAACCAGATTGAGGTTGAGTGGTGGTCACGTTATCTATATATAGATGGATGGGTCCTCCCAAATTAGGGTTTGGCTTATGGGACACAAACACTCTCTAGGATCGCGTTTCTTTTTAATAAATTTTAGTAATTTTAAGTTTTTAAGGATATTATTAAGAGCTAATCAAGTTTATGCATTTTTAGTTCAACACCCCCTCTCATGCCCAAAACTAGAGCCAATAAGTGATAGTTAAGATAACTCAAGCCCAATTTTTCTTTTAACCCAAGGGATCCCATCCCAAAGCAGCCAAGCCAAGGCATTGGGCAAAGGGTGCTCATCCACTGCCTAGTGACTTATCAAGTCTAACCAAGGGAGACCAAGTGATCACTCCAAAGAAGCCAAGGCTTCGGACAAAGGGTGCTTGTCACATACCTAGTGGCCTACCAAGATCTGCAAAGGCGAACAGAACCACATTGAATTTCTTTTCTTTTTTTTCCAAGTGATTTGAATGATAGTTTTTGCCCTATCGAGTAATCTGTGCTTCTAGGGAAAAACAAAAGGAATGATTAGACCCAACACATCACAAAATGGATAAGCTATCCCCACCACCTCTAGGTCTCGATAAAGGAAGCGATTGGGGGGTATGTGAAAAAGCAAGAAGGGGGACTACCCTAGAAGACTACCACGGGAGCTCTGATGAATATGGTGGATCTAGAGTCGACCACTCTCTAATTAAAAAGGAATAAATACACATAAATGCGTGTTTACAAGAATAGAATGCCAATGCATGGGATAATGCAAAGAGCTATACAAAACATCATGCTCATGCAAAATGCTATGGGACGATGCCACTTGGACAATGCCCTCACAAGGGAATCGTTCACTTGGCCAAGTGTCCATTTACAATCATGGTCATTCTCATGATGTGGATGATGATAGAACAATACCAAAAATAATAAAGTCAATGACGCAATCTACAATCAAAATCCTATCACCACCAAGAGAATAAGGCCGCCCCCTCTTAAAGTGAAGAAAAAGACAGAGTAAAGTCCCTCTCCCCATTAATCTAAACTAGAAGGAAAGCAAGCAACCACACCGATCCATGGTAGAAGATACTATAAAATCGGTCTATTAATCAACTTGGTCATGATATCTGCAAATTTATCTGATAATGGCACAAAGTTTGGTGGATAGTGCCTAGCTCAACTTGCTCTTTGGTGAAGTGATAACACATGCCAACATGCCTCATCCATTGAGACTAATGATGGGTTTACCAACTAATGCGATAACACTTTGGCTGTCGCAAAAGAAACCGGTCGGTGTCGCATATGGAAAATGAAGTACTGCAAGCTACCTTCTCAAGTACCTAGCCTCTATGGTGCCATCGAAGAGTGCCCAATACTCTACCTCAACGGTGGAAGTAGCCACTATCTCCTACTAACGGCTTTGACCATGAAATGAGAACCATGCACAAAGAGTAGATGTAGCCACCATGGAATTGTTGGGTATCCAGATCTCTTGCCCAATCGAAATCAGTATAACTCTACAAAACCAAACCATGACCATAAGTGAGTCCATAAGAATAGGTACACCGAACATATCTCCATACATGCAAACGAGTAGTCCAATGTGGCATTTTAGGTACTTGAAATACTAACTAAGCAAAGGCACTGAACTAACTAAGCAAAGGCACTGAGTCAGTAAGCCTCACCGATCTACTTCAAAGGGGCATATCTTACTGTAGGTTGATTATTTACTCATTACAACATTAGATTTTGCTACCATTGCAGATATTGAAGTCCATCTTAGTTCTACATCTAAGATGACTGACCTCAATCAGATTTCTTATTTTTCGTGGATGGAGATAGTTAGATTTTGGGTTTCCATTTTTGTCTCTTACCATAAGTATGTGCTTCAGTAGTTGAACAATTTTGCACTAATCAGACATGGCTTGTGGCTATTCCTTTAGATCCCATTGTCAAACTAGCTAAGGCTTCCCACGGTCAACCCTTCGATGAGCACATATGAGGGTGATGCAACTACACTCATTCACTCACTCAACACGACACAAAAAGGTAACACGATATGTAAGAGCAAGGTGTACTCTTATATTATTCAATGAAAGAAACAATACAACATAGGCACATCCCAGGACTATACCCTCGTGACGCCGCATATATGAGGCTTCACCACTGGGTATGGGAAATCACATGAGTGGAAACCAAGCAGGGCTCAAGCCTCAGAGTCACTATTACTCCCTATATAGCTATTTCTGGTAAAAACGCCATGGTATAGCTACAAAGCTCTTACACTCACCCTTACTTACTGGATTGTTGTCCTCAACCATCTAAGAGTAGAGTTTATTGACTTATCTGGGGTCTTTATCATGAGGACATGTATTTTTGAAACCTCACTTAAAATGTGGATTAATTTTTAATCACATGATTAAGTAAATGATGCACATGTGAGGTGCAACTAGGGTTAAAGTAAATTTACAAGCCCAAGACCCGAAGAAATCACGGGATGTCAAAGGCAAAAGTTGTTATACGTTATGCCGCACAAGTACTTGGTGGTATCCGATACCAGTTGTTGGCCTAGGTCATCCATTTGGCCATAAGTGTCAGTTCGTAACACTAGAGAAGTGGCGTTTAATGGTACAGAACGACAATCTGGTCGTCAAAGATGGCGTAGAGACACTCAAGAATGGAAGTTGCCCAGCCAATTTAATTATTGGCCAATCAGATTATTTTTCAAGGCATCAAAATAATTATTAGATTAATTTTCAGTATTTCAAGATTGAAAATTAATATTTAATTGTGAAAAATGCTGGAAAAACCATTTGGAAAGGCTGCCACTTGTGAAAAATGCCCATGCAAGACTAAAAAACGTCTTTAGAGGCTGGAGAGAGGCATTTCTATAAATTCAGCTTGCAAGAGAGAGGGAGGAGAGGCTACTGGTCTGATTTGCAGCCATTGGAGGATCTTCTGAGGCTGACAACGGCAGGAGAAAACCAATCAACAGCAAGAGGCATCATCTACAGGCTGTTGAGATAGGGCAGCAGCTGTAAATGACTGATTTTCTTCAATTCTTTGCATCTACAAGCTGGTGTGGTAGGGCAGCAACTGCATTTGACTAATTTTTAGTCATTCTTCGCGACAAAACTCTGAATTTTCTCTCTCTACAGCTTTTCCTCTCATCTCACAGCCATTTCACAACCTTGCTCTGAAGATCTCAATATTTGGGCCCTTGGAGGTTGAGAAATTTAAGATTTCTCTATTGTAAACCCTAATATGCATCAAAAATTAGGGTTTAGCGATAACCTCGAGAATTGTGCCAGAAATTGGAAGCTCCAAGACTTAGATTGAACAGGGCTGAAGCTGTTTTTAGCCTATTCAAATGAAGAGTCCAGCAAATAATTGAATTTGGAAAATTTTCCATCTCCATCAAAGCGGATGAAGGCCAATTGAGTGCCCAAATCAAGGGGCAAAATAGATTGAAGACTTGCAAGTCACTTTGGACAGCAAGGGGAGTTGAAATATCGAAAGGGATTGGGAGAATCCCATTGTAAAATCAACTTTTTCTTCAATAAAGCTAAAGAAATACCAAAAGGAACGCCAATTTTGGGCCAATCGGGTGTGCATTGTCCAAGATCAATAGGTAAATTTATATTTTCAGATTTGCATTTATTATTTGCTGCTGTAATTAAGTTGTAATCAGGGACTTACCACCCATCCACGGAAGGAAGGCTGGTTTCATGGTTCCATTGCCGGGATACCATCAAATCCTTTGAATTGGTGGGCCCGTGGTACTTAATTGCAACTTGGGACTATTGCAATATTGCTGAAATTGTTCTCAGCAGTGAATTACAGCAAGCATGTCTTCACATGGTGATATGGGATCGAGTGGAGGGGATGCATCACTCCTTGGTCAATCACATGGTGAAGGGGAAAATGCAATGACTAATGTTGGGTACGGTTCTCAGCATGGACAGCATGCTGAAAATGTGGGAAATGACCCAAATGTTGGCACTTCAATGCATTAAGAGGCTGATGACCAGCAAGGGGCTGAAGAATTTGATGATAGCTTCAAGGATCAAATGCGTACAGCAGCAAATCTTTTCGTTGAATTGGCAAAGGATCCCCAGTTTACTCAATTCTTGAATGCCCCAAAGAAGGACAGCAAAGGCAAAGAGAAGAAGACACCTTCTACAACTTCGGGACAGCGACAAGAACCGAAGGAAACGCCTAACCTTCTTTAGAAGAGCCCAAAATGCCTGATGAGCACAAACAGTTGGTATCCGTGGGGCAGCAAGTGCAAATGCATGGCCAAACTTAGTAGTGCCAATACATGGGAACATGGATAGCAAGGCAATTATGCACATGCAAGCATGGGACAGCAAGAATACTTTGGTGGTAGTACCATTTTTCATACTATGGTTGGACAAGCACCACATATGGGAATATATGGTACAAATCCCTATGGTATTCAGCAGCCAATGCATGGCTCACAACACCCAATGTATCCGGGTAATGCAAGTGGAATGCCTAATCCCATGTATGGCAGCATAAGTATGATGCTTGGGGCACAAAGCGGGCCATATGGATATGTATCAACACCACCAGGGACTGTTGGAGTGCAAGGATACTTTGGTGGTGGTCATATAGGTGCTTCAGATAATGTTGGTTTTCATGCAAATACAGCCAATGCACCCTTTTTGCAGCAGCCCATTTATGATAACTTGACGTCGTCGAAGGACTATGATGAAGGTAGCAAAAGTGTGAAGTTTGAGCCTTTCAGTGGTGCACAAGATAGGCTGAAAGCACTTGTTTTTATTCAGCAATTTGATGCAACATATTCTGGAGGCAACTTCACAAAGGCATCTAAGATACGCAAGGCAGCCACATTTTTTACGGGAAATGCATTGCAGTGGTGGTCTACACTCCTTATTCAAGGGAAGTCACCTACCACTTGGGTCCAATTCAAGCAAATGTTTGCTTCAAATTGGTTGACAAGTACCTTTGAAGTAGACATTATGACAGCTTGGAATCAGTTGAATTCCAAAGACTGCAAGAACTTGGATCAGTATAATAAGAAGTTTTGGGATGCATTGTTGCCATTTACTTCTTATCGCACAGTATCCCTCCATGAGCAGGTGGAGGAGTACATTTGTGGTTTGCCAAAGGAATCAAGGATGTTTGCATTAAGTCCATTGTTTCCAACATGTCTCAGCTTATAGAAAATGCTACTACAGCTGACACATTGATACGTGAAAGGATGCAGGATTCCACGATGATGATACCAAGTCACATGTCAAAGAGACAAAGGCTGAGAAAAAGGGTAAATCTCGAAATAAAGCTGAAAATCAGGGCAGATCTAAAAAATAGGGCTGGAAAGAGGAACACATCGCAGAGAAAGAGTGGGAAAAGTGATGCACTGTCACGTAAACCTCAATTATCGACAGTCAATATGGTTTATCGCATTGAGTTGGATGCCATGAAAGAGCAATATGTTGCTGATTCGAACTTTGCTAATGTTTATGATCAGTTTTGCAATGGCCAAAGGCGTGGACACTTTGTGTAAGAGATGGATTTCTGATGATGCATGGACGACTATGTGTGAGCTCTCATAGCAGTTGATGATCCTTATCTTTCAAACCTTCTAATGTTACACATTAGAACTATAGGATTACAAATGAAAGCATCTTCTGCACATTTAGCCATCCAATACAGAATGGTATTTCGTTGTGTGTCTTTAGCCATACCTAGGGTGATTGAAGGAGTCAATTCTTCAACCGATAAAGGACAGACTATTATTATGAAATCTAATGAAGTTACTCAGAGGTTCTTACCTGACTGTGTTAATTGGTCAGAAATAGAATTACCTACAGAATGGAACCTTGATATTAGCTCTATTAGGAAAAAGGAATTACTTCCTCCAAAAATTATCAAAGTCCAAAATATAAAAGGAAAAACGTTGCTACTTCCATAGAGACAGAACACTCCAGAACATCCGAAGGCAGTGGTTCAACCACAACTAAAGGTTTCTCCTTCACAGAGAACCAATCTTCTAAAGTTCCACACACAGCCTTGCTCTCATGATCAAGTCATCCATGGAGTTTGCCAGCATTGCCAAAAGCTTATAGAAAAAGCTTCTTCATCTGTTCTCAATGTCATCCAGACTTTTGAGTATGAAGAGAACAACTATAAAGCTGCTCCTTATTTATGTCCTTAAAATGGTCATTCTTGGACACCAGAATTACAGGCAGCCAATTGGACACATTTGGCTCTTTCAGGACTTATGGAAAAAATGGATTCTCTTCAGCAAACCGCAGATCAATTACTTATCTTATGTCAACATACACAGAAAAATATTATTGTAAAGCAAGCTACTAATGTATCTTCAGCAATAGTACATACACCAAATATGGCTACAGATTGGTCTACTTTCTCAAACAAAAGGCTACATAAAGGATGGACTTCACACTTTTCTTCGCCAGCAACTGGTTCATTAAATATGCATATCTCAAGCAAAGGCAAGGAAAAAGAGATTATACCTACAGGTGAAGGTACTTCTACTTCTACCTCTACTGAAAGTCCTAAAGCCCATACACTTGATGAAAATGATTTGTTTTGCTATGAAAATCTACAAGATGAATATGATTCTGAAGATCTCTTACAACAAATCCAAGACATATATTGTCAACCCATTGGTTCATGGTCGCAGACCACCACAGAACCCCCACTACTTCAAAAGACAATACAACCAGGCTCTACAGCAGTAGAACTATCAAAGTATTTGAAATTGATGTTTCCTGGCTGGTCAGACTCTGATTACAAATTAGCCTTTGATGATATTGATCTTGACCTGGAAAAGATCAAAAGAGTACGAGAAGAAAATCTAGTTCTTGAAAATATGCCCTTGTGCATTGACCCTCAGCAACAAGATGATGAAGACCTTACCAGGAATGTTCATAACAGATTGAACTCCAGATATATGGGTAAAAGTATTCAACAGACACCACCGGATCTACCTACGGTAGAAACACCTACATGGTATGCTAGGGATCAGGCTTATTTTGAAGAAAGACTAGCCTACACCCTCACATCTTCAGACGAAGATGGTAATAGTGTGATTGAAGAAGAGTTCACACCCATTAATCCTCACAGGTCTAAATCTCCCACTAGTATTCTCCGAGCACAAATGAATGCACATCATTCTGTTACTCAAACTGCTTCCTTGAATGCAACTACATCTGGGTCTACATCAAAACCATCCCATACCACTTTCTACACTAAGATTGGTGTTCCAAAGAAAGTTGGTTCATTCCCTATATGGTCTATAGATGGGAAAACACCTAAAGAGATAAAACTATTAATCTACATGATATATGCATATGCAGGACAGAAAATAGTGGACAAACCCCAAACTAGCAGGATTGACATCCTAAATGCCATTACACATGGATTTGTCGGTAGCATTAAGCATTGGTGGACATCGATACATCCACAGGTAAAAGCTGCAATAGCACAGAGTCCAGACCCTGTACAGATATTCTTTGAGTTACTACTAAGAGAACTAGTAGGCAACAAACTTAATGATGTTCTAGAAGCTCGTGAAGCATTCTTCAAATCTAAGCTTTGCGACCCTCGCTTGTATAAAGAATACTTGATATATATGAGGGATCTATTGTATAAAGGTTTAGGAGCCCATGATAACACCATGAAAGAACATCTTGTGTGTTCTTTTCCAGAACCTATTCCATTTTACTGTAAACAGAAAATGAAGACTGAAAACAGAGATTTCACAAACAGTGTCGGACAGATTATCCAGACTATAGAACAAACAGTCAAAGAAGTTTGTCAGCATCAGAAGATGACACAGCTAAACCAAAGGTTTCCTCAATCTATATGCAAGCAAGCACACAAATTCGACATGAAATTCGGATGTGACAAATGCTCATGTGGCAATATATCAAAGTTCAGACATCGTCACCATAGACATCACCATCTCCCCAGGTATCATAGAAACTATTCTCATAGTAAGTCTTTTTTCAACAAACAAGATGATAGGTATCCAAAGTATTCAAGATACTCAAGAAACACAAGAAAATCATACAAATCTTCAAAAGAAAAATCACAGTACACACAAGAACATATGAATGAAACAAAGAAAAAGAAATTGAAATGTTTCATATGCGGAAGTTCGTCTCATCTGGCAAACAAATGTCCAAAAAAGAAAGAACAGGCAAAAGCAAATGCAGCCAAAGTCAATATGATGCAACATCACATTGACTATGACAGTTGTTACTCATATGACAGCTACTCTGACATTGAATACTCCTATGATAGTGAGTATGACACTGGTAAGTATGATACTGGTACTAACATTGAGTATGACAATGATGGTACAGAATCTTACAGCTCAGAAACTTCTGCTACCACAGACTCTTCTAACTCTTAGCACACTGTTGAGGAAGAAGAAATAGATCAAGAAGAAGAAAAAGTCGACAGAGACACTGTTTCTGATGCAACAGAAGTCACGGATGAAGACACAATCATGCCACATAATTTTCATCCAGTAAATGCGCACAAGTCTTATTTCCCAGGACAAAGAAAACAAAAATTTATGGCTTCAGCATTTAATTCATATCCAAAAGATATCAAAGGCAAACAAAAAAAGTATGATTCTTCTGAATCATCAGATACTTCTGATACTGAGACATCGTCTTCCAAAACCAAAAAGACTAAGGAAAAAGTAAGAAAAGAATTTTTCTCTAACCCTTATGATTTGCCTAAACCAGGAACTTTGGCCCCAGAAACAAAAACTCAAGCAAATATGTTCATACCACATAAATTGAAAAGTCTACATCAACCAAGGACTACATCTCAGTTGCTACAATCCTTAACACCAACAACTAACGCCACTAGAAATACAGGTGAAGAAATGCTCACTGCATTTTTCCAAATGCAACAAGAAGTCAAGTCCTTATGCAAAGTGTACAGAAGGATTCTCTCTAACCAGAAAGATCTAGCTGAAAGTACAACTAGTATCCTAAAGGAACTGCAAGAAATGCCTTCTACTTCTCAAGAAGGACCTA
This sequence comes from Lygodium microphyllum, assembly GCF_053477565.2. Lineage (NCBI taxonomy): Eukaryota > Viridiplantae > Streptophyta > Polypodiopsida > Schizaeales > Lygodiaceae > Lygodium > Lygodium microphyllum. The sequence goes on along the minus strand of NC_141153.1, from coordinate 8,744,056 downwards.
TTTCTACAATCCCAGTCAACCAGATCAGAACACAAAAGGCACGAACATTCAAGGTCAATGCCTTAGATACTGGTGGACCCATCCCAATGGTATGTGTGCAACTAAAAAATATGCCACAATTCTCTTTACATGTTGATGCTCTACTAGACACAGGATCTAGTCTTACTATTGCCCCATTTGAGCTCTTTCCTAGAAAATGTATAAAGGTTTTCACACCTATTATAGTAGAACTCTCCAACAATAAGAAGATTACACTCATCCATGTAACCCAGGCTTATCTTCACTTTGATAAAATCAAAGTACCTATTGAAATTCAGCTTATGCGGCAAATGAGGTATGATCTTCTCATTGGCACGGATATCCTACAGCATCTGGTCGCATATACCTTTTGGTCCAACAAATTTGGCATCACATACAAACATCGGACAGCAGAACTTCCATTACTCCCTAGGGTTGGTAGAACAATCTACTCAATCACAGAACTCACTGGTCATGACAAAACAATTGCCAGAGAATCTTGGCTATAGAAAGAAATGAAAAGGCATGAAGAGCAAATCACACACATGAAAAACAGGCTTCAACAGTTTATGCATGAAGATCCCATGATGTACAAGGAGAAAAGACAGAAATATGCTATTTCTCTACCTATACAGCCAAATGCTATCCCTACAAAGGCCGTACACCAAGGGATGAAAGAAGAGGATTTGATTCTCCGTAAAGAAGAGATACAATTCCTGCTGTAAAAAGGATTGATCGAACCCACAACTTCTCCTTGGGCTTGTCAAGCTTTCTATGTCAACAAGCACTCAGAACAGAAACGTGGCAAGAAACGAATGGTTATTAATTACAAACCATTGAACAAATATCTCATTGGCCATGGTCATCCCATTCCCCTGAAGGATCTTCTGCTAAAAAGGATAAAAAAGGCTAATGCATTTAGCAAGTTTGATCTTAAATCTGGTTTCTGGCAATTACCCTTAAAACAGGAAGACAGGTATGCCACAGCTTTCTGTGTTCCTCATGGACACTACCAATGGACAGTCCTTCCTTTCGGCATTAAAGTTGCACCCACTAAATTTCAGGAGTAGACTAATGGAATTTTTGGAAAATTTCATTTTTGTCTCACATACATAGATGATATTCTAATATTCTCTGAAACTATTGAAGATCATCTAGATCATCTATCCCAGGTTGCCAGTGCAGTCAAAGCCGCCGGAATGGTATTATCACCAACTTAGTCCCTAATGTTTCAATCCTCTATTGATTTTCTTGGTATAGAAATTTCACAGGGACAAATCAGACTTCAAGACCATGTCTTGAAAAAACTCGTAGATATGCCAGATACTCTCACAACTGTAAAACAATTACAACAATTTTTAGGTTGTTTAAATTGAATTAATTCCTCTGCACCAAATATTGCCAACTACACAAAGGACCTACAACGGTCAAGGCAGTGAAGCATTTCTTTTATTGGCCAGTTTTGAGGCATGATGTAGAACAGTTTGTTAAGACATGCATCGTATGCCAGAAGGTAAAGCATGATAGGCAAAAGATGCCAAGTTGTTGCAGCCCTTGCCTATTCCAGATAGGCCTTGGTAGAGCATTGCAATGGACTTTATTTTTGAGCTTCCTAAGACACCTACAGGGAATGATGGGATATGGACTATCATTTGCAGGTTTAGCAAACAAGCCCATTTCATTCTGGTGAGGAAGAAAATAAAGGCTAATCATATGGCACGATTGTTTTTGCACCACATCTTTAAGTATCATGGTATGCTAGAGTTAATCATTAGTGATCGAGACCCCCAAATGACCAGTTTATTTTGGAAGAGCTTGTTTGAGAATATGGGTACCACGCTGAAATTCTCATCATCCTTCCATCCGTAGACAGATGGTCAGTCTGAGAAAGCAAATTTCACAGTGTTAGATCTTTTGAGGTGTTATGTTCTAGACCACAAGACACAGTGGAAGCAGTATTTGCCCTTGGTTGAGTTTGCTTACAACAACACAATGCATAGTTCTACGGGCAAAGCTCCATTTGAGATAGTAGAGGGTGGTAAGAAAGTACCCTCTATTTTGCACATAAAAGATACGACCTTTGAGTTTGATCGCTATGTGGAAAGCATGGATGTAGCTTATCAAAAGGTTAAGTATGCACTTCAAAGATCACACGATAAGCAAAAGAGGGCAGCTGATCGCCACAGACGTGCTTTGCAGATTACAGAGGGTAATTATGTATTGTTGTGTTTTAAAAAGGCACGGCTGAAAAAGATGAAAGGAAGAGAAAGATTGTATCTGAAGTTGAGTATGAGATACTATGGGCCCTTCCAGGTGTTGGAGAAGATCGGTGATCTGGCATATCAGCTAAATTACCTCCACATTGGCGGATACACAATGCCTTTCATGCCAATTTGTTGAGGCCTTTTCATGGTAATATGCCAAAGGATATGTCTGCTGAAATTTAGCTTGAGGTTAAGGAGCTAGATGAGATTTTGGTACCTGAGCAGATTTTGGCACACAAGGAAAGAAATGTTAAAAGTAAAGTTTCCAAGAGATACTTGGTGAAGTTTCAAAATTATTCACCAATGGATGCCAAATGGATGGAAGAGGATGACTTGGCAGACCATCCTCAGTTGTTGCAACTTTACCTAGATGCTTTTCAGTTAGAGCCAACTTTAGTTCGGGCTCCGTCAAGTTCAACAGAGCAAGGGTCCGGAGTATTGCCTGTTGCTGAAGGGGAAGGTAGCACTTCCACTCCTCCAATTATGGACAGCTCTCGTATGTAGTGGATCTCGAATGTATTCAGCATACATTCAGGGTACTGTAGCTGAGTAGTATGTTTGCCAGGAGATCACTATTTAGTGTACTAGTCACTATGTTTGGCATGCAGATCGGTTAGGTTTTCACTGTAGCTCTGAAACTTTACATTTGCATCCCTTATGCTCAGGTTGTAATCAGTTATGCTTGGTATGGCATTGGTTATGCTTGGTGTAGCATCAGTTAATGATCATCAGGGGTTGATTATCGAATGTTGGTTTTCAATGTATGATCATTAATATTCAATGGTATTCAGCTCAATTTTTTATCAACTTGAGAGCCGTTTATAGTCACTTTTTGGATCAACTGTGCATCAGTTTTTGCATTGATTGCTGGTCAGTTTTTGCAATGAGTTTGTGACCAGTTTGGGGTCACATTTGTAGCAGTTTGTGATCAGTTCTCAGATCAGCAAGTGATCAGTTTATGATCAGATTATGTTCAATTTTCAATGGTTTATATCTAGTTCCATGGACAACAACATATGTTATGATGTCATTGATGTTTTAGCCATGGTTTATGCTTGGTTATGCTATGCTATGGTTTGGTTTTGCTAGATGAGTTGAGCTCATGAGAAATGGACATGTCACATGATAGTCTGGCAATGTTTTTGAGATTCTTTGTGAGTCTTATGCTATGTTATGTTAGCTGGTAATTTTCAGCATATGTTGGGCATAGAAATGCTTCAACAGTAGTGTGCAATGTTGTCTTGACTATGATGCCCTATGCAAAATTCCAATGTAGTACTTTGCTTTTGATGCATTTGGCAATGCAATCAAGGACGATTGCAAGGATTTCAAGGGGGAGGGCTATCATGAGGACATGTATTTTTGAAAACTCACTTAACATGTGAATTAAATTTTAATCACATGATTAAGTAAATGATGCACACGTGAGGTGCAACTGGGGTTAAAGTAAATTTACGAGCCCGGGACCCGAAGAAATCACGGGATGTCAAAGGCAAAAGCTGCTATAAGTTATGCCGCACAGATACTTAGTGGTATCTGGTACCAATTGTTGACCTAGGTCATCCATTTGGCCATAAGTGTCAGTTGGTAACACTAGAGAAGTGGCGTTTAATGGTACAGAACGCCAATCTGATGGTCAAAGATGGCGCAGAGACACTCAAGAATGGAAGTTGCCTAGCCAATTTAATTATTGGTCAGTCATATTATTTTCTTGGGCACCGAAATAATTATTAGATTAATTTTCAGTATTTCAAGACTGAAAATTAATATTTAATTATGAAAAATGCTGAAAAAACCATTTGGAAAGGCTGCCATTTGTGGAAAATGCCCATGGAAGACTAAAAAACGTATTTAGAGGCTGGAGAGAGGCATTTCTATAAATTCAGCCTGCAAGAGAGAGAGAGGAGAGGCTACTGGTCTGATTTGCAGCCATTGGAGGATCTTCTGAGGCTGCCAAGGGCAAGAGAAGACCAATCAACAACAAGAGGCAACATCTACAAGCTATTGAGACAAGGCAGCAGCTGTAAATGACTGATTTTCTTCAGTTCTTTGCATCTACAAGCTGGTGTGGTAGGGCAACAGTTCTTTGCATCTATAAGCTGGTGTGGTAGGGCAGCAGCTGCATTTGACTGATTTTTAGTCATTCTTCGTGACAAAACTCTGAATTTTCTCTCTCTATAGCTTTCCCTCTCATCTCACAACCATTTCACAGCCTTGCTCTGAAGATCTCAGCATTTGGACCCTTGAAGGCTGAGAAATTTCAAATTTCTCTGCTGTAAACCCTAATAGCGGCAGAAATTAGGGTTTAGCAGTAACCTCGAGAATCGTGCCAAAAATTGGAAGCTCCAAGACTTGGATTGAACAAGGCTGAAACTGTTTTTAGCCTATTCAAACGGAGGGTCCAGCAAATAATTGAATTTGGGAAATTTTCCATCTCCATAAAAGCGGGTGAAGGCCAATTGAGTGCCCAAATCAAGGGGCAAAATAGATTGAAGACTTGCGGGTCACTTTGGACAGCAAGGGGAGTTGAAATATTGAAAGGGATTGGGAGAATCCCATTGTAAATCAACTTTTTCTTCAATAAAGCTAAAGAAATACTGATAGGGGCGCCAATTTTGGGACCAATCGGGTGTGCATTGTCCAAGATCAATAGGTAAATTTGTATTTTCAGATTTGCATTTATTATATGCTGTTGTAATTAAGTTGTAATCAGGGACTTACCGCCCATCCATGGAAGGAAGGCTAGTTTCACTCTTGACACAACTTCAATAAGCTGGCCAGTGTCTGCCGATCTAGGACTTGACACTGGTCAGTGTCTGCCACACTACAACTTGGGAGTCTTAACACCACTTTTTCTATCAAGTTGGTTAGTGTCTACCTATCCAAATTGCTTTGTTGCTTGGTTTATTCTTGCTACCATGCGGATCCACCCTCGACTCAATCGCATTTGAGGAGTGGAGGCGTTACTAGGCCTATGATAAGTCAAGTGATGACTCAAGGGATATTGGAAGAATTTTCACGATTCTCCTTGAGCTAGGTAGCGAAGGCTTCATTGCCACATTCACGAGCCTCCGCTTCCGAAATCCAAGTGGCTTTTTTGAGAGGGCGCACTTTCCACTTGGTTAGGTACTCGGGGTAACCTTTGTGTTCTCGATACCAAAGGAAGGCTTCTACTTCGAAGGGGCCATTGGAGAGAAGCAATGGAACGTGCCGCCTCCATTGGTTGTCGAGATAGAACCGGCACAGAGGGCATGGGACACTTGTTCTTACAGTGATCGGCATTGGACACTTGTTCTTATGGTGATCTTATTAAGAGCCCTATAGTCTACACATAGTCGCAATCCCCCATCCTTCTTCTTGACAAACAACATTGGGGCACCGAACGGGGACTTGCTAGGTCAGACGGACCCTTGCTCTTCCAATTCATGTAACTCTTTCTTCAAGTTCAGTGTGATTCATATGATAGGGGGCTTTAGCCGGTGGGACTGCCCCTAGGATTAGCTCAATCTTGTGGTCTACTTCTCTTTTGGGTGGTAGGCCTTTGGGTAGTTCAACTAGCATCACATCCTCATATTCCTCAAGTATTACTTTCACTTCTCTATTGCCAACTTGTGGTTTGGGCTTCTTGGTGACCTCCTGCTCAATGGACCGAATCATGCATAAATACAGAATGTCTCCCTACTTTACTGATTTCTCCACTTCTTAGGCGCTATAAGTTTTGATGTGAGGCGCCTAATATGAGTAGCTTGTTGAGGCGGTGCTTGGGTTGGTGCTCCTAGTTTGTTAGATACCGGTTTCATCATTTGGCATGAGACTCCATGCTTGTTCTCCTTCATCTGGACTTTGATCGATGTCTTGCCTGAAAGTTGCATTCTTTCATAAGATGCTCTAATGACCTCTCCTTGCATATCCAACATCATTTCATTAACTCCTTTCCCAAACATTGCAATGGCATACTTGTCATAGAACTCCAGGCCTAAAATGACTTCAAAATCGTCCATGGAAATGACTAAGAAGTTGAGTTTGGCCTCCCATTTTCCTCCTTATACTTGCACTACAAAGACCTATTTGACTTCCTTGGCTTCTCCTTGTGAAAGGATTACTCTTAACCCTTCTAGGACCTTAGACAATTTGAGTCCATATTTGGCTGCATAATCTAGGGTGATGAAGTTGTGGGTGGCTCCTATGTCTACCATGATGGCTTGATCCCCTTCACTCACTCTGTCTTTGAGGTATAAGTCTTGGACTGCTGCTACGCAGGCCGCCGTGCATTGGGCACGAGCACTAATTGTCCCCACCCTTGGGTGGTCTAGGCTCTCTTCGCTTCAACTAGGGATTTCCTAGATGCAGGAGGGTTGTAGATCCTCTCCTACATATGCACTGGTAATTGCTAACCCTAGACCCACTCAATGAGGATGTGTCATCCATGGGGCATCAATTTTGATAGTGGGGTCCCCCGCACTTAAAACATCTAATCCCTGTGGGTTAGGCTTGGGGTCTTCACCATGATATATTTTATCCCACAGGCCCATATGATGCACTCACAGTTGATCTGTAGTGGTTGTTTCCCCATTTTCCAACTGCTCCTCTTGGCACCAAGACTAATTGTGACGTGGAAGGGTTATTCCTGAGACTTGACTCCGCACCTTCGAGAAGAGGCCTCTAGGGGTATTGGGTCTCGAGATCCAAGAGGAGTTGGTGAGGTTGGTGTTGAATCTAGTCTAGCTCCCTTGGGCTATCCTTCTCCCTTCCAGATCAACTAGTCTTTCAACAATCCTCGTGGCCTCAACTAAACCAGTTGGCTCCTGTCTCTCCACATCTCTTCTAGCCCATTCTTACATTCCAAATAGAAATCCATGTAACTTGGTATCAATGTCCATGTTGCGGTAGCTACAGCATCAACTACATATATTTGCTAACATACTCTATCTTTCCTTGCGTTTTCTTAAGATTTCTCCATTCATCTCTAACTTTGAATTTCTCCATCTTTGGGATGAAGTAATCTTTTGAGTTCTTCTTAGAGTTCTTCCCACAAAAAGATAGTGTGTCCTTGCTCCTATTCCAACAGGTACCAACTAGCAGCATCCTCCTCTAAATAGATGGCTATCACTTCTCCCTTCCTCTCTTCAGTAATCCTAGCATACTTTAAGTATCTATCTACTTTCACAATCCACTTCTTTAAAATCAACCTGTCTCTCTCTCCTTTGTACTTGGTGGGTTAGGGCATTTTGAACTTGCCATAGTCGTCTTTTGAACTCTCGCTCTCCTCAGCTTCCTTATGGTTTGTCTTTTGTCTTTCTTCTGTCCTTCTTCTTACTGGCTACTTCAACTACCTTCTCCTTGTCTTTCCTTGTATCCTGAGCTCTCCTAGAAGTCTCCTCTCTAGCTAACCTATGTACCAATCTATCCATCTCTTCTTGCAGTTTGTGTCTTTTCTCCTCTTCCTGTTGTTGTATCACCCACTCTATGTAACCCTGCTTTACTTCTAGTTTTCTTCTTTTTTCCTCTTCTTCCTCCTTCATTTGCACGTTCCTTTAGATTGAGTCCAACAAGCCTGACATGTCCTCCAACTGCCTCTCTAGGCTGACTACTTTCTCCTCTTGAGCTACTCTCCATTCTTAACCTCGGCTCTTCTTCCTCTCTTCAACCGTTGGGATGGGTGCATTCTCTCTAACGTCCTCCATATTGTCGTGGGAAGCTACACCTTGGCTTTTGGTGTTGTCGATACGCAAAAGTCGTGTTTCACCCTCGGATGGTGGTTGTGTCGTGATGAAGCCACGTCATGTCTTTAGATGTTTACTTGTGTCCAAATCACCATGCCAAGGGTCATTGCAATGGGGGCCGGCGCGACCAGGGTCAACACGACGTGGGGCGTCGAGATGTGGAGCGTCACAACGTGGATCGTCTCGACGTGATTTTTTGGGGCACTAGATCTCCTCTCCTGCTTCCATGAGCACTCTTTCACTAAGCAAAAGTTGCTATGATATCAAGTATGATACACCTGAGCTCGTTCACTCACCCAACACGGCATAGAAAGATAACATGATATGTGAGAGCAAGGTATACTCTTATATTATTCAATGAAAGAAACGGTACAACATAGGCACATTCCAAGACTACACTCTCGTGACACTGCACATATGAGGGTTCACCACTAGGTATAGGGAATCGCGATTCGCACGTAGAGTGGAAACCAAACAAGGCTCAAAGTCACTACTACTCTCTATATAGGTGTTTTTGGTACGAGCGTGTATGTGTGAGAGAGAAGAATGGTGCACATGAAACCAGCCTTTCTTCCGTGGATGGGTGGTAAATCCCTAATTACAACTTAATTACAGCAGCAAACAATGAATGCAAATCTGAAAACACAAATTTACCTACTGATCTTGGACAATGCACACCCGATTGGCCCCAAAAATTTTGCCCCTTTCGGTACTTCTTTAGCTTTATTGAAGAAGAAGTTGATTTACAATGGGATTCTCCTGATCCCCTTCGCAATCCAAACTCTCCTTGCTGTCCAAAGTATCCAACAAATCTTCAATCTGCTTTGCCCCTTGATTCGAGTACTTAATTGGCCTTCACCCACTTCATAGACAATGAAAATGTCCCAAATTCAATGGTTGGCTAGTCCTCCACCTAAACTTAGCTGAATTTCACCTTCAACCCTAAAAAATCCAAGTCTTGGAGCTTCTAATTTTTGGCACACTTCCCGAGGCTGCTTGCTAAACCCTAATTTCTGTTGTGAATTAGGATTTACAGCAGAGAAATTTACAATTACTCAACCTCCAAGGGTCCAAATCCTAAGATCTTCGGAGCAACGCTGTGAAATGGCTGGGAGATGAGAGAGAAAGCTGTGGGGAGAGAAAATTCAGGGTTTTGTCAAGAAGAGTTACTGAAAATCAATCAAATGCAGCTGCTGCCCTACCACAACAGCATTAAATACTGTCGCCTACAACTGAGACATCCAAATCAGCCGTCACCTTGTACCTAGATGCAATCGCCCAGCTGTGAAGGGTCCGCATTTGCAATCACCTCCTCAAAACTCACTCGTGGCTGGCTGCAATGGCTGAAAATAGGCTGGCCATGGCTGCTCATAGCTCTCCCACATTTGCTACAACAAGAAATGATCTCGTTTTTCCTCTACTTCAGCCTTTTACCAACTTGTATGGGCAAGTTTGCCAAGTGGCAGCATTGCCAAATGGTTTTTCCAACATTATCCATCATTAAATATTAATTTTCAATCTTTAATTACTATTATTAGTCTAATAATTATTTTGGTATCCAAAAAAATAATCTGACTGGCCAATAATTAAATTGGCTAGGCATCTTCCACTTCCAAGTCTCTCTGTGCCATCTTTCACCATTAGATCGGCGTTAGGTACCATTAAATACCACATCTCTAGTGTCACCAAACTGACACTTATGGCCAAATGAATGGCCTAGGCTAACAATTGACACCAAATACCACCAAGTGCCTATGCAACATAACTTATAGCGACTTTTGTCTTTGACAGCCCGTGATTTTCTCAAGTCCTGGGCTCATAAATTTACTCTTAACCCCAGTTTTACTTAATCATGTGATTAAAAATTAATCCACATGTTAAGTGAGGTTTCAAAAATACATGTCCTCATGACAGCGAGTTTGTATGTGAGAAAAAGGGGGGTGTGTGTATACGCCCATGCGCATATTGTGGGGAAGGGAGCCTAAAGGACATCTAAAACAGCCCAAAAGCTGCCCCAAATAGTCACCAACAGTCCCCCATGCAATCAGAATGGCAACTTTTTGGTCAAAATTTTTTCACTTAACAACATCAGATATGTCACACACGACGATATGGATATGCGTTAGACATGAACAACTATGGTCCTGAATCATGACTAATTTGAAACTTACCAAATCTAGTAGTCCTATAGACTCGCAATGAAAAGAACACTAAAAAGGTTACACAACCTACACTTAATGAGAAACAAATGCAGAGCTCACACAAATGGAAGACCCAAATGAAATACTTGTTAATCAGACCCAAATGAAATACTTGTCAATCAGACCCAAATGAAATACTTGTGAATCTAGTTCCTTTGTGGACAACTTGTGCCAGGACCCATTAAGATAATCCTTACATTCTCCAATACTAACTCTAGATGCAAGAAGGATCCCTCATGCTTTATTGCACACATTGATACTTTTAGGAGGCATTCTTGCTGGCAATATTGTCAACTCATGTGTAAGTCTATGCATGCTAGAGTGGACTGAGCAATGGATATTTATTTTAGGTTATTTTTATAGGTCATTTTGGTAGTCATTTATGCATTTATGCATGGTATCAGATTTCTGGTCAACCAACATAAAATGCATTAGATCCATTGCTGCATCCACTTTTGATATGGTATCAAATTTCAAGATCTATGCTCTTCCTGCTGTTTTTCGCTTATTAGAGGTCTTCCTTTGACTACATTATTTTATTGTGGTATTGCTGCATTTAGTGCCTGTTTTTTCCGTGTTTTGACTCCTACGGGCTGGGCGATTGTCTTTTCAGGTTCAGTTGGTTGTAATATTCACCTTATCGCTGCGTTTGATTAGATTTTGTCCTTTTGCAGCAGTTATTTTGTGATCAGTTATCTCTAGAGTCTACATTGCGTGTGAAATCCAATTAGTGCAATTTGTGCTATGCTTTGGTTGTTTTCTCTCTCTCAACTCTTCTTTCCTTTATTTTCTCTTTCTATCCTCTCCAAATGGCTCCCCCCTATTGTTCTATTGATGACAAAATTCACGGCTCTAATTACCTAATATGAAGTGTTGTTATGAAAGCATGGTTTGTGCAGAAGCAGCTATGGTACATTGTTTTTGCAACTTTTGAGCATCCTACTCTTCTAGCTGATTTCAACGAGGACAATAATGAAGAAGTTGTGCTCACATGGGATAAGTATGATGTTTGCGCATATTCTGCTATTCTTCATTGCATCTCTAAAGAAGTTTTTCTAACAGTCACCTCTTGTGGGACTGCTTCAGTGATATGCGTGAAGCTTCAAATGTTCTACAAGGCTCCCTCAACCATGCATGCATTTACCCTTTAGGAACAGCTCCAACTATAACTAGCCTTCCTCCTCAGATGATAGGGTGGTAAATAACCTGATTGAGCACTATTTACAGCAATTAACATATTCACAAAATTCAAATGCACACTTTACCATATAATCTTGGACATTGGACATCCTGTGGGCCCCAAAACTAGCGCCCTTTCGGTACTTATTTAACTTAATTGAAGAAAAAGTTGATATACAATGGGATTCTCTCAATCCCTTTCAGTATTCCAACTCCCCTTGCTGTCCAAAATGACCAGCAAGTCTTCAATCTGATTTGCCCCTTGATTTGGGCAATAAAGTGGCCTTCACTTGCTTTGATGGAGATGGAAAATGCCCCAAATTCAATGATTTGCTAGTTCCTCCACTTGAATAGGCTAAATAACTTCAGCCCTATTGAATCCAAGTCTTGGAGCTTCCAATTTCTAGCACACTTCCCGAGGCTACTGCTAAACCCTAATTTCTACTCTGCAGATTAGGGTTTATATCAAAGAAATCTAAAATTTCTCAGTCTCTAGTGATCTCAATGATGTAATCTTTGGAGCAAGGTTGTAGAAAGGTTGGGAGATGAGAGAGAATGCTAAGGAGAGAGAAAATTCAGACTTTCTTCGTGAAGAAAATCTGTCATTACTACTGCTACCTTGTCTCAACAGCTTGTAGATGCAAAGAATTGAAAAAAATCTATCATTTACTGCTGTTGTTCTGTCTCAACTGCTTGTAGATGCTGTCACCTATTGTTAATTGGTCTTCTCCTCCCCTCGCTACATCAAAAGGTCCTCCAATGGCTGCAAATCAAACCAACAACATCTCCTCCCTCTCTCTTGCAGGCTGAATATACTAAACATGCTTCTCTCCAGTCTCTAAAGACGTTTTTTTGTTTTACATGGGCATTTCTGACAAGTGGCACCTTTCCAAATGGTTTTTCCAACATTATCCATGATTAAATATTAATTTTCAGTCTTTAAATACTAAAAATTAATCTAATAATTATTTCGATGCCCTGAAAATAGTCTAACTAGCCAATAATTAAATTGGCTAGGCAACTTCCATTCCCGAGTATCTCTATACCATCATTAACCATCAGATTGGCATTAGGTACCATTAAACATCACTTCCCTAGTGTCACCAACTGACACTTATGGTCAAATGAATGACCTAGGCCAACAACTGGAACCAAATACCACCAAGTACTTGAGCGGCATAACTTATAGCAAGTTTTGCCTTTGACATCCCCTAATTTCCTCAAGTCCCAGACTCGTAAATTTACTCTAATCCCAATTACACCTCACATGTGTAACATTTACTTAACCATGTGATTAAAAATTAATCCACATGTTAAGTAAGGTTTCAAAAATACATGTCCTCATGACACCAACAGATGAAGTTTGAGCTAAAGGGCACTATTTAATCATTCTTACTTCCTGCTACATAGATACAAGATCCGCTTCGACACATGTAGTCTGCCCTTTCAAAAGCTCTTGTGAAGAATGCTCTATAAGCTACCTCCGAGTTTGATGGAGTGGCCAATGCTTTGCCAGTCCAGCATCATCGACACTAGTGAGTTTTACACATATGTCCTCAATACTACTTGGGCATGAGCCGTCTTTGCGGTTACAAGGGAGGATTCATCTCAATATGATGGCTCCACCGAGGTATTTATCGCTTTAGAGAGGGGTGACAAGAAGAAGAAATCGACAGCCCAGTGCTATCATTGTGGTAAGAATGGACATTTGCGCAAGGATTGCAAACAATGAGCAGCTTCGAGAAAAAAGGAGAAGAAGAAGTAGCAAGATATAGACTCCTCCACCAAGTCATTCGCCTCCTTTAACTCCAACTCGGATCCTTCGGCCAAGGTGCAAAAAGGGCCATCATCTTCAAATCGAGAAAAGGACTTGGCAGCCCCTCCTTCTTCTACTTTCTAGTATAGGTGAAATGGTCATCCTTCACAACTCTTCAATGACAAAGAGGGAGTGTAAGAGAGTGGTGAGGTGGGGCAAGTGAGCCTCATCTATACAAGTATACAAGTGCATAGATTCCTAACGCATCAACCAAAGTCTGGCAAGGTTTGAAATCCTTGCTAAATTTTACTTCCAGGTTCATAATGGGTTGTTACTTGACAAAGAGTAGGATTGGCTACTAGTCTAAGCTCACATAAGGAGACACTTTGGAGGTCTTGGCCAAAGGCCAGGAATCCATGTTTACATATGCTCAAAGGCATTTTTGACAAGATGACCATGTATGCTACTGCAAGGCATTGATGTGACAGACACAAAGAGGTGCTATGATTTTTCTCTATTTTCAGATTTTGATACGATCAACATCAGCATTAAGTTCTCTCCGAGGCACCTTGGTAGTAGCTTGATCACCCACTGCTTGGGAATCCATAGTCCTATTCTAGTGGTCTTTGTTATATGGACTATGATGATGTTAGCAGAGTATTTGTCAGCTCATGTGTGAGTCTGAGCTTGATCTGGGCTGGACATTTTTATTAGGTATTTTAGGTATTTTTCTGGTGTGGCATTTTATGCTAGTGGGACATTTTATGCACCAGTCGGCCAGCATTAATGCTGTCCGACCAGCATTGTTGCTCCCCACTTTTTTAGCCTATTTATACTCAGTGGCTCCTCCTCAGTCAGTCACTTCATTTTCACCATCTGCAGACTCTGTGGAGAGAGGAGCCAGTGCCAGTGCCCACGCAGCCAGTGACTCACTGTTGTATGCGACTGTCTCGTGTTCAAATATATGGATTCCATTTCCCGTGCATACATCTGAGTTCTCATCTGTATCGTGTTCTTTTCTTTTCTCTTTTTGTCTTGTGTTTCAGCAGTTTATTTCAGAACATGTTTATGCTTCCACCGCTGCTCCACTTCTGACATGGTATCAGTTTTCAAGATTTGTGTTTCTGCTGTGTTTTCTTGCTGATTTCAGGACTGTTTTGTACCCCTGCTGATCAGACGACTGCTGTCGCAGCCAGGCGACCTGTTTTGGGGCTGTTTTCAGCCTGCGTTTTTTGCAGTTTTGCCATCGCCTGCTGCCTCCGCACCCTCTGCTGCCTACGCACCCTCTGCTGCCTGCGTTTTTCATCTGCAGCTGCTGGCGACAGTTTTCTACCTGTTTTCTCCCGTTTACAGCCTGCGTTTTGCTGATTCAGCGTCTCTCGTGGCTGGGTGACTGTTAATTCAGGCCGTTTTTGCTGTTTTTGGCAGTTTTTGACTGATTTTTTGACTTTCTGCAGCAGATTTTGTCTTCTATTGATCAGATTTTGGGTTATCTTGCATGTGAACTCTCATTTTCTGCAGTCTGTGCTTGTGTTTTGGCTGTGTTTCCTCTCTCAATTCCATCTCTTCTCTACTTCTCTTCTTATCCTCTCCATATGGCTCCTCCGTGCACTTCCACTGATGATAAGTTACATATGACCTCGATGCTTCTTGAGCATGAGACATCCTTGAGATTACAGGGGCGGCTTCCGACACATTATGGAGGTGAGGCTTATGTAGCTTCAGAGAGGGGTAACGGGAAGAAGAAGTTGAAGGCCCAGTGTTATCACTGTGGCAAGAAGGGACATTTGCGAAAGGACTGCAAGAAGTTAGCGGCTTCCAGGAAGAAGGAGCAGAAGACGAAGCGGGATGCTGACTCTACCGATGAGTCCTCTCCTTCATCAGACTCCGACTCCGATCCTCCGACCAAGGTGAAGTCCAAGGCGCGAAAGGGATCCTCTTCTTCGGATCGCAGGAAGGGCTTGGTGGCCCCTTCCTCGGCTGCTTTCTAGTGGTGATGATGAGGTCATCCCTCATGACTCTCTTGTGCCAGAGAGGGAGTGTGAGCGGGTGTTCAGATGGGGCAGTCGCGCCTCATCTATACTTTTATACAGGTGCACAGGTTCCAGAGAGGGACGTCCCTGACGCATCGACTTCAGTCTGGCGGAATCAAATCCTGGAGCTGGGATTGACATCTAGGTTCATGCTGAGCTGGTTATTTGACAGAGAGCGGGAGGCTTTCGTCTGGAGCTCACATGAGGGGACACTTTGGCGGTCTGGCCAAAGGCGGGGAATCCATGGTCACCTATGTTCAGGGGCATTTTTGACAGGATGGTCTTGTATGCTACTGCAAGATATTGGTGATGGACACAGAGACATGCTATGATCTTCTCTATTTTCAAGTGTTTGGTACGATCGACATCGACATCAGGTTCTCTCCGAGGCACCTTGGTGGTGGCTTGATCACCCACTGCTTGGGTATCCATGGTTCTACTTGGTGGTTCTCTGTTGTATAGTTTATGATCCCTTTTCATTGTACTATTGTATTGTATCAGATCACTCATGATCTGAGAGAGGGTGTTAGCAGAGTATTTGTCAGCTCATGTGTGAGTCTGAGCTTGATCTGGGCTGGACATTTTTATTAGGTATTTTAGGTATTTTTCTGGTGTGGCATTTTATGCTAGTGGGACATTTTATGCACCAATTGGCCAGCATTAATGCTGTCCGACCAGCATTGTTGCTCCCCACTTTTTTAGCCTATTTATACTCAGTGGCTCCTCCTCAGTCAGTCACTTCATTTTCACCATCTGCAGACTCTGTGGAGAGAGGAGCCAGTGCCAGTGCCCACGCAGCCAGTGACTCACTGTTGTATGCGACTGTCTCGTGTTCAGATATATGGATTCCATTTCCCGTGCATACATCTGAGTTCTCATCTGTATCGTGTTCTTTTCTTTTCTCTTTTTGTCTTGTGTTTCAGCAGTTTATTTCAGCACATGTTTATGCTTCCACCGCTGCTCCACTTCTGACAGATGACTCATTATCTTTGCATCATTGTATTGTATCAAATCACCCATGATCTGAGAGTGTGTTAGTAGTATTGTCAGCTCATATGTGAGTATGTGCATGCTAGAGTGGGCTGGGCACTAGGTATTTATTTTAGGTATTTTTTATTGGTCATTTTGATTCTGATTTATGCATTTTAAGCTGGCCACATAGAAACAAGGGACGGGGGACCGGAACAGGGTCGAGGACGGGGTCGGTAACAGGGGTTGGCCAAAACCAAGAAACGGGGACGGGGGGAAATGGCATATTAAAAAATGAATTTTCACATATAAAACAGTTTTCAGCTCATCACAATGGACTCTACTGCAATGAAATGTGTAAACAAGCACAATTTGAGCTTTAAAAACATCATTTTTCATTGAATTTTATCAAAATCACATAACAAACATGAGATGAGCAAATGACAAATACAAACCGTATGGATAAACTTTAACAATCAATGTATTACAAAAGAGTTCAAACTTCAAACTTCAAAGATAGAAACTAAAAGCAAATGTCCAAGGAGAACAAATCTAAAGGAAATTATCATCATCTGCAACAAAATGAGCATCTACAAAGCTGTGCCATGTGGCAATAGGTCATGACATCATATAGGCAGTTGGCAACTGGATACCAAGCTATAAACCTAAAGCCAACATACAAAATGAACTCTAGCAAGGAATAAGGCCAAATCTAGAGGGAATCATCATCATCTCCAACAAAATGCGCATTTGCAACTCTTGAAGTGCTAGCCTCATGATCATGGGTGCTATGCATAGTCTCCATAAAACGAGTATGCTCCTCCTCCTGCTCCATCTCCCACTTGGTAAATGGATCGGCCTGTGATGTAACACTTCTGCAAAGCATTCTCAAGTTGGCACTAACAAAGACCAAATCATTTGCTTTTTCTACTCCAAGGCGATTCCTCTTCTTTGAAGCAATATGACTGTAGCTGCTCCATAATTGCTCCAAGCAAGAGGACCTCACTGCTTGACTTAAGATACAAACAGCCAACTTCTGCAACTCCGGCCCATCTGATCCAAAATCCTCCCACCACAAAGGTGCCCCAAACCTACATCAGTCATGTGGAGCATCCGCACAGCCATAAGAGTTTTTTGCTCTTCTATAGAGAGCAAGCTAATATCTAATTTTGCACCTAGTGTCAATATCAAGCACCATGCACTCAAGAATTTGCCTCCAATGGAGATTGACCTCGGCATCATTTTCTTGATCCTTACCCTGAAACTCAAGGTCCAAAACAAATGCAGCTAAATGCAAAGGTGAGCTATAGGCATTCCGCCTCTCAATATACAAATCATCTATCTCCTCATATTGCTCAGCATCAGGCACTAATCTTTTAACTTTTCAATCATCCTATCCATTGCCTCGTACACTTTGCCAATACATGGCTGCATACCATCAACGAGTCTCAACAACTGTACAATTGGCACAACCATTGCATCAATTTTTTTTACATTATCCCAAAATTCATTGCTCTTTGCATTTTCTCTGCATGTTATGTCCATAGGAGTGACTACTAATGAAGAAATACTAAACTCATCACTGACAAACAACTGTCTCACTGCACCCATACATTCTCTAGGTGTCCCAATATCAAAAAGTTATAGGCAAACCGTGTGTCTGAATACTTCAACAACATCTTTTTTGACATTTTTGTAAACTCATAGCGAAGATATTGGTGATTTAAAATAAAAGTAACCATTTGATTTGCATCATGTATCACACCAATATCCTTCAAAAGGTTATTCAACCAATGCGTCATGCAATAAGAAAATATGATATGCTTATACACTCCCTGAACAATGGCACCTGTTGGCCTATTTGTGGGCTCACCATCAGCCACAAAACCAACCACCAAATGTGGCCCAACAATCTCAATAGCAGAGATCCACTCTGCTGCAAGCTGATCTGCAGACTTCCCAGTCCCTAAAGCATCATGGGATGACATAAATACATCTCCCCTTGAGAATAAGCTACAATGTCATGGATAGAACTCTTCCTCGTGTCACTCCACCCATCAGCCATAAGTGTGACACCATTTTTCTCCCAATCTCTCTTTATGTTTGCTACAACTTGCTCCACAACACGCTTTTTCTTATCGAGCAAGGTAGTGCGTAAAGTCTCAGAAGAGGGGGGCACATAGTGAGGCCCATACTCTCCAACCTTCTTCAACATGGCTCTAAAGTACTCCGACTTGGGGACATAAAATAATAAACACAATAATTATCATGATGACGTGATTTTAGAACAAGTTATAAGTTTATATTATATAAGTTATACCCAATTTATAAATTTAAAAATTATATTATTTAAGGGGAAAAAAATATAAATAGTAAAGATTCAAGCATATCAATTTGTCAAGACTCAAAACCTAGCTGTATGAAAGGCAATATGGTCGTGGTAGAAGAAACGAGCCACTGCTAAATCTGTCTCCTCTTTTTTTATTGGGTCCCAATTTCCCTCGAGAGTAGTCCAACGTCTAATGGTCGAGGACGAAGACACTGATGGTGAATATAAACTCAATCCAGCAACTCCATGTGGTGTGGATGCCACACTCGCTACTATAGATAAAGCTCTACGCCTATCAGCTACTACTACTGCCGTTGCCGCAAGTGTAGCTAGATCGACCGCCACTCGTGCACGCCTCGATGCAATAGAGCCTCTTGTCTAGCCACACGATCTAGAAGCTCCCTTCTCTTCTCCAGAGTGACATTGGGACAAAATTGCACTTTCAATCTTGGCTCATGCAATAAATGGACCCTTACTTTACTTGCACCACTCGTACGCCAATATGGACACAGCTTGCATGACCAAGGGCGTGATCCGCCTCCACTTGATGGGCATTCAGCATTTACCTCATCCCACCATGACCATGTGTCGGAGCGTTTGCCTCTCCCTCCGACTCAACAAGCCGATTGTGAAGAAGCCATGTTGGTTCCTTTGTTGCTAACTGCGGGACCCAGGTGCCCGATGTAGGGAGGCTAGGAGCCCAAACTGCAAGGAGCAAGAAGGAAGAGAAGATGATGATGATAATAATGAAGAAGAGGAGATGGGGAGGAGACGAGAGAAAGAAGAAGAAGATGATGAAGAAGGGCTGCGCGGGGGGGGGGGGGGGGGGGGGGAGGGGCTGCAAGGCGGGCAATAAGGCAGGCTGCATAGCGGGCAGTAGGGCGGGCTGCGGGGGGAGTAGGAGTTGGAAGTTGGAACAGGTAAGGCGGGCTACAGGGGGAGCTGGAGGAGGTGTCGAAGGAGTAGGTGTCGGAGCGGGAGATGCGCGACTGCGAGTCAGGTGGGCAGGAGTTGCGCAAGGAGCGGGAAACGGTGACTGTCCGTCTCTCGACAGTCCCATCCCCGACAGGTAAGACGTCTTGAGGACGTAAGGATGGCCGTCCCCTTGTGATCAATCTAAACGGGGACATCCCCCGTTCCACCTCCGCATCCCGCACAAGCGTCCTGTCTCGAGACGGCGTTCTAGTGTCCCACGGGCCCGGGACGGGTGTCCCCTATTACTATGGCTAGCCAGCCTGATATAGTTATTGCATTATTCTTGGCCCATTTATTCAAGCTCTTCCTCCACACTCTGTCATTTGTCACTTGCAGATCCAATGCATGCCTTGTGGAGAGAGGGAGTCGGTGCCAGTGCCCTGCAACCAATGACTCATTGTTATACGCAACTCTCTCGTGTTTGGTATATGGATTTCATTTCTTGAGCACATCTCTAAGTTCTTTTTTGGAGTGTTCTTGTGTTTTCTCTTTTCTCTCTCTTCTATATTGTGTTCAGCAGTTTGTTCGGCATCTTTCTATACTTCCATTGCTGCATCCACTTCTAACAGTTCTCACCTTCCAACCCTAATCAGCACCTTAACTGGCAGTCAAATGGCTTAGCTTGCATATTGGGAACTCTGTAACGTTAGCCAGCAAGCTACATGCAAGTACAACCCATATCTACCATGGTAAGCCAACGTGCTAATACAGCAACACATTCAGATGTAATAAGCAAAGCAGTCAATCATGTCATGAAGCTCATCGCCAATGCAAACAACTGTCACACATTGAAAACACACAATTTCAATATTCTCTTGAAGCTAGAATGCTCTAACCTCTTTCTCTGCAGCACCTGCTTTGCAAACAGCCATAGAAACTGCTAAGATTGAATTTGCACCAAGATTTCCCTGCCCTCCCAGACCAAAAACAAAGGAAGACGTGAAAGAAATTTAGCTGACGCTGCATGGACATGGACAAGAAATTAAGCTAAGAGTCAAAAGCAAGACTGGACATAAATAAGGTAATTAATTAGCCAGAAAAGTTACAAACCTTGTTCTCAGACTTGTCCAAATCAATCATTAATTTGTCAATCTGTGCCTGCTGTGTTGGATCCATCCCAATCAATGCCATTGCGATCCTTTCATTCACATTGGCAACAGCTTTGTGCACGCTCTTCCCAAGATATTTACTTTTATCACCATCACGCAGTTCCACAGCTTCATGTCTATAAACATTGCAAGAAAAATTTCACTAGCTCTTTACTACAAATTTATGACCTCAATCGAATGATAAAACACCACTAAGATCAGAAAAAAGTAAGTACACTCCAGTTGATGCCCCACTTGGTACAGCAGCTCGAAACCATCCCTTCTCTGTGTGAAGATCAACTTCCACAGTTGGATTTCCTCGACTATCTAGTATTTGGCGAGCAAAAATCTTTGTAATCTTTGATGACGTGGCTCTTTTCAAATGATTGGACTGAATAACATAAAAGAAGCTTAAAACAGGTGAAATCTTGACTTTTAATAATCAGGCACATGACTTGTACGTGTGTCAAACCTAAAGACAAAATTCAGTAAGAAAAATGGCAACTACACAAAGAAAAAGAAAATTCATACTAAAAGCCTCGTGCCCTTGATAAGCAAATAAAGTGCACAATAACACCAAGCATAATGGCCATGAAGTTCAGACTTGAATGATACATCTGCTGACAAGTCTTGAATATTTAATGACTAATCCGTGTGCAACAAACCTAATAGAATATGACTTGGACAGATGAGTCCCACTTTGGTATCAAATCAGTTCAATGATCATCCTGCAATGGTTAAGTTGATGTTGTGTAGGCAGTTGGCACAAATAGACCTCCATGGACCCTGTTGTTAACATGGAGACCACCAGTTGGACTCAGAGGTAAAACATTCCCACCTGTCAAGGTACCACACCCCAGCAGTGCCACCTATATGGCAGAACTTAAAATAGTGGTCATGCACATGAAAGTGACAAGATGGTATGGTGCGGCATTTAAAAAGCCTCAAGTCCACTTTCTTTCATAAAAGGGATATCCTTCATAATTTGTTGCATATTCTTGATCCTGCTCTCTCTTTTTTCACAGCTTGAGCTTGGCCCACCGTCCGGTAGTGGGAACTTTCCCGTCTCTCCAGCTGATTCGTTATATTCATGATCAAAAGCAACTCATTGTAGCACAGCTATTTGGATCATTAGATGTCCCTCTAGTACTTATGTTCTAGGTTCGTATTTTAGTTTATAGACTAACATTGTGATAAGTATTGTTACAGAAAAGTGAGCACATGGTGATGTATGGTATGTTGACTCAGGTGCTTCTAATCATATGACCAATCCTGCAATTCATTCCATAGTAACATGGGACGGGTTTTGGGGATGCGGATGGGGACGGGAACAAGGATGCGAATTGTCATCCCTTACCACCAAGACAAGGGGTTCTAACACGAGGGCGGGACCAGGATGGTTAGGGACAGGATGGGATTGGGATAGGGAACCAGAGAATGTATGAGAGTGCACAACAATAGGAGAACATGAACAAGGAAAGAGAAGCTCAATGGACTTAAGCTCCTCTAGCATAGCTCGGTGCCAAACATCCTATGCAAGAGCCTCCTCAATAGTGGTAGACTCTCTATCCTCTAAAATTCATGACATAAGGGCATAGTTCACACAAAGTGAGCACCCCTATTTGGCATGTAGCCTAGCTGATCATTCTGGGCCCACGAGCATCTCGAGGAAATGAGTGACTCCCAAATCCTACATAAGCTGCCTAAACCACCAAGGAATAACAACGAGCTGATCCTACTGCAAAAGGAAACCTAGGGGCCTCCAAGACCTATAAAGCACCTACCTAGGAATGGAACTTCCACTCACTAGGTAAAGATAGTTTCCCCTAGTCAAAGAAAGAAGGCTCCCCCTCTGGTGGCTCAACACCCCCTAAAGAAACGTAAGGGGATGAGAAAGGAGTAGAAATACTCGGGGAAGGAGAAGCCAACAAGGGTGTGGGAGGCAAAGGAGTCATCCTAGAAGGTAATGGTGGAGCCAATAGTGGAGGAGCAAGTGGAGTCGAAGAAGATCCACTTGATATAGAAGCACCATAGGCAGTAGGTTTGGGGGCCATAACCTTATCCAAGATCACATCCCAAATCACCACCTATAACCAACAAAGATGAGTTTCTTCAACTTAGCTATTGAGATATCAAAGTCATTAAGTTATTCTATTCCAATAATTTCAAGTTTAATTTCCATTTACATCCCCATAACGGCTTTATTTCTATCATTTATTAGTGTCTGGGTGCCACCCAAGGGAGACAAGGCACCACCATAGACAATTCTGTGACTCATGTGCCTATAAATAGGGCATGGGCATTCATCACTTTACACTTCACTCTCATTCTTTAGTCAATCTCCCTCTTCACCAATTGTTGATTACCTTCACCTCTCCAATGTTTGGTGGATGCTCCCCGCAAGAGTGGCTTGTGTGCTGCCTTCTAGAGCTGATTTGCTGCCACCTTGATTCAGTTGGCTGCTGCCCAGCCTACCACCTTGTCAAAGGAGCTGCCCAACCCGTGTTTTCCACTTGGCAACTTGTTCTTCATCATTTCCATTGCTGCATTTGCTGGTTCACTCCTCTCTTCATCATTGTTGTGGGTTTCCAGCTCCTATTGCCACCCTAGCACCCATACGACAGTTGCAAGCCATTAGCCGTTTTATGGAGGCTTTGTTTACAGCAAATTCAGGCCATCTAAAGCAGGTTACACCCTTTTTATCAGCCCTACATCAAATACCTGCGTTTTTGTGTTTTCTTCACTCCTGAAGGGCTGCCCAGCAGTTACCTTGACAATGGCCATGATCCCAAAGAGATTTCAGCATATCCTTCCTCTTTGACAGTTCAGAGGACTGCATTTAGCTCCCTCTACGATGTCCTTCATCTTCCAATGTCTATTCCAACATTCCATTGCCTAGAGGACTGCATTTCACTCCCTCCATAGAGCAACTATTTTCCTCATTATCAATAACTCTGCTTGAGATTGTGTTTCACTCCCTTCACAATGCAAACCCCTTCGACATGATGTTGCTTGTTCAATCAAGACAATGCAGTCATCTCTAAGCTCCTTTTCATGGTAATAGCATGACTCATTTACCATGAATCAATGTTCATCGTTCTTTATTCTTCTTCTACTATGTGAGTTTTCATTGTCACAATGTTTGCCATATGCTCTACAACAAATACTGCTCCTTGACATGGTATCAAAGCAAACCATTATGTTCCACAGCAAATACATATTGGACACGATTCATCATTGCATACAAAATACAATTGTATATTCAAGAGACCGACCACTTACATACATCATGTTCCACCCTACACCATCCATGACCAATGATAACCTTAAATGTAGAAGCAGCATATGCCATAGATGAAAAACAACTCAAGCAATAGATTATAACACTCTTAGTAATAATAATCCCATAACCAACATGAAATGGCCAATTTTGAGTCCCCCGCCCCCATTCCCCATCCCTATTCTTCCCTATTCGATGTGACTATATAGCCACATGGAATGGCAATTCATGGTATTCCCCATTCTTGTTTCCCATTCCATGTTGCTATGAATTATAATCCATGTTCCTATGAGCGATCAACATTAATTCAAGCCTCAAAAGACACAAGATGCAAAAAAGAGACAATTACTTAAAGATAAGACATTCAAAAAGAGACAATAACTCAATGTAGTGTATACTTTTGACTATTGCATGGAGGCAAAAGACTAGCTTCAAGCTACTTTTGTTGCAAAAGCCCAATTTCTCTCAAGTCATCCCTAAAATCAAAATGCATAGTGTAAAGGATAATTGTTGTATTTAATAGGTGATGGGGATTTTTATGTTTTCTAACCGACTACACACCACAACTCTAGAATTTTCACATCACACAATTTTAGAAGCCTATAAACATTTTTCATGTTTCCTACTAATTAGAAATGCATTCCTTGAAAACTATGATCTGCAAACATATTAGATATGCTCAATGTCCCACCCTCGTAAGGTGCCACCAATGAGCGATGCTACTCTTAAGTTGTAAGGCACCTATTATGAGGAGAAGCCACATGTGAGCCCAGACATTGGTTGGGTCCTGCTGACTTGTATATGACGAGATGGCCAAAAAAAAAAGGTGACCTTTCTGGATCTAGCCTTTGGGTTAAATAGAGTAGTTATGCTAGTAGCAACTCGAGGTACAATGCATTGAGTTGCATGGTGTGGGAGTTATCAAGGACCCCTATTTTGGGGGCATCTCAAGGGAGCCAATGGCCCCCTTGATGGGGGTTCAAAGACAACGCCCCCAACTCGACAGTAAAGGGAATATTCCCTGGTTGACTAGAAAATCTTCATAATATGGTCGGACAAGCTGACAAGACTACCTTTCCAAGCTATAAAAGGAAAACCCCTCCAAAGCCATCATTAATCTATCTTTCACCCAGTCAGAGTTCTTCTAGTTAGCCTTAAGCTCTTTAACTATCATCTATCCCAATCGCCATCTAAGCTTCACAATGGAAGTGCACACGTGAACAAAGCCATCTTTGTATCAATTCGTTTGAAATAAAGCAATTTCTTTTCTTCTCATATTTGTTGTGTATTCTCCATTCCTTGCTCACATTTTGTCCACTACACCATGTAATTTCTACAAAACATTGACAGCACCAAGCTTGCATGCCTATCTATCTACCATTGGTACTATTCTAACCTTTCAATCGACTTGGACATGTTGGCTTAGTGATCTACTTTTAGTGGACACTCATTATTGCATGTGGTAAAAAAATAAAGGCAGCCTTATACATACTATGCTCTTTTGAGTTGATCCACATACTTCTTTACACCTTGTGGTCTAGTCTTGTGCTTGCATTGGGCCCTCGCGACTTCTTTTCTTAAGCTTTGTTTTAGCACTAAAAGAGAGATCTGCTTATTGCTCTTTGTTTGGATTTCCACTTGTTTCGATAGAAACATATCATTAGCAACAACTATTTATCTATCAATATGAACCGGGCAATTAACACAAGCAATCAACTTGTCCTTCAATCCACTCTATAAGAAAGACTTGGAATCATGTTTGATTGCTATTTGTAAATGACAACCAACTAGCCCTCTTGAATATCCACATGGCTATATGTTGATGAAACTAGGATCCCTAAATCAATATCAGTCTTATATGTACCATAAAAGACCAACTTGAGGGCTCTTTTCCATAACCTCCTTGACCTTGGGGCAATCGCATAAGCAATGCCTCAATTTCTCCTATAGATCTTAGCATCAACCCAATCTACTAGAAGCTTAGCAAAGCCACAAGCCATGTGCAAGCTCATTTGTGCTACTAACTATGGAAGAGTGAGAGCATCCTAGGTTTGAGGTTTGTCATCTAATCTCCTCCAAAGTCAATTAAAAAAGGTGAAGAGATACATTGTCTAAACCCAACGCTTGCAACAGCTGGCATCAAGGCTGCATCACTCTCTTACAAACCATTGAGGTCTCTAAAGGGACCTCTTTTGATAAACCATTAACTCCATCTGTCCAAACTTACAACATAAACAAAGAAATGCAAGGAAGAACATATTATGTCCCCCAAAGGATTGTTACAGGTCAAGCCTTTTACTCTTATCTCACGGTTCAACAAGCGGACTAACAAATGTGATTTACTGCCAAGGTTGGCAGAAACCAACCTTTAGGGTAGCCATGTCAGCAACCTTTTACCAAATGTGATCTACCACCAACGTTTGTAGAAACCAACCTTTAGGATAGCCGTGCCAGCAACCTATTACCCCCCAAAAGATGATTACTATCGTGGCTCCATTTAAAATCACGTACGAAGCACTAATCCTTCACTTTTTAGAATTGCGAAGGTAGAAGACCGTGCATGTTACCGATTGGTGGCTTTCAATGATCTTCTTCTCCCCACGGCCCTTCTTCTGACACACTGGGATTCTGCTAGAGGGATTCTAGGAGTAGAAACAACATAGGCTGAATGGCTTAACTTAAGCAAGCAAAAAAGCTAAAATCGCCGACCTCAAACCAAGTCACTGTTGGCTTGCTGTTTTGCGGAATCTAGTACAGTCTATATAGCCGAGAACACTAAATACAAAGTTTTGAGAATCCTAGCTAAATTTTCCTTTTCTTCTGTAGGAAAAATCGACCATTCTTTAGTGCTTTTAGTTATACGAGCTGACTACTTGCAAAGGTCTCATAAGAAATACCACGACAATCTCTTCTCAGTTCTCTCCTTTTATCCATGGGTTGCGGAGAATGTTTTTCGTGAACACTCTACAGTGCATATGAGATCTGTTGGACATGTCATATTTCAAAACCGGACCTTATAAAATGGACCTATTTGAATTATGCTACCTCGAAGCAAGAAAAATATGGCCCTCAGTTTGTGTGTCAAGTTTTGAGCCACCACATAGTTTGAGATCGGTATACATGCACGTCTCCGTAACCCGATCAAGTCAGCAATGCAGTGCAGTCTTGTTCTTTTCTTGATGATAGAAGTGCCGGAAATGCGTGCCAAGCAAAGAAGAACTCAAAACTAACTAAAATAAATGCAGCGGAGCGAGCCTGCCTGACTATCACGCTGCGCGCTGCGCTGGGATCATATGCATGTGCCATGTATCTGCGTAGGATTTTAATATACGATCATGAAAAAGAACAGTTTTCAGTCTCGATGGAAGAAAGCGAACCAAGAAGAGCGCCATGATAGCAGAAGAAATAATGGCTATGAAAAGAATTGATGCTGCGAGACGGGTCACGGGGGTAGGTCTTACAATGAAGATGACGGGATCGGGGGCCTTTGCACGCACCGCTGCATTCACAGCATCCTCGATGCGCTGAGACAACTTGTGCTTCTCTAGGTACTCCTGCACCGACATGGTTGCTCTCTGTCTGTGTGTGTGTGTGTGTGTGTGTGTGTGTGTGTGTCAGCAGTTTGCTTGCCGAACTAACAGGCAAGTCACGGCCTAAACCTTGGGCACGCCCGTGCTGTAGTGACCCGCACTAGTGTGACGGATCACCTTCACTTATTTTGTCATTTCCGGATCCGCAATAGCCTTTGCTTGAAAGGATTGGGTTGCCCAATAATCAACACCACTAACAAATACATTGTGATCTGATAAAGAGATTGGTATTTAACTTTAACTTCTCCTTTTCAATAATTAACTTCACTACCACACTACTCTCCAATGCTCCTCTTTCAAATCCTTCTCCAAAAATTTACTCTCAAACCTTCCAAGTTTTTGAACCCTAGCTTTGACTTTTTCTAAGTAACCAATTGGCAATTTTTGGCCACCACAATCATCTTTTTGGCTCTAGCATAGGAATTTTCTAAAGATCTAAGGATCTTATGGGAAAAATGACAAATTTGCTTTCCAATTAAAATGTACCAACCAATTGATTCAGTACTTGAAATGTAAGATGATTTTGCCTTGCCATATGAATTATCATTTGATAATGTGGGCTCTTTAATTCATAAGCACTTGGTCGCGTCTCCTTATTCAATTATTAAAAAGCAACACCAAAAAACTATGTGAAAAACAAATGAGAGTCATAACGTCTATACTAATTTGTTGTTTAAGCTACAAGTATGGGATGCATCAAAGCACCAAAGAGCTCTCGAACTTGCAACTCTCAAAACAAGGCAAATTTGAATTGGTGAGAGTGATGGGTGGTGAAAACCAAGGCAATCATGAGAAAGTTGGTGGACTCTCTCTCTCTCTCTCTCTCTCTCTCTCTCTCTCTCTCTCTCTCTCTCTCTCTCTCTCTCTGGGCCAGGAGGGCCGCCGCTAAATCCCACTAGGCGGCGGTCCCTTTTGCACAATGGTGCTCTCGCCCGATTTTGTATTCTCTACTTGTCATAAAGAGGTGAGCGGAACTTGCACATCCAGTTGCATGTGTGGCAAAACCTGCACATCAATCCCCTTGGCGACGCCATGACTGAGATGTTCCTTGACAGGGAGGAGCGTAAGTGTGTGAGGAAGGATACTCTAACCTACTCAACACAGAGAGAGAGAGAGAGAGAGAGAGAGAGAGAGAGAGGTTGTAGCCTACTTATCTACATGTTGTTGCCAACATCATCCCCCTTGGCTCAAAGCTCACCCCCACACTTACCACAGTCTGAGCTTTAGTCAAAGGGACGTTCTTGGTGGCTTTCTACCCAATAACGGTGGAGTCTAGTTTCTCTTTCTCAACCTACTCTATGGGGTGCCTTGAAAAGGGACAAATCAAGCTAGAGAGAGAGAGAGAGAGAGAGAGAGAGAGAGAGAGAGAGAGAGAGAGAGAGAGTTGGTCATAAGAAGCTAGCATGCTACTACCTAGGGACTCACTCGGGTAAGTTGGGTGATTCGTGATGGTAGATAACAATATGGATTTCTAGGACCAAGGAGGTTTTCCCCTCATTAACCCTAGAGCAGAAGGGAGGAATAGCAAGAAACACAAGGAAGACCATGTGATTATTGTGGGACTCAAGGCGATCATTAGGGGAGATTTGGACTAACTTTTGGGCCTTGTAAGAATTTCAATGTCATCATCTTATTAAAAAAGGGGGTCCACTGATAATTATATCGATTGTACCTCAAAACTATATCATGTAAATATCATTGGAAAGGCCTTAATGAGAGGATTGGAGTGTGCCAACTTTTCACAAATTTGGAGGTGCCTCTGCCTAGCCACCCGTGTATTACTACACTAATAGTACTTGCCACTGCACACTGCAGGTAGCGAACACCCATCATCGTCACTTTATTCTTTATTCTTTTAGTGATAGTTTGAAAAAAGGAAGGCCTGATCACACATTGTGACTGTTGGAGTTCCCATTTGTGTGTCTCTCTCTCTCTTCTTGCTCTTGCTCTCCGCCATAGCTCACTTCCAAGCAAGCTTCGATCCTTCTCACCTTTCAACTGGTATCAGAGCAAGGCTTCTCAACTTCCCAAGCTTGGTTCGTGGCATTCTTAGCTTCCATTCAAATACCTACAGCATTGGGTCTCCTTCCCGGCAGCCATAGCTGACCTTCTATCATGAAGGAAAAATACCTTGATATATTTGTACTTTGGAATCATGCTAATTCCATACCTTGTAATTTCCAATCCTTGAAAATTTAGCCCTTGCATATGTAAATGTGCCCTTAACTTTGGAGATGAGGGGTTAGGTTAAAGAAGGCAAGAGGCTAAGAGAAGAGATCTTTTGGCTCATTCACTAAGTTTGGTTGTTCACTTTCTTGATGTTAGCTTCCTTCTTGCTAGATGAAGCATCAGTCATGGCTGTCATGTATTTTTGGAACTCTCATCATTAATACATGGCAAGATGTCTTGGTGCAATAGTTCTCTTGTTATTTCATATCTATTCCAATTTTAGTTAGATTTCTTTTCATGGTTGAATGCTTCTTTACATTGGTATCAGAGCATTAGTTTAGATCCTGTCAGAAGTCATTTTCATGCAATAGATTTAGTTGTAGTGACTAGGGAGTGAAAACCGCAGTTAAAATTCAGTCTCACAAGAGTTAGTTCTTCCATAACCGTGGTCTGACATGGAGATCTCTTACAAACCGTGACTAAGATGGAGGTTCTTGGCATGAACCAGTGGACAATGGTGGGCTCCAACCAATTTGGCAACTCGTGACCAAGTTTTGGACCAAAAATTGGGGTAAGTTGGACAAAACGAAGGTTACAAGACTTAGTTTGGTTCAAACTTAAGTTACTTTTCAAGAACAGGGGTTTCTTCCCTTTTCCCTTCAAGCTTCCCTCAAGAATCCATGGCCAAAGGCTGAGCAAGATCTCTTGCCCATGACTTCTATCATGCAAAAGGACTCCATAGCCTTCTTATCCATCTCATGAGCTTCAAGTAGAATGGTTATTTGGCTTTATTAGCCTTCTTCTTCCTCTCTCCAACACGTGGACAGCAGCAGCGTAAATTGTGCTAGCAGCATCCTCTTGCCTATTTCGTCCAAATGATGAGCTATGGAGCTCAAATCATCCATGAATAATGCTCAAGTACCAATGGCCAAGCTTTCCTTTAAGCCTTGACAACCTTTCTTCCATCTTTGATCTTTCCCTTCTCTCATGAAACCCTAGACATGACTGTTTGGGACAGCACCAAAGAATTTCTAAATTCTTGAAGCAAATGAAGGGGGTTTTAGTGGTACATCATCCCTGGAGCATCCTCAAGCATTTACCCTCAAGCCTTCATCAACGTCGATCCAACATTGATCAAGGAAAGGTAATGGACAGCATGTATCTTCAACGTCACTGAAATCTTGGCTTCTCTCTTCAAATTTTGGAGTACACACTACATTGGAGCTTCTTTCATTGGTCCTTCAAGCTCTACAACAAGTAGAAGAAGAGTTTTACCTACATCAACCATTCTTGAAGCTATTGGAGCAACCATGGAACTCAATGAAGTCGAGGCCTATTTCTTTATGGAGCATTCTTGAAATTTGGGAATTCTTGGATGGATTTGAAGCTGAAGTCAAGCTTTATTTGTGGGAGATTCCTTCATCAACAACAACACTCTTCTCCTACAAGCTTAAGAGGTACTCTAATCATCTTTAATCTCTCTTTAAATCCTCTTACTGAGCTAAGTCCAATTGATGAAAGAGGGATTAAATGATAAAGAATCCCATCCATTCTATCAAATGCATTTCATGGGAAATCCATAGAGATATCTTAGTGATTGATCATTGCATAATCACTCTCATTCACTGAAATAATCACTTCCAAGTGCCTCAAATTCTCATTTCATTTACCTAACCCTGATATTGAATTTTTTTCCTTTTTTGTTTCATTGACATGAGTGAAATTTTACCCAATGGTAAGTGGAATAAGAATTGTTAAGTAGTGAGTCACTGCTGAGGTTATCCCTTACCCATCCCCATTTTAATTTCAGCCTATTCCATTCGAGTTATTGCATATCATAAAAGGGCAATCAAATTCTTTTCATTCCATGCATTTCATGCTTATTTTTAGAGCCTAGCATTGAACTGCCATGTTGTATCTACCCACAAGGAAAAGTGGATGCCGAGTGAGTTGGTAGGACAAAAGAGAGGTGACCCTCCCCTACTGACAAGGACCTTGAAGGGGAGCACAAACCGGCTTGAGAGGGAAAATTGCACACCCCTCAAGTCTCGGATCCCACACATTTAAAGTTCAGGTACAGGTACCACTCAAGGGAACAAAAATTCAGCCTTCAACATGGTATATTTGGCATGGGTTACATTATGCAAAGGCAAATGTATGGCAACATAATGCAATGCAAGTGGCAAATGGGGACAGAGTTATGCTGAGCATTATGAATGCTATTGTTGGCATTTGTTAATTGGGTCAGTAATAAAAGAGTTGGAACAGGGTTTTCCAGCAAAGTTCCATTGATTGGACCTTTCTTTTGCAGCAGAGCTATTAGAAATGGGTCTCATCAAGGCAAGCCAATCGCCTTTTGCCTCTCTGGTCCTTCTTATAAAGAAGAAAGATGGCTCTTTTCGCATGTGTATCAACTACCGCGATCTTAACAAGATCACTATCAAGAATAGGTATCCAATACCTAGAATAGATGACCTCCTAGATGAATTGAAGGATGCTAAGGTGTTCTCCAAGATTGACTTGAGATCGGGGTATCATCAAATACGCATGAAGGAAGGGGATGAGTTTAAAACAGCTTTTAGGACGAAAAGAGGCCTGTATCAATTCATGGTTATGCCTTTTGGTTTATCCAATGCTCCAGCCACATTCCAATCTCTTATGAATAAGATACTTCAGCCCTTGCTATTTCGGATAGTTTTGGTGTTCTTTGATGACATTTTGATCTATAGCAAGAACAAAGAGGACCATTTACAGCATGTAAAAGAGGTCTTCGATATATTGAGGAAGCATAA
This sequence comes from Lygodium microphyllum, assembly GCF_053477565.2. NCBI lineage: Eukaryota > Viridiplantae > Streptophyta > Polypodiopsida > Schizaeales > Lygodiaceae > Lygodium > Lygodium microphyllum. Next base: position 8,711,690 of record NC_141153.1, on the reverse strand, counting down.
ACTATTTGCCAAGGCAACTAAGTATTCATTCATGACAAAGTAAGTTGAATACTTGGGTCATATAGTGGGAGAAGATGGAATCAAAGTGGATCCTAAGAAGGTGCAATGCATCAAAGAATGGCCTACTCCAACTAATGCCACTTCTTTAAGAGGCTTTCTTGGGTTATCATCCTTTTACCGTAGGTTTATGAAGAATTATGCTCATGTTGCAGCTCCTCTTACCGATCGGCTGAAAAAAAAGGCCTTTTGGGACGAAATCGCCGACAAGAGCTTTAATGAGCTGAAGCAATTGCTTGTTTCAACACCAATACTAGTTTACCCTGATTTTTCCAAGACTTTTACCATCTACGCGGATGCTAGTGGTAGAGGTTTAGGGGCTATTTTGGTTTAGGAGCATGGTGTCATTGCATTTGAGAGCAGAAAATTCAATGATAAAGAGAGGGAGATGCATGTGTACAAGCAAGAGATGCTTGCTATTCTACATGTGATCAAGAAATGGCATCATTATCTCTATGGAACACATTTTAAAGTCAAAAGCGATCATAGGGTGTTGAGGTATTTTCTCTCACAGCCTAACCTTTCTCCCAAGCAAAAGAGATGGCTGACTACCTTGCAGTCATATGATTTTGAAATAGCATACATGGTTGGAAAGGATAATGTTGTGGCTGATGCATTATCTAGAATGTGGGCATGTAGTTTATCTATAGTGTCTACAAGTTATAAGGGTTGGATAAATGACATCCAAGAAGAATATGTGCTGGATAAGCATGCTGTCCAAATTTTACAAAAATTACAGCAAGGACATGATGAAGAATTTTCAAATTTCAAAGTGCGTAATGGACTCTTATGGTTTAAGGGTAAAGTGTACTTGGTTCCTAACAGTAAATTCAAGCTGAAAGTGCTCCATGAGATGCACTCATCACCAATGGCTGGTCATTTGGGTCTTTTCAAGACCTTTGTCAAGGTCCATAAAAGTTTTTATTAGAAGGGTTTATGGAAGGACGTCAAGGAGCATGCATCCAAGTGTTTAGAGTGCCAACAAAATAAGGACTCCACCTTATCACCAACCGGACTCCTTCAGCCTTTACCTATTCCTACGGGCAAACGGATCTACATTTCCATAGACTTTATAACGGGATTACCTACTACTAGTCATGGATGGAATAGTATCTATGTGGTTGTTGATAGATTGACTAAATCAGCCCACTTTATTCCAACCAAAATAAAATATTCAGCAAGGCAAGTGGTTGAGCAATTTATGGAAGGTGTGTTCAAGCTGCATGGTATGCCAATGAGAATAGTAAAAGATAGAGATACACAATTCATGGGCAACTTTTGGAGAAGTCTATTCTCTTCTATGGGTACTTTTCTCACTCCTAGTACAGTCTATCACCCCCAAACCGATGGGCAAACGGAGAGAGTCAATCACTTCATGGAAGTGTACCTTAGGCATTATTGTCATGGCACACAAGCTTTACGGGATCGTTGGATCCACCTTGCTGAATTTTGCTATAACAACACGTATCACATGAGCATAGGTATGTCCCCATTTGAAGCACTTTATGGGTACAAAGTCCAAATCCCATCAGTTTTGTTTCATGAAGATATCAACCTCCAAACAAAGGAAGAGTTGGAAAGGATGGAGATGCTCATGAGACAATGCAAGGACAGGATAAGAAAAGCACAAGAAGTAATGAAAGTCTATGCCAATGAGAAGAGAAGACATTTGGACTTCAAAGTTGGAGGTTGGGTGTTTCTTAAAGTGCCCAAGACATAGTATGCTTCATTGAAGAGTAGGAACACTAAGCTTGCTCGTAGATTTTATGGACCATATTTGGTAGTGGACAAAGTTGCAGAGCTTGCTTATAAGCTCCAACTACCTTCTTCCACTAGAATACATGATGTATTTCATGTTTCACAACTTAAGAAGTATGTTGGACCTGATGTGTAGGTATTGGAAGAGTTGCCACCAATGGATGAAGCAGGACTTGTCATATATGAACCTGAAAGCATTATTGGAAAGAGAGAAAAAGTGCTCAGAAATCGTACTCTTATTGAGTACCTCATTAAGTGGAAGAGCCTACCTATAGAGGAATCTTCTTGGAAACCATCCACGTATGTGAATGATTTTCCTTGGTTAATATTACGGGGTAATACTAAGGATTTTATGCTTCATTTCTATACCTCATATGTGTCATTTGGACCACTCTATCAAAAGTTATGACAATTTTTGTTGTAAATCAGCCCTGTTTGGACAACAGCCAATTTATACTCACAGTTTGGTATACATAAAGGTCTCTCTTACATGGAAAATGCTTTCCTATCATATTGGAGCTACATGGGCATGATTACCATCATCCTTGGTATGGATTTTGGTCCATTTATCCTTGGTTTTGAGGACAAAACCATCTTAGGACGAGATGGTTTGTCATGAAGGAAAAATACATTGATATTTTTGTACTTTGGAATCATGCTAATTCCATACCTTGTAATTTCGAGCCCTTGTAAATTCAGCCCTTGCCTATGTAAATGTGTCTTTAACTTTGGAGATGAGGGGTTAGGATAAAGAAGGAAAGAGGCTAAGAGAAGAAATCTTTTGGCTCATTCACTAAGTTTGGCTGTTCACTTTCTTGATGTTAGCTTCCTTCTTGCTAGATGAAGCATCAGCCATGGCTATCATGTATTTTTGGAACTCTCATCATTAATACATGGCAAGATGTCTTGGTGCAATAGCTCTCTTGTTATTTCATGTCTATTCCAATTTTAGTTAGATTTCTTTTCTTGGTTGAATGCTTCATTACACCTTCCCGAGCTCCCGTCACTCCCCAACTTCCCGAGCACCTTCCTAGCCTATTGAGACACCCTCAAGCATTGCCATAGAGGTATTGAAGTGTTCTTTTAGTGTTCTTCTTTAGTTCTCAGATTGCAATCAAACAGGGCAACCATAGCTCAAAACCTTGGAGCTTGGATCTTGCAAGCTCCCTCTTGCATTTGGCCACTTGAAGCTTGTTGTGGGCCTCCCTGGGCACCTCCTGGAGTCTGCAACCACTACCATTGAGGCCATGTGGATGCACAGGAGTAGAAGAAGGGATTAACTAATTTGCACCATTTTTTTGGTTGTTCTGGACAGCACACTACAGTAGCTCACCTACTCCTGATTGATGGCTATGTCATGCTTCTTCGAGCTTGGCAATGCACTTGGCAATGGTCTCTAACTTCAGTTGAAGCCTCCTTGATCATTGGCATTGGTTTTGGGTCTGGTCTGTACATTCCTAGGATTGTTTACAGTAGTCCCACAGTCATGTTATGTAGAAGTAACATTAGTATCTAATGCTATGCTTGTTTGGGTACTTCTACTTAACTGGTTTGGTACCTATTGATGCTCGAATGTTTGGGGGATGCAAGGCACATGTTATGCCATCATTTTGGACTGATTTTCTTGCTAAAAATACTCAGTTTTGAACACTAAATCACTGCTGTACCACAGTGGGCTAAAGCCTATTATCTCATATTTGGTTATGCCTATTGGTTTCGAGCTATGTCTTTGGGATATGCAATGAAGTGTTGACCTTCGGGGTACGACATCGATCTTGTCTTTGGTTTCAGATATTTATTTGCACTCGAGCTCGGATTTGGAATGCATTTGATACTCCGTCTTGGATGTAAATATGGCATGTATGTTACCTATGTCTGACCGATCTTGGCATGCTTGGCCTATGCCACTATTACATGCTTGTTACATTGTTTGGAGCCAACTGCTACTAGTGCCTTGTCTTGGCATGCATTGGGCTTCCCATAGCTTACTTGGGGTATTTTTTGGCTTTCTAGAGTAGTATTTGGGCTACAATTGCTATTTATGGATACTATACTTGGAGGCTACAAAGCCTATATGCTCATGATGTCTTATTGATGCTTGGTCTTAGATCTTTCATCACCGGTGCTCTCATAAGCCTTTGTTGATCTTCTTGGCTTGATCCATATTGCTTTTGTGCTAGTGGGAGCATCGTTGGATGTTTGACAGACATTGAGTAGGTGGTTTATGCTATTGAGCTTTGAGTCTTCTGAGAGTGGGATCTTCTTCACTTGAATGTTGCATGGTTGATATGCCATGGTCCACATACATGTACTTGGGCTGATTTGGGCTTTGCACTTATTGAGCATACACCTCTTTGTGTCAGGTCTTGCCAGTGTTGTGTACACTTTGCCCTATTATAGAAGGGGTGTGCTGGCTTACTGATGGATTCGTTTGACATGCTTGGGTGTTTGTTTAATGTCCATATGACTATCATATGCTGATTTATGCCCGCTTAATGCTGGTTATGCTTTGACAGTCAGTGGTTGACTTGGTGCATTGATTTTGCCTACAGTTTGCTCTCATTGTACCTGGCTGTAATTTATTACAGTAAGCAATTATGTATGGACTAATGTGGAATTTTCATGCTAAATCATCATGATTTTATGTACTTTTGATAGTACTTGGTGGGCAGTATCATTAGCTATCGGTTTGTGGTCATTTTGCCTTGGTTTTGGTGGTATTTTGGCTGCTTACAGTAGAAAACAACAAGCATTTTTGGATTGTCTGCATTGTTTTAGATTGCATTATGGGTTCTTCTTCCACTAACAGTGCTATCTTCAACATCACTAAGCTTGATGGTACGAATTATGCCTTGGAAGAGCTAAGTTTGGCATGTATTGGTGCAAAAATGATAGATAAAGCCACTAAGGATGCATGGCGGGCAGCCTGAAACTATGATTGATGACGAGTGGGATGAGCTTGATGAGTTATGCAAGTCCACCCTCATCTTATCTCTCACTGAACATGTGCATTACAATGTGGTTGAGGAAGCACAGAGTGCTTGGTAGCTTTGGGATAAAATTAAAAACCTCTATGATAAGAAAAGTCTAGCAAGTCAGATGTATTGGCTGAAGCATCTTATGGACCTCCGCATGAAGGAGAATCGGACAATGTCTGCTCACTTGAGCCAGTTCCATGCTATTCTCAAGAACTTGACTTCGCAGGGTATTACCTCTAATGATGAGGTTACTCTATGTTTTTGCTTGGGACTTAGAGTGAGTCATGGGATGTATTTCGCACTACCTTATGTGCCCCTACTACTATTTTGAACTTGCCTGATGTAGAGAGTGCTCTTCTGTAGGAAGAGATCAACCGTAAGAACTTGGATACCTCGTGTATCGCATGCTTTGATTGTTAGAGGCAAAGATGGTAATGGCAAGAATGACCGTGGGAATGGCCTTGGCAGAGACTCGCAGAAGTCTAGGTCTAAGTTGCGTGGTAAGTCGCGCAACAAGTCTTGTGGGAGAAATGCTAATGTGACATGTCATCATTGCGGCAAAAAGGGTCATATATGCCCACAGTGTCATGAGTTGCACAATGAGAAGCACAAAGAGAAGGGGAAAGACAAAGTACAAGAAAAATCCTCTAATCGCAGCATTATGCATGCAATATCCAGTGTGAAAATCGAGGAGATAAATGTCATGCAGGTTGATGACTCTGATGGAGAGTACATACTTGCAGCTAGTTCTTGTGATGCTACATCGTTGACCGATATTCACTCTATGTATGCGCAGTGCTGGCTTTTGGATTTTGGTGCTTCATTTCATGTTACACCATGCCGTGAGTGGTTCCACTCCTACCGCACTGTCTCTGGTTCAATTCGCTCAGACTTGCTATTGTTGGCATTGGGGATGTACGACTGCAGTTCTCTACTGGAATTACTTTTCTGTTATAGAATGTACACCATGTACCTGAACTTACATGTAGTCTTATGTCTGCAGGGCAGCTTGATGATGCTGGGTTTCATGTTTCATTTGGGGATTCTGCCTGGAAGATCACCCATGGCAGACTTGTGCTTGCTAGAGGTGTCAAAGCTGGTAGCCTCTATCCTCTTATAGTTGATGGATCCTCTCTTAACCATGTTCTGTCAGTGGGTTCCATCCCACATGTATCTCTTTGGCATGCCCGTTTTTGGGCCATATGTCCTTGAAGGGAATGAAGATGCTTTCTGGTTTGCAATTTTTACCGCCCCTTGACTACACATGTTTTGATTTATGTGAGCATTGTCTTTATGGCAGACAGACTAGGAATACACATCAGAAGTCTGGTAGGACACGGATGAGTGAGCCCCTAACATTGGTACATTCGGATGTCTGTGGACCCATGCCATGTTAGTCTATGGGTGGTGCAAAGTATATTGTGACGTTCATTGACGATTATTAAGCTTAAGTCCGAAGTCTTGGCTGTGTTTTAGAGATGGTTTGCATTGATTGAGAACCAGACTAGGCATAGGCTGAAATGCCTTAGAATTGACAATGGGGGAGAATATGTGTCACATGCTTTTGAGCAACTATGTGATGAGAGGGGTATTAAGTGTTAGTTGACTGCCCCTATACCCCACCCCTGAATGGTTTGGTTGAGCGGATGAATAGAACCATCCAGGAGTGTGTACGCAATATGCTTAGCCATGCAGGCTTACCACAGAGCTTTTGGGTTGAGGCAGTCAATACAGCTGTGCATGTCATAAATAGATCACCTTCTAGTGGTTTGAATTTCTAGGTTGCAGAGGAGGTATGGACTGGGAAACCTCCGTCTTATGCGCATCTACATGTCTTTGGATGTGAGGCATTTTGCCATGTGCCCAAGGACAAGCAAACTAAGCTGGATTCTAAGAGTATCAAATGCATTTTTCTTGGCTATGGAGATGTAGGCGAGATGGGTTATTGCCTCTGGGATACGCAGATGCGAAAAGTCATCCGTAGCCATGATGTAGTCTTCCATGAAGACAAGATGCATAGGCAGCCTGAGAAGGTGGTAGAGATACGCAGGGTTATATTCCAGGAGGAGCCACGAGCTCCTGCACAACCAGTTGGACAGGCTGCACAGCAGTAGTTGGTACACACTACCAGAGTGTTGGATAGGCAACAGAGCCTACCGTGAGAGGGTCTACTAGAGATAGACATCCACTTGATAGATTTGAGCCCTCGATGCATTATGTCTTGGTTACCGATGCAAGAGAGTCTCTTACCTATTATGAGGCTATGCGCAGGGGTGATAGTCACTCTTGGGAGAGGGCTATGCAGTGTGAGATAGACTCCTTGCACAAGAATATGACTTGGGATTTGATTGCATTGCCTCATGGCAAGAAGGCTTTGCCATGCAAATGGGTGTACAAGCTGAAAAGTACCCCTGGAAACCCCAAGCCGGCTTATAAGGCAAGACTAGTCACTAAGGGTTTTAAATAGGAGCATGGAGTTGACTTTGATGAAGTCTTTTCTCCTCTGGTCAAAATGACCACCCTACGCTTGGTTTTGGCCTTAGTCGCACAACTTGACTTGGACATGTATCAGATGGATGTCAAGACTGCATTCTTACATGGGAATTTGCATGATGAGATATATATGGAGCAGCCTCAGGGCTTTGCAGAACCTGGCAGGAAGCACCTAGTGTGCAAGTTGCAAAAAAGCCTTTATGGCTTGAAGGAGGCACCTAGGGAGTGGTATCATAAGTTTGATGTCTTTATGCAGTCACATGGCTACAACAGGAGTGCTATGGATCCGTGTCTTTACACAAAGAGAGCTCGTGATGGCTCCTTGCTTATTTGGGTACTTTATGTGGATGATATGTGATAGCAGGAAAAGCTCATAATGAGCTGAATACTCTTAAATTTGAGTTGAAGAAGAGCTTTGAGATGAAGGATTTGGGACAGGCCTCTCATATTCTTAGTATGTGCATTAAGCGCGATAGGCATCAGGGACTACTCTACCTCTTATAGAGGGAGTGCGTTCATAAAGTCCTTGAGCGCTTTTGCATGTAGGATGTAAAGCCTATTGGTTGTCCATTACCTTCTTATGTGAAGGTTTCACAGGCCGATTGTCCGCAGATAGATGAGCAGAGGGCCGAGATGGCCAAGATCCCTTATGCATCAGCCGTGGGCAGTTTGATGTATACCATGATAGCCACTCGTCTAGATATTGCCTTTGCAATTGGTGTTGTGGCACACTATATGGCTACACCTGGCAAGAAACATTGGGATGCCGTGAAGGGTATCATGCGATACCTAAAAGGCACAGCAGATATGTGTATTTGCTATGGCAGCCAGGATAGTGGAGTTGTGGGGTACATAGACTCCGATTATGCAGGACATGCAGATAATAGGAAGTCCACTTCTGGCTATGTATTCACCTATGCTGGAGGTGCTATTTCTTGGATGTCCAGGGTTCAGAAGTGTATGGCTCTCTCTACCACTGAGGCTGAGTATGTTGCAGCCAGTGAGGCTTGCAAGGAGGCCATATGGTTGGGCCGTTTGGTTCATGACCTTGGGATTGATACTATACTTATGCTACATTCGGATTCTATGAGTGCTATTCAGCTAGCCAAGAATTCGGTCTTCCATGCGAAGATGAAACACATTGAGGTGAGGTATCACTTCATACGTGGGATCGTGGAGGACAAGTCTGTTGACCTTGTCAAGATCTCCACTGACGAAAATTGTGCAGATTTGCTCACAAAAAGCCTCACTACTGAGCGCTTTGCCTTCCTCAGGAGATTGATGGGCATTGGATGAGATGACGCTTTTCCTCATCCTATTGTACATGTGTACATTGTATTGTCTTTTCTTTTTCTTTTCCCTCCTCTCACTGGGACAGATTCACCTTTAAGTGGGAGGTTGTTGGGGGTAAAGGTGCCTGTGCCTAGCCACTCGTGTATTACTACACTAACAGTACCCGCCAACCATTGCACACTACAGGTGGTGGGCACCCATCACTGTCACTTTATTCTTTATTCTTTTAGTGACAGATTGAATAAAGGAAGGCCCAGTCACACATTGTGACTATTGGAGTTCCCATTTGTATCTCTCTCTCTTCTTGCTCTTGCTCTCCGCCATACCTCACTTCCAAGCAAGCTTTGATCCTTCTCACCTTTCATCCAGGAGGCACCGCCCAATGCCAGTGGGCCAAGGGCCACCACTCAGGGACTTGGGGGGTGGGGGGGAGTGATTGAATCAGGGCGATTGGAGCTTGAGAGGATGTTGAGGAAGTTGACACCTCCCCAACTTGCACGCACAGAGAGAGAGAGAGAGAGAGAGAGAGAGAGAGAGAGAGAGAGAGAGAGAGAGAGAGAGAGAGAGAGAGAGAGAGAGAGAGAGAGAGAGAGAGAGAGAGAGAGAGAGAGAGAGAGAGGGGTAAGTTGGTTTAGTTGAGTTAGTTTAGATTAGTAAGTTTTTTATGTTATGTTATTTTTTAACTTTTATTTACGATTAGTTTAATTTTATTGTTTTAGTTTTCTTAGGGTTAGGTTTTAATTACTTTTTTACTTTAATTTTAATGGTTATTTTATTTTTTAATAGATTAAATATTTATAGATATAGTAAGTTAGTAGATTAGTTTCTTATGTTATTTTAATTTTTTATTTTAGTTACTAACCTTATATCGGAATAGATTAGTTTATTTTAGTTTATTATCTATTGATTTAGTTTACTTAGTTTAGTTAGTTAGTTTATTTTAGTTAACTTTTTTTGTTTTAGTTACTTACCTTAGATTAGAATAGATTAGTTTAGTTAGATAGTTTACTTTAAATTGTAAATTAGTTTAGTTAGTTAGCTAAATTGATTAGAGGATGGTAAGTTAGTTTACTTAATTAGTTATTTTATTTATTGATTGATTATTAGTAAGTTTTTAATGTTTAGATAGTTTAGTTAGATTGATTAGTAAGTTAGTAGGTTTGTATTATTTGATTAGATTAGTAAGTTAGCTAGTTAATTAATTTCTTATGTTATTTTAATTTTTTATTTACAGAGTTTATAGATATAGTTGTAGCGTGCCGTTTGTCACTTAGGGTCTCCCAAGTCCACCTCACAACAATAGAACGTTCGCGGCCGAACCCACTAGGATCAACCTGAAATCTGGGTTCCTAAGGGTTAAGGTCTCCTGACTGCATTCTATCGTCGGGTCCTGGACATCCTACTTTACGCCGGGATACCCAAGCCGAAGCAAATCCATACCGCACTTGGTTCAAAGAGAATGGAAAACGAGAGGGATGCATCGCTCAACCTCTTTGTCCATAAGGCACAGTCCCATTCCGGTCCCCTAAAATGGCATGAATTGGGTTCTAATCTACTATTACCTAAAGATCGTTCGTCTATAGAACCTTGTGAGAAGCCTCCTAGCTCTTTGGGACCACCCTTTCGTAGGACGGACCTGCCAGGGGTTCCGCCCACCCGCTTCCCTCAATGGGTGTTCTTTAGTTACCTAATTAGGTCCTATCACATTTATGTGGGACATTTAAAAACAACTTCCTTAATTAAGCCTTTTAAGAAACAGGGTTTGTTTGCATAACTTATGGCACTGACACAAAAACAATTCAGACAAGTTCTTTAGTAGTAAACTTTATAATATCATCTTAACTGAAATACAAGTCTTGTCCAAAAGGGATGGATTCCGCGATCTGTGAGGATGTGTCTTATTTCCTCCAAGTATCCACCCTTGCACTAGTAACAGGGCCTCAAGATTCTATCCCGAGTCACGTAGATTGTTTGAGTAGGACCCAGAGGCAGGGAATTTATAGCTAGAGCCCCCCCTGGGATCCAAGTGTCCTCCTACATTCAAACTAATCTACCGAGAGACCTCTCGTGGCGGGTTCGGTCCACGTTCCCGTCACGGTTATTTGGAACCCCCTTGGCTAGGGTTGGCGGCTAGCGAAGGGTAGCTTGGCCCACCCTCCTTGAATTCAACCTGATTCATTATTCAATTTCTCGTTGTGAGCTTGGGTCATTCATTCCTTTCATAGACATTGAACCTAGATTTACAAGCATAAACAAACAATGAAGGCGAGTGCTCTCAAGACATCCGCTAAGGTGGAGTCCTCATCTTTGACGTTAATGTTGCCTTTCTTGATCATTCTTGCATTGGCATCATTTTCCATTATTTCTCGGGGGATGAGGAATACCCTCTGCTCAACCTCACTACTATGTATTAGGGTAGAGTAATTTCATTATAGTTTTAAATGATGGCTTCCCTGGGTTACTATCCTTTGATCCCCCCTATCTTAAGATATTGGTCTAGGGTTTTTGTTGGGTCAATTGGTAATTATGTTTTCCTATCTTAGAACTCTATTGGGTTCTAGGTTCACCCTAGGCTCTCCTCGTCTTCAAGATAACAGATACTTATATTTACTCTTTTTTTGCAAGACAATGTAAACCAAGTCTACTTACCATTCTGAGATAGATACGAGCATCGAATGTAGCTTGGCGAGTAGTCATTCTCCTTTTGGGTACTACATTCGAGCTTCCTTGTGTTAGTTTTGGGATGTTTCATATTCCGAAAATGATATAACCTGAGCGTGTTTTGGGCTTATCGCGGTTGGCTATTGGGGTAGAGACCAACGAGCGTGTTGGCTTCAACTCAAAATATGGTCGTAAGGACAAGCCGATTTATCTTGCGATTAAGGTCCTAGGTGGGTCGAGCTAAACCTTTGCTTCGCTTATCGGTCAGGACCTTATTTACCAAACTATTCCTTTCAAACAAGCTCAACAATTCATGTGCGCATCCTAATCTACATTTTTAGATGCATACCCCATTATGTGGTGCAATTGAAGCTATTCATGATGCCATGCAAGTCCCAATGCAAGTCTCCCCTAAGTTGTTAATGCGATGCGAGGTCCCTATTTGTAGAAATCCCTTCCAGTACATTTATGCAACTCAAAAGGCATGACTTAATTACTCAAATGTGAGTGTACATGCATCCATTGAAAATGCAAGTTAATTCTCTACGATGGTCTATGGAGTACAATTGACCTAGACGAAATATTTATGTACCCTGATAATCTATGATGCATTTGCGGAAGTTAGATCTTATTTCTTGACTTGTTTTCACTATACCTGTAGATACCCAATTTATTTGACATTCCATGATTATTAAATCCCTTTTCGGTTGCCTTTCAAAATATGCAAACTACCCGATGCAAGGCATGACTTTATTTCTAATAATGCCTATGCTTAAATATTCGATTTCAGTTTTCTAACATGGTAGCGGTACCTGGTTTTGGAGAGTCGAGTTAGCATTTCTGCCTAATAAACCGTTCATGTTGATAGTGGCATCTTTTCCCGACCCTTCCTCCATAGTCACGGCTTTTCCAGTCTCCTAGGAGAGCTTACGCTTTGGGGCCATTGTGTAGTTGGAGTCAGCCTTTACTTCCTTCAAAGGGCTCCTTGGTGCCGGAGTTACCTACGCATTGTCTTCCCTTTCGTGGTCTCCTTGTCAATTTGAGGCAATTGATGGAGAGGTTACAAGGCTCGTGATGGGGGAAAGATGGTACTCGAGCCTTTGCCCAAGGAAGGGGTTTGTTCTTGAGCCTCTTCTCCCTGTCTCTCTTACTCTCTCCCTCTCTCTCTCTCTTACTCTCCTTCACTACCACTCCCTCTTTTCTCTTTCTCACAAGATGGCTGCAAGGGAAGGGGAAGAGTAGTGTATTCGTGGTAGGGAAGGAAGGGGGAGATTTACAAGGAAGGAAGGGCAATAGGTAGGGAGGAAAGGAAGAGAGGAAATTGTCCGCCCTCTCAGGGAGGGGGGTTTTATAAGGGTGAGGTGGGTAAGGATGGGGGGAGGTTCTTGTTAATATCGTCTAGTGTGGTGATCACCGGCCTCCTCTGCTACCATGCCACTTATTGTGATCTCCTCCTCTACCGCTGGCGAATGCCTATCACCTCTACTCTCACCTTCATTATTTTCGAGTTTGTCTCCTCCCTTTCGTTATCATCAAAACGGCCTCCTGCCTCGTCAACCTTAGATCGACTTCCCTCTTCCTCTTGTAGTTTAACTCCCTCTCCTGCCACCTACTAACGGCAGTGGTAGGGGGGAGAAAGATTAGAAAAAAAATTATTCGTTTTTATTTAGTAAATAAATGGGAGGGAAATGATGGCGATGATGTTGGAATCCAAAAGGGGGGGTGACGTCATTATGGCAGCGTGTCACAATAGTTAGTTTAATTTTTTGTTTTAGTTTATTGATAGATTAGATTAGATTAGATAGTTTAGTTAGATAGGTTTGTAGGTTTGTAAGTAAGTATCTTCAAACTTTAATTTTTTAATTTGTGGATATAGTTTAGGGTTAGTTTAATTTTTTGTTTTAGTTACTTACCTTAGATTACTTTAGTGAGATATTTTTTATCAATTGATGAATGATTGATGATAGATATAGTAAGTTAGTTAGTTGGTTAGTTAGTCACTTTAGATTATGTGTGTTATATTACTTTTTTATTTATGGATATAGTTTAGGGTTAGTTTTATTTTTGGTTTTAGTTTATGGATGTAGATTAGATTAGATTTTGTTATGGGTTAGTAATGTGAGTGAGAGAGAGAGAGACGATAGGTTGGTGTTTTGATTTTCTTGCTACAGTTTGTTTGCGAGGGTTGGTTGTTTGGCTAGTTTTTTGCGACTATTATTCAAGTTGGTGATCTCTCTCTCTCTCTCTCTCTCTCTGTCTCTCTCTCTCTCTCTCATTCTTCTTCTCTCTCACATACACATACACACACTCTCTTCTCTCATTCTTCTTTGTGTTAATGAGAGAGAGAGAGAGAGAGAGAGTAGATTGGTTACGTTGGTTAGTTAGTATGTTGGTTGGTTGGTTAGGTGTAGAGAGAGAGAGGGTTAGTTGACCTTTGTTGGTATTAGATCTAGGAGTTTTCGCTATTTCTAAATTTTGAGAATATTTTATATATCCCTAAAGGTTAATGTGTGCTTTTTGTCCAGTATATAGAGGCTTCTGCAGCAAACAACAATATGTCCGTAGAAGATATTATACAATGCACTCCTAATGTGCAAATGAATATACATAAAATGAAGGAGGTCATAAAGAAGAAGGCAATTCGTCGTGCACTCAAGTATGTTGGAGGACATGATAGTTCCAATGGTTTCTTGAGGTTCATTCGTCACTTGGATGAGATTGAAAGGCAATTGAAAGCATTGTTTAGGTGTCAAAAAGCTTCGATTTCTCTTTGTGAGAACATTGGTGACCGTCTATAGAGGATCGAGAGAATGTTGGAAGAGAAATATGTAGGGCACATTGCCGATGGAGTAATGATATAGGGCGAGTTAGAAGAGATTAGGGGTTATATAGGTGACATTTATGAACATATTCAAAAAAATTGGTGGCCACGTGTGCTGGATCTTCAAATGATCAAGAAGAGAAGTTTAAAGACCTTCTTAATAGTGCGGGTCGTATAGAGGATGGAGTATGCGAGTTAATTGCTCACAAGAACGAGAGCTTGGTTGCACTGGATAACATTGCTCTTGATGTGTAACTTACTTCTTTGAAATTTAATCTTAATATATTTTCAACAATGTTAATGCAGATGAATCACCGTGCAGGCTTGTTTTCTTACACTAGAGAACATTGCCCTTGATATGCAGCTTGCTTCTTTGAAAGTTTATCATAATAGGTTTTTGGTAATGTTAATCCATGCTTCTTTGCCATGGTTTGGTTGTTATATGTAATCCCTACAAGACTTCTTAAATGAGTTATTTGATGAAAATCCCCATTTTAAAACACATTGTTTGTCTCTTGCAAATTATAAAACTATTTTTAAACCATTTTAATAGTCCCTCTTTCTCTCTATCTCTCTCTCGATTACTATACAATTTTTGTAAAGTGCTTTTGTAACTTAGATAAGATTAGATACATAAAATGGTTGAAGCTTAGACATGTTGGGACACTTTGTATAGTTTGGTTTTGTAATTAGGGTACATATGCCTCTCTCTCTCTCTCTCTCTCTCTCTCTCTCTCTCTCTCTCTCTCTCTCTCTCTCTCTCTCTCTCTCATTCTTCTTCACACACACACACACACACACACACACACACACACACACACACACACATGGAGACAATCATTTATATATTTTGTTGCAACCAACGTATGGGCTCGAATAGAATGAATGTGCGAAAAATGAGAGAGGTGGCAAGGGGACAAGGGATGCATGTTTCCAAATGTACAAGAACTGCAAAGATTCAAAGTAATGTGAGGACTACTTCAAGTTCTTTGGACTTTAAAAATCTTGAGGCCAAGATGAATGAGTTAATGGAAATGCAGATGGATTTATGCAAGCGTGTTGATCATGCACTTGCCCTATACTCAATGGAGTTACACGAACATGCTAAAGATTTGTATAGTGTTGTGTGTGAGACAAAGCACACATAGAGCGTTGTTTAGCAAGTGGCGACTGATCTAGATGGTGAAGTAAGGGAATTTTCAACAATTATTTCTGAGACAAGCAAGTTAATGAATCTACCGGTGAATAATATGTGGGCATCATTTTGGGATCTTGGAGATGAACACGAGCCTGTGATTCACCAAAGGGGTTGTTAGTTGTGTTGTCCTTGTAGTTTCAAATGAATGTTAGTAGGTTTAATGCATTGCTGCAACATTTGAGTCATCAAATGAATGGTCACAACTAAGGAGAAAGAATTGCTTGGGTGGAACTTATAAGTCTAGATTGTCTTGCACGTTTTAAAGTGCTTGGGCTAGCACTTTTTTGTGATAATATATGCTTCTCTTTTGTGAAGCCTACATGTAGTGTGCTAAGATGTGCAATGCTTTTGATATGACAATGCATATTTGAGTAAAATGTATTGAGTACATACAATGTGATGTCTCTTTCTCGAGGTTTACATGGAGTAGTTTTGATAATCCAATGATGGTTGGTATATTTACATTCGATATTTGATATTTGAATATATTCAATACATTTAAAATTGAAACCAAATTATGCCTTTGACAACATGTGTTGATAACCTTTCCTGTGGTTGCATGTTTACTTTGTTTTTTTTGTTAGTTGTTGGAATAGATACATTGACTTAGATATATTGACTTTGTACTGTGTTTGAGTAAAATGTATTGAGTACATACAATGTGATGTCTCTTTCTTGAGGTTTACATGGAGCAGTTTTGATAATCCAGTGATGGTTGGTATATTTACATTTGAGATTTTATATTTGATATTTGAATATATCCAATACAATTAAATTTGAAACCAAACTATGCCTTTGATAAAACGTGTTAATAACCATTTCTGTAGTTACATGTTTACTTTGTTTTGTTTGTTAGTTGGAATAGATACATTTACTTGGTACTATGTATCTTGATATTTAATGTGCGTGTACGCATATGCTGAGTCATGCCTTCAATGGAATGTGTTGATATCAGATTCTATGGCCACACAATCAATATGGGATCTTCGCATCGAGTGCTTACTTCCACAAGGTATGAGCGATGGCATATTGCTAGGCTCAGGGCTCGGGAAGGGATTTTAAATCATGGTAGACCCATTCATTGGGATGTTGAGAACTTGCCTTTTCATTAAGAGATTCCAAGTGGTCATCAGACATGGCTAATGCTTTGCCATCATCGGTTAGTTATAGTGCTGCCATCACATGGATGTAGAGAATCATGTGATTGGTAAGTCACATGTTAATAATGTTTTGACATTTAACTCCGAGAGAATCATGCATAATGTTCGGAGTATGCCTTTTCATGCTGAGATTGCAAGTGTGGCGATAGTGAACTAGCTCGACAACGGTTTGGTGTGGATTTGACGAATGCATTGCCATCAGCAGGTGGTTGCAATGGCCTTGATCATGTGATTATCGAGTCACATGTTAATAATGTTTCAATGTCTAACTACCAAAATGGGAAAAATCATAATGGAGTGATTTATGAGAGTGTCTCGCCATGCTGAAATTGTAAATGGGGATAGTGAGCCAGTTGAACATCATGTTGATATAGATTTGGTTGCAATGCATGCTGATCGTGTTGTGCAATATATGTTAACATCAACAAATGGTTGTGATATTGGAAATCATCACAATGTGGAAAATTCTGTAGTTTGTGTCAACAAAGGCCAAGATTTGCACAACTCTATGTTTATGATACTGAGCATGAGTTGTTTAATCAACTGGGGGTTATGCATGATTTATTATTAGATTTGCTAGGAAGCTTCAAAGTATAATGCATCGACACAAGATATATGCACTGGCTTTTAGGTCTATGGGTATGAAACTACAAAATAATATTGTGCAAGAACTAATACTGAGTATTTTTTGTATTTAAAGAACCAACATATAGTTTTGTGCTCCTGAGCTACTACTGAGGCTGTAGCTATCATGTTGGGGCAGGGTGACGAGAATACTCTTGATCATAGAGATATTCATGTTTACACTCAGAGTGGTCGACGTGTTGCTATTTCAAAGTTGCATAGAGCATATATGCCAATGCTATATGTCCTCCTTTTTCCTATAGAAGATGATGGTTGGCATATAAAGGTTCCCTAAAGTAATGTCAGTGTTCCTATTAACATATATGAATTGTCCAATAAAAATTATTTCACCTAAATGTAATTTTATGCATTCCATCTTCAGGTGTGCGAAGATACTAAGGTGTGCATATTGTGCAGTGGTGGTTGACTATTGCAGTAATTTATTGTTGATGCTTATTGTAGTACAGAGCAATGTAGGCTAACTTGGTGTCACCAAAATCAGTTAGTGTTGCAATTGGAGGCCTACAAAGGCCTAACAAACATGGTGGGGGACAAACGATAATGGGCCAATGCAGATTGTTGGTGCCTCTGTTGGCAACATGATAGTTTTACCATCGTCTTTCACAGGTGGGCCAAGGCACATGTATCAATTATATCAGGATGCCATGGCTATAGTGCGATGCAAGGGGAAACTTTACCTTTTTATAACAATGACATGCAATCCAAAGTGGTTGGAGATAACTAATGCTTTGTTGCCTAGATAGAGTGCTTATGACTATCTGGATTTGATTGCTCGCGTGTTTTAGAAAAAACATGCTGATTTAATGTACACGTTATTGTAGAAGGACCTCTTTGGAAAGGTTGCGTGCTATATGTTACTGTGATTGAATTCTAGAAGAGGGGGCTACCACATTCTCATACTTTGCTAATTTTAGAGCGATCTTTTAAACCTTCTGAAGCATGTCACTACGATAGACTAGTTTGTGCTGAGCTGTAGAATAGAGTTAAGTTTCTAGCCTTATTTGAGACAATTTCAAAATGCAACATTCATGGCCCTTACATAGGATTAAATCCCAAGAGACCCTGCATGGAAAAGGGTAGATGTACTAAAGACTATCCGCGAAAATTAGTGGGCATGACAACAGTTGATAGTTTTGGTGGCTATCCCATCTATTGAAGATGAGACAATGGAAACTATGTGATCATAACTGGTAATTTTATCAATAATCAATGGGTTGTTCCATATAACCTTTACTTGAGTAAGAAATACAATGCACACATAAATGTGGAGGTGTGCTCGATAGTAGCAGTTGTTAAGTATTGTATAAGTATGTGTACAAGGGGCATGACCGTGCAACCTTCAAATTTTCTATTGGGGTTGATTTGGCACAAAATGGTGGCAATGTTCACGAGGTGGATGAGATTCAAAGTATTTGTATGCACCATATGTTTCTACCTCTGAGGCATATTGTTGGATCTATGATTACACGTTGCACGATGAAAAGCCTGATATATAGCATTTGCAGGTGCACTTGGTGAGAATTATGTGGTGTTTCAAGATATAGATATAGTATACCAGATGTTGTGCAGAATGAAGAACTCCAGAAAACTACTCTTACTAAATCGTTTGTGTGCAATCACATTTATCTAGAGGCGAGGACTATTCTCTATGAGGCCTTTTTGGTGTATTGGGTGTGGAATGCATGGCATAAGATGTGGACTAAGAGGAAGCGTGGAAATGCATGTGGTCGGATGTATTTTGTAGTGCCTACTTATGGTGAGCTCTACTATTTACAGATGCTTTTAACAGAGTATCGGGGGTGTGTACTTCTTTTGAAGATCTGCATACTATTGATAATGTGATATGTGATACTTTTAGGGATGCTTACATTGCAAGGGGTATGTTGGAGAGTGATGGTGAGTATATTGTGTGCTTGGAAGAAGCTACCTCTGTGCAAACCGATGCTCAACTCCGTGCTTTGTTTATTGTAATTTTGATCTTTTGTGAGCCATCTTGGCATGGCCATCTATGGGAAAGATTTTTGGTGCCAATTGTAAAGTGCCCGGTCATTGGCTGTCCAAGAATGCTTTTAGCGGTCTATTGAGAAACGAATCTAAGTGTCGCTGCTCGGCACTCCCATGGAATGTTCCGAGTTTTGTCGCTTAGGGTTTCCCAAATCCGCCTCGCAATGGAATGTTCACGGCCGAACCCACTAGGATCGACCTGAAATTTGGGCTTCTAATGGCCAAGGTCTTCTAACAGCATTCTACCATCGGACCATGGACATCCTACTTTACGCAGAGATACCCAAGCCGAAGTAGACCCATGCCGCACTTGGTTTAAAGAGAATGGGAAACGAGAGGGATGCACCCCTCAACCTCTCTGCCTGGTAGGGCATAGTCCCATTCTGGTCCCCTAAAATGGCATGAATCAAGGTTCTATCCTAACAATTTCTAAGGTCGAAGACGGTAAAATTTTGTGAGAAGCCTCCCAGTTCTATGGGACTACCTTGCCGTAGGATGGACCTGTCGGGGGTTCCACCCACCCGCTTCCCTTAATAGCTTTAGTTTTCTAATTAGGTCCTGCCACATTTATGTGTGACACTTAAAGTCAGCTTCATTAATTATACCTTTTAGGGAACAGAGTTCATTGGCATAACTTATATAGCACAGACATGAAAACAGAGCAAAGCAATCTATTGACAAACAAGTTCAAACAAGTTTCTTAACTTATCTTCAAGTTAATCTTTGTCTCCCGCCCATATAGGAGAAATTACGTATATCTTCTGTCCAATAGAAGTATCCCTTCTGCCCTGCAGAAGTAACTGGTCCAAATCACATGGCACCACAAAATCAATCCCTTATTTAGAATAGGATCTCCCAACATGCCCAGACGTTGGGGGCCATGGAGGTTTTCAACTCCATTCTAGACCTAGCAAGGGGTGTCTAGAGCTTCACCTGACCCACAAGCTCTCTAGGAGTGAAACATCATTCCTGTGGTTGGCCTTTTCACTACTCGACCTTCGACCCATGAATCGAGTAGTGCCCTCTTTGGATTACTCGACGGTGCGATCATGGAGGTGATCCACCCGTGCAATATATCCTTCATTAATTAAATCCTTTAGGAATCGAGCACAACAAGCATTTAGCCCTAATATCATTTTCTAGGAAAACATTCCTTTATTCCCATGGAAGCTTGTCATCACAGACCATTGCCATGCATTTACCATAAATCACAAGCACTTGGAACAATCATCCAAACAACAAACTAATAACCAGTTGAATGTAAAAGCATTTAGGATGTTGTTAGATCAACCAATAAAAAACTAATTGTATTCTTGCCAAACAATGCAAGAATATTCACGATAACATTACTATCGCATATATGTTCTTCCCCTTGGGATCAAAGAGCGATTCTATGTAAAATTTACTTAACACTCGTATGCATAATTTTTTAATGTCATGATTATGCCATTCATAACCCTTGACCGATTCCTCCTTGTAATTGCTCTATCAACGAACAAGCCAAATGCAACTAGGTGCAATTAACTTTCCTTAATACATGCACTTTGTAAGCCCGATCTTTTGAATACATGAGATAAAATTTATCCCTCCAATGACCTATACTCGTGCATCATAGTATGGGGACTAACGTATCTCATACGAGAATCAAAACAAGCATCTATCAATTTGAAAATACATTACTTACGACCGGAACCGCAGTTGGATTGACAATGATGTCTTTGCCTGAAGCTTCGTTGTTGGTTGTGGGGTTGCCATCCGCATGCAACATTCTTCCTTGGAGTTCATCGTCCGCAAGTAGACTCAAGAGATTAACAAGGCGGAATAGATTTTTGAGATGGGAGAGTGTAAGAGAAGATGGATAAGTTGAGGATCGAGATAGAGGGAATTGTGCTAACTTTTTTCCTTGCAGCCTCTCGGGGTGACTCTTCTCTCTCTCTCTCTCTCTCTCTCTCTCTCTTTCAAGCTCTCCCTCACAATCTCTTGGAGGGGTATCCTTCTCTCTACCTCTCTCTCGTAGCCTCTCGGGGTCTCCTTATGCTTCTTGTGCCTCCCCATGCCTCATATTTTTAGTGGATTAGAGAAGAGGGCTTATGATCGAGAAGTGGAGCTCTTTGTGGAGGGGGATCTTGGAAAGATTAGTGATTTGATGCTTAGATCATAAATCTGTTGGTTCCATTGACTTTGAAAGGGGGGTAAAACAACAAGACACTTGATTAAAAAATTCTTAGTTCACTCATTCTTCTTTTCTTTGTTCGAAGTGATGTTTTCTGTTTGTAGACTGCGATTGGGCGCACACGATTTCGCAAGTCCCTCTCTTTATTTTTTTCTTTTGATAAAATCTCCAAAACTAACAAATACTAGTTTTGCCCAAAATCTAATATTTTTGGACCATCCAAACTATACACATTAATACTAGTGTTTAATATAGCTCATAAGTCTTGCTCACGTTGTAACTTACGTGAAGGGTAGCTACGGTCCTTTCAATCCAAGAAAAATATCGGATTTATGACTTTCAAAATTTTTACACATATTTTTAATTAAATAAAAATCATTAGTTATTAATGTTAGTTAGTCTTTAGTTAATAATCTTACTAACTTATTAATTGACTAACTAATTTTTGAACTAATCAACTAACTTTTATTGTGTGGAAATATTACACCAATGGTAGAGGACATCATGTATAGATTGCAACAACAACACATGTATGCCTCTCTTGGTGTTCTACAACATGAGACATCTAGCATGGCTTTGTTACATCTACAAGACCTTTTACACCATATAGGGCAAAGAATCTTTGATTTTGATGGTGCATGAACCTCATCAACTAAACTCTCAACTATATGCTAACCCCCTTTTGCAAGATGACTATGCATACAACACATTGGAACAACATAGGGTTTCTGAATCCATGGAGGAATGTTGAACGAGGGACAAAGAATTGATTTTAATGTAGTTATGGATGCTATTGAGGCAAATACTAGGGATGTATTCTTTTTGGATAGTCCCGGTGGATCTGAGAAGACTTTCTTGTATAAATGCTTGCTTGCAAAGGTGCGCAATGGTGGCTATATAGCACTAGTAACAACATCATGTGGCATTGCTACCCTGCTTCTACTAGGTGGCATTGCTACCTTGCTTCTACCAGGTGGACGTACAGCTCACTCACTATTTAAAATCCCAATAGAATTAAATAATCAATTCACTTGAACATTCCTATTCAAAGTGATATTGCTCAGTTATTGAGATAATTGAACCTTATTTTGTGGGATGAGGCTCCTATGACCCATCGATATGCCTTTGAAGCGGTTGACATAACTTTGAGAGACGTTGTGAGTTGTGATAAGCCATTTGGTGGAAAGGTTGTTTTATTTGGGGGGGATTTTAGGCAGGTCTTGCTAGTTGTGATAAAGGGGACACGTGAGGATATTGTTAATATTGTATTCTGTTACTTTGATTTGTGGCATCACATAAGGTTATTAAGACTATCTGGGAATATGCGAGTGTCAACAATTGGTAGTGTAGTGGACAATGGGTTCATTTGTTGGATTCAAGGACTAGGGGATGGAGTGGGCATTATTGAAAACTGTGATAAGTTGTGTGTTTCACTTGGCCCGGTGTTGAAAAGCCAGTCTATTGAAATCTTGATTGGTAGTGTCTACAATGACGTGTCCAATGTGGGTGACTATACAACATATTTTAGTGAGTGGGCTATACTTGCCTCATGGAATACAAAGGTGGCTACTTTGAATGATCATGCATTGCAAATTGATGCCAGGGGAGGTTAGATTGTATTATAGTGCACATTCAATTGTAGAGATGAATGACTCATTTTTGTACTTTGTTGAGTATTTAAACACATTGGACCTTGGAGGTGGATTTCCCCTTATTTATCGTTGCTGAAGATAAATGAACCTATTATTCTTCTTAGAATCCTAAACCCAGGAAGGGGTAGGTATGTGTAATGGTATACGGTTGATATGTAGAAATTTCAATAGGAAAGTAATAGATGCTGAGATAATAATAAGGGCAAATGTGGATGAAAGAGTTTTTATTTCCCAGATTACTTTTATTTCCAATGCTACACAATTGCCATTTACTATGAAATGAAGGCAGTTTTCCATCCAATTGGCATTTGCTATGACAATCAACAAGTCAAGGACAAACTTTGTCAATTGTTGGTGGGCTTTATCTAAAGGCTCCAGTATTTACGCATGGTTAGCTATATGTTGCATTTTCAAGGGTAAAATTTTTGCATGGTGTGAAAGCCCTATTGGTTGAAAAGGATGGGGATATGACCACAAACATTGTATATAAGGATGTGCTTCGAAAGGTGCAGTAATGTACATTGCTTTCTTTGTGGAGATGTAGTTATTGTGATGACCATGTAGGGACACTGGTTTGGCATATGTGTGAATTACTCTTTGTGCCATATTTGGTTAGCACATACTCTTTTGGAGGTGAAATATTTTTTCGTATTTCCCTATTTATTTGACTTTTGTAGATGCCTACCCTAGAGTGGCACTATTACCTAGCTTCTAACTATTAAAAGGAGCTACAGTGCACATTGCGCGTAGTAACGAGTGATGATATTATAAGAAGGATGCTTGCAAGAGTTGTCGAGCATTTATATGATGATGTTAATATTGACATCAAGCTTCCAATTTGTATTGAAGTTGTACATTGTGGATACACGTGATGCTTTTGGGTGCTAAGAAGTGGTTTCAACGCTCCCAATTTTTATTGAAGTTGTAAATTGTAGATATATGCAATGCTTTTGGGTGCATATGTACGAGTTTGACTATAAGAAGAGGTTTCAACGCTCCCAATTTTTATTGAAGTTGTAAATTGTAGATACATGCAATGCTTTTGGGTGCATATGTACGAGGTTGACCATAGATTTGGATTGTTTTGGGACGCTACATCAATGTTTGTTAGTACTACCTACTGAATGGTTCTCAAATGTTTGACCATGTATTATTATTATTGGAACGAAATGGTCTTTGTTAGTTGTTCAACGTACTTGTATTATGATTTTTGTTCCAATGCAGGTGCTAAAGAAGGGCGGTAAGACAATCGTGTCACCCATTTGATTATCAATAGAAACCGTGGAATCATTCCCTATTTCGACTTCACATGTTTTGCTCGAGGATGAATATTTTGCTAATGATTCCTTGAAGAAGAGGAAGCTTTGTTTCTATTAGACATATTGGAGACATTACCTTTTTAGTTGGTATCAGCCATTTACCTATGGTGTGCTTGGAAACATTTGGGTGTCTTATACTTGGCCTTTGTGGCTTGTTAATGGAAGGTAGGATGTCTTATACCTTCTCATCATGTCATGATCAGTGGAAAGAGGCCAAATATATTGGATCTTGGCTCTACTTTGCCTATGAATATCTTGCTTGGAGATAAGAATGATTCCTCAAAAAAGGGGAGAGCTTTGTTTTGACCAAGTCTCTTAGAGAAATTCTTTTTGTGGTGTTTGGACTTTGTTTCAATTATGACCCATTTCAATATAACATTGTTGTTTCTAAATATTGTGCAAAGCAAGCATGTGATTTCTTACATTTGTGTAGAGAGGAAGGCTTGTAAGTATGGTGCATAGAAGAGATTGTTTCTATGTCTAGCATTTTGTATTACAAATTTTATAAACTACTTTTAGTTTTAAGTTTGATAAGAGAGAGAGAGGGGGGGAGGGAGGGAGAGCAAGCAAGGGTCTTCTTACGGTCATGTATAGGTGAGATTGTATGTATATCTAGCATTCTCTATTTTATAGTATGAGAGAGAGAGAGAGAGAGAGAGAGAGAGAGAGAGAGAGAGAGAGAGAGAGAGAGAGAGAGAGAGAGAGAGAGAGAGAGAGAGAGAGAGAGAGAGAGAGAGAGAGAGAGAGAGAGAGAGAGAGAGAGAGAGAGAGAGAGAGAGTAAAGAACCCCCGAAGTGTGGGCACGGCCATGCCCATCTAAAATAAGTTTCATATCACATTTTTCCTATATCGGAATGGAAGAACTATCACAAATAAGAATGTGCCCATACATAAGATGCATATGGGCAATGCCATTTGGAGAAGGGGCCATATAGTGGGAAGCGCTATTGTCCATAATCCACTTATGAGACTCTAGGACCATCCCTCTAGATGTAGAAGATTGTTGATGAAGGAGTAGCTACCACTCTTAAGTCCTTTGTGGTCTTCTTTTTCTCCTTGGTATCCTTCTTATCCTTATCAAGACAATCTTTCTTCCAATAGCCTGTCTTACCATAGATGTGGCAAATGGACTCCTTGTCCTTCTTAATCTTATCTTCCTCCTCCTATTTGTGCTTTCTCTTCTTTTGGGAAGCTTGACCCATAAGACGTTCCTTTTGGTCCAAGACCATGGGAACCAACACCTCCCACTTAAGGGTTCCCATCCAACTTGCAATCAAGGTAGAATAGAATGCATTGAATCTAGGGGGCAATTGTAACAACAAAGTAATTGCTAGTGTCCTCGAAGGTAATCACCTTGCTTGCATTTTAAACCTACATCTGCAAAGCTTGTTCACACGCTCACACATGGAAGTGGTCTTATTAGTGTTCAAAGTCCACATTTGCACCTCCAAAGATACCCTCTTTGTAACAATCATCTTGTTATAGATTTGATCTAATTCCAACCATATCTTGCAAGCATTGGTTAGATGCTTGATATGGGCAATTATGGTTGGTATGCAAGAGCGAGATAAGAACGAGTGAATGCACCCGTGCATTCAGCTTGTTCCATTGGGCTTTTACTTCACCAACTCTACTTTCATTAGCAAAGAAAGTTTGGAAGGATCATTGGTTGTTGGATGGCCAATGGTCTCTGTCACAAGCTTCACCAAATCATAAAACTCTAAGATGGCAAGCATCATCACTTGTTGAATGTGCTAATTCTCTCCATTTAGCTTTTGATCCTATGGAAGAGCTAGTAGCACTGGGACCTTACGGTCCATAATAGGTCAAAACTCCATGTCAATGTCTAAAGACATGGTTGCATGAATAACCTGCATAAAATAATGGGTAGCTCACTAGGGCTTCCTCCACTCATCCCAAACCTTCTTTGACTGCCATAGGTGACAAAAATCTAAAATCTTTTGTGAAAGGCTAAAAATGCTGCAATTCCTCCTTCTTAAATAGCAAATCCTGCAGAAAAGTAGCAAGTAACCCTCCTTCTACATGGGTCTCACTCACTATAGCCTTGTGACTATGCACAACCCTCTTACTCACCCTCGAATGCTGAAAATCTAGCCTTTGTGTCATGCTAAAACCTGCTCTTTAGAGCTATCCACAATCAATCAACCCTTCAATGTTACTCCGATACCATGTCAAATGTAGCAACAAATACAAAGTGTATAATCAAACTAAAAGAAAGAAGTGAATACATAGAAAAGAGAGAAAGAGACAGTAGAAAGCTGAACTTTGTAGAGAATGAATGTTGAATATTAAAGACAAATATGTACATAAGTAGTGCATGTATAACCAGTTAGAGACCTATATCAACTTGCAAGAAACTGAATTGACTATGATCGGAAGGCAGGCTTGCCTAATGTGATTAAGTTGGCTGATTGCTGCAAAAGTTAGACATCAAATGAAAAATAATAAAGTAATGAAAAATTGATGTGAAAAATGTAGTTTTCCATGTGGCAAAATTATCTACCCTGCCTAGCTACAATCCTACCCAAATTGCTGATGATTGCAAAACTGCTACCGATCGGCTTTTGAACATGGTACCACTACATAAACTGCCCTAATTTGCATTGTACATGCCTATGTCTATCATAGAGGTGACCAAATCTCTAACATAATGAGCTATACTAATCGAAGTGTACTAGCCTAACCGACCTTAGAGGACCTATAAGAATGTGACCTTGAGGGTAGTGCAATCATCATGTATATCCTTTGGCAAATCTTTATAAAAGGAAATTATAATGAGTGGGTAAAGTTGCATTGACCATGGACAAGCAAGCTATAGTGTGGGCGTGATAATGCATTATTCTTGGTGAGACAGTACACTAGTTCCTACATTACACTCTATACGTAATGTATTGCTCTCAAATGCACACCATGTTTGACCTCTTTTGTCCATGACACTTCATACAAAATATATGAAGTTCTAGGTTTGAATATACCACATTTAGTCCAAAGCCCAAAATCCAAATTATTCAAGTATATTAGCTTTAGACACCTCAAAGAATCATTGCTTTAAATAGTATTATTGTCATATTTAAAAAATAAAATCATTACATTAGTAATAGAATATGACAATCAAAAGAACAATAGTTATATTTCTTTAATTTATGTTAAAAGGATAAACTATCTTACTAACAAAAGGGGTTGCTAGCCTACAACTTTGAAATTCTATCAAATATTTATATGTTCTTTACAAATTTATAATACTATTGTTTGTGACTTTTTAGAAGTGTTATATATGTGTGTGTATGATGATTGTGTGTCACTTTTTGAAAGTGTAGTATGCATATGCATGACACGTGTGTCATTGTGAATTGATTAATATATTCTTTGAACATAATTTTGTTTTATTTCTTCAAATGACAATACTTAGATTGGGGAAGCACATTCTAGGAAGAAATGATTTTCTTCCTAGACTCATAAAAGATAAGGAAGAGCTTGAAGAAGGGTCTTATATATATATATATCCCATGAAGATTAGTCAATATAAGGAGATATCATCATCTCTAGATGGAGCAAACTATCGTACTTTGATGAAAGTAAGGTATTATTTTCAAAACAAAACAAATCCTAAGCAATAAATATCTCTTTATTTGCTTGAAGATATGTTAAATTATTCTAAAATATATTTTTATGAATGATGTCTAGATATGTTGCAATTGTAGGGTCCTTCATGGGATTTATAGGAGAAGGAGCGTCTCCAGATAAAGTTGGAAATCAAACATGCTTAAAACTCAAGGGCTATATTGAATGTGAAATCAAGTGTGGGAGACAACCTATGAACTTATACACACAAAGACTAAACACATGCTACAATAATGGAGATGGAATGCTCTTTTTAGAGAAAGTTGCTGACAGCAATGGTTTGTGGTCAACCATTGGCACATATACAATTGAAATGCACGTGATAAATGTAAGCTTAGTTTCATCTTTGTTGTCCTTGTATATCATATTATTTTTATTTTAGAAATACTAAGTTTTCGATTTGTTCATTTTTTGGATGAAGCTTTTATGGAAAATAGAGAACTAACAACATGGTAATTGCTTATTAGGGAAAAGTCACAATAATAATCTGGGTTGAGGATAGCTTTGCTGACACTTGCTTCTAATGGAAGCGACCCACTATTTGAGGTAAAAATTTAAAATGCATATGTGTAATGGTTGTCTATATCATTATTTTGTAATTCATTTTGGTTTTTCAATTTGTAGTTAGACCCATAGTTTTTCCATATGTGAATCAAACGTCAAATGCAAATGCACATGAAAGCATGATTCGAGTATGATTTGAATACTAGACCAGAATCATATATGACCCTAATTTGTTAACATGTTTTAACAAATTGTGAGAGAGAGAGAGAGAGAGAGAGAGAGAGAGAGAGAGAGAGAGAGAGAGAGAGAGAGAGAGAGAGAGAGAGAGAGAGAGAGAGAGAGAGAGAGAGAGAGAGAGAGAGAGAGAGAGAGAGAGAGAGAGAGAGAGAGAGAGAGAGAGAGGGAGAGGGAGAGGGAGAGGGAGAGGGAGAGGGAGAGGGAGAGAGAGAGAGAGAGAGAGCTCTTGTAATTACATAAATCAAACAACTAGAGTGGTTGATATGTGAGATTAAAGCACTAGTGATAGTTTGAATACATAGACTAAGATGTGTACCAAACCCTTTGGCCTGTGTTTAATGCTAAGTGGTGTGAAAGGCATTCACATCTAAACATGCACTCTTACACATAATAATGTGTGTTCACACATGGGGATAAATAATAATTAACATGGATACATTGTGTCATGGAACTAATACAAATTGAAGTAGGTCATCCACTTTGCAAATCATGAGGCAATGCTCATCTACTCATCACATTATACTATAAAGAGATCCGGCTAGTATTAAAGAGAAAGTATATGCATGGTTGCACACAAAAGTCAAAAGTGGGGAATGTGGGGCTCAACAAATTGCCATTGCAATCGTTGCACTATTCTAGCTAATCATGCGACTGCACCTCCAAGGGGAAGGGGAAGGAGGCAAAGTGGCCCCATGGGGGGTGTGGAGGTTAGGGGGCCGAGGTGGGGTGGAGTGGGTTTGGATGGATGGATGTAGGAAAAGATTCAAAGCAATGCTAGGGCTTACACAAAGAAACGACGAAATGTACGCATACGACTAAAGAATTATGACTCAAACAAAATGCACAAACGTAAAATGGGGTAGAAGAGAATCTCATGAAACTGAATGAATGCTAAATGTAAATGAATATATGTACACAATCCTCAAAGGCTAAGTAATCCAACAATCGGGAATTCTCATGGGAGTGGGTCAAGAGAGGTATTAGAGTGTGTTGTCCACCAAAGACTGGCCTAAATGTAGTAACTACTAGTCAAAGTAGAGGATGATGTAGAGAAATAACCTGCTATAGATGCAAAAGCATCTAGATGAGGCCGATCCTAAAAAGTTTTGTAAAACTAAAAAATGTCATGGTGTAGATACAATTGCAGATCAAATGTTGAAAAACCCAAAATGCAGCCTATTACAACTAATGGTAATAGGCAATAGTCAAGGATAGCAAGCTAAGCATAGCCACATAGAAGACCTCTTTGTAACGTGTCCCCCTGTCCACTTGTAGGACATGTCTTAGCAGCCCATCGGGAAGAGAGCCTAGAAAGCACCGCCCGGCACTCCCAAGGAATGTCACGGGGTTTGCGATCTAGGTCCTCTCGAGTCTGCCACGAAGCGAAAGCATTTTGGCCGTTCCCACTTAGGACCGACCTGAATCAGGGTTTTCCTAATGGTTTAGTTCCTAGAAGGTAACTAGCGTCGAACCCTAGATGAACTACTTTACGTAGAAATATCAGGGTTGAAGCGAATTCATATTGCACTTGGTTCAAGGAGAATGGGAAACGAGAGGGATGCAAAGCTCGACCTCTCTGCCCGTAAGGTATAGTCCCATTCCGTTCCTCTAAAACAACATAAATCGGGACTCTAGCTTTTATTGATTCTAAGTCATTGTTGCCTCACTGTCAAATCCTCCTTTGAGAAAAGTTCCTTGCCAATCGGAACCACCCTTCCGTAGGACGGACCCAGGGTCACATCCACCGCACTTTCCTCGGGTTGCTTTAGTTATCTAATTACCTACCACATTTAGTTTGACAAGCAAAAACAACTTTCTTAATTAACCAATTAATCACTGGTTCCTTCACATAACTTAGGCACTGACATAGAAGAACAATGTCAAACAAGTTCCTTTTCAACATTTGATCTTTATTTATCAGTCTTTGGAATACATCATATAATCCACCTGAAGGCTAATCCATAATCCGCCTGAAGGCAATTCCAGAAATCCTCAAGGATCGTTATTCCAAGTTTTCGCCCGTTGACTAGTATGCGGGCCTCGGGATCCCATCTCGAGTCACATCGGCCTCTTGTGTAGGATCGGAAGGCAAGGGATTTACGGCCAGAGCCCCCCTTGACACCCAAGCATCCTCCTGCTCCAAGTAGCACCCACGGAGAGACCTCTCGCGGTGGGTTCGGTCCACATACCCGGCGCGGCTAACAACCCCCTTGGATAGGGTCAGGTAGACAGTCGAGGGTAACTGATGTTGCTTCTCCCTCCAGGCTTTCAACCTGAAGCATTAGTTATTTTCCAGCATTAGTTCCTTGAGCAAAGAAGAACAAACAGTGCTCCTAAGTGTACAAACACAAGCACTCCAATGGTTGTTTATACGGCCAATTGCTAAGATGTGAATTCTTCTCTTCGAATACATCCAACATTCGATCTGGGATCAATCGCTACTTGGCAATATCCCAAGGGTCTCGTAAGCTAAGCTGCTTGTTTACCCTTTTATCCTTGGGTTTGGGTTTATACCTTGTTAACCCAATTTGTCAATACCTTAGGTTTCCTTAGATTAAGGTCAATATATCTTGGACAACCCTGTTGTTCTCACTTGATTGGTCAATTGCTTACTAGGCAATTCATAATTTCCCTAACTTGGCAAATCAGTCCCAAGGAAGGGTGATGTAGCAGGATGACTACTCATCCTCTAGAAAATTAGACTTGTACTTAGAACTCGCCAACCTTGTTCTAAGGAATGGCAATACTATTTTGATTTAGGCACAAATCCATGCGATGTTGCAACTTGTTGCACGAGATAGGTGTCAATACCAACTTGTGGGGTTTACATCTTTCTTTTGTGGTATTTCTTTATTAAGAATACCTTTGATCAAGATAATGGGTTTGGAAGTCCTCTTGACCCAACCCAACCTTAACCCTACTAAGCCGATAACGCTTTGGCCCTAGGGCTCCTAGTTTCCTTGCGGAAGTCTAGCATTTGGTCATCCGATCACTAGGGTGAGAATCCTAGATTATTCTTGCATGGGCGTTTAGTTAACCCTAACATTCCGTGAATGTGGGTATGACCTTTGAGATCGGAAATATTAGGTCAGCAATCTAAGTGCGATACTAGGTAGAATTTTAACATAACTTAACCCTACCTAGCACTTTGAGGTGATCGTTATTTGCAATCTAATCGTACCTTTATGATTTTCATGTAGATTACTTAGTTGCTCTAACCAACCCACGATTTAAGATGATCTTTCTATTAAGATGCAAATACATTCTTCTAAAATTGCAAGTACTTTCCCCTAAAAGATGTAAATAACTGGAAGATAGGTGAGATGCATCATTCCATGCGAGTATGCAACTTCAAACCATAGACCTTCTACTTTTATGCGACTTAGAGATCATTCTTTTCCTTGCCCTAAACTATAATGATTGACATTCAGAGCTAACTCATATCAACCCTACGTTGATGCAATGAAGTCAAAGCTTTAATATTTTTATTGAAGATGCATTCAAACTTTGATAAAAGGACTCCATGCATGAGCGAATACCATAAGTTCATCATTAAATTAATCCTTCCTTTAGCACTTAACCCGACTCAAAATGAACTACTATCGCATGTAATTTGCAAGGTATATAAATCCTTTCCATGCATTGCAACTATTCAGACATCATTTAATGTCCGTCTATGATTACCTTAATCGCAAGACACAACCAAGAATTAATTACATAAATGTGTTATAAGTTATATGTCCTATCCTTTGTGAGGTGCAACAAGATGCCTTTGCACAATTCCGTCTTTTTACTTATGCATCATGCGTTTAGGATTGCAACTTGACCATGGAATGACATGCAACTAAATCTTGTAAATCGGCGAGCAAATAAATTTCCCAATGTGTTTAAACTTGCCTATGAGAATTTAAACATGATTAATGCATTCTTTTCATGTGGGACTATTTAATGTAACCTGGGCATTAGGACTCGAGGCGTTGTCCACTCACGTGCTTGAGGTGGAAGCTTCCGCATGTGCGCCTCGTGACTTTTGCTTAGGAGTCATCGATGACATAGATCTCGACTTAGCAAACTCTCCTTGCCCTTTATCCGATTTTCAAACTCCCTACTGCCTGCGAAATTACTTCCCTTCGTAGGAATTGGCCTTACAAGACGCGGTTTTAAAAACCGAGGAAAGGCACATATAACAAGGCTTATGGAAGCCTTAATGGAAGCTTCCAAGCCTCTGATTACAGCAGATGACGTGGAGAGAGAAAATGATGAGGGAGATGATGATGAGGAGGTGAAGATGACGACGACGATGATGATGGTGAGGAAGGTGGAGGCGGTAGCAGCGTGGTAGCAGGCTCCCAGGTGGCGTGGCAGTGTGGCGATGATGGCGGGCAGCACAATGTCCTTCTCCCTCCTTTCCCTCTCAAGCTTGAGAGAGTGGGGGTCATATAGGTTGTAAAGGGGGGGGGGGGGGGGGGATAGCCACACACGTGGCTAGTTGCATGCCTCCTCCCCCCCCATGCTCTTCTACTCCACACCCACTCCTCTCACACTCCCTCTCCCCCGCCATGCAACGGCTGAAGGGGAGGGGAGTTTATCCATTAAAAAAATTGCCAAAAATTTATCCATTATCCCTTTTCCCCTTGGAGGGGTGTTCCTGCATGGAACTACGGCTTTTGAGCCTTGGCCTCTTATGCACAACATGGGCTGGAGTTTGCTAGTGCATGCGGAGGGAGCACTTAGTCTAAAATTTTATTATTGCGGGAGATTACTTTAAGTTACACTTGCGTGGGATGTGCAGGGTCTAGGATCATTAATGTTTCGTGTGAAAATATTACACTCTTAGTGACCAACAACAAGGCGGCTTATTCTGGCCTACACATGGTAGTCCACTAGGCCTTGATGAGCAGGGTGGCAGCTAGAAACTCTTTGACACATGCTGGAGTGATGGCGGTAGTAGCTAGAACCAAATGCAAGTGTGGGCAACCTTTGGATTGTCATCACTCATGCCAACAACTAGTAATGATGGAACAAACTAGAGTGACTAGGGATGCAAAATGATGCAAGGGAGTGAGCAAACTATGTAAGAGATGGAACCAATCAAAGTTTGGGGGTTTGTCTATGGGACTCTCAAGCATACTAAGTGCAATTGCGTTTTGGGGCTACTTAATGAGGTAAAGAAGGTTTGATGTGTAATACACATGCTTAACACCCTCTCTTAGGCCCAAAAGGAGAACCAAGCAGACTACCAAGCCAAGCTCACCCTTATTTACCCTGAGAGGTCCCAACCCAAAGCAACAAGAGCATTAGTCAATTGATGCACATTTGTTGCCTAAGAGCTTAGCAAGAATACAAAGGCAGTGGTTATCTTTCCTTAAGATCTTAAAGTGCCACCTTGTAGAGGTCAAGGCATGGGAAAAAGGGTGCATGTTGACTTCCCAATGGCCAACTAAACTCTACAAAGGCAATGTAGAAAATCACTTTTAACTTTTTTTTTCCCTCTTAGGGGAAAGGGATGGTTTGTTAGCAATGCATAAAATAGAGAGTACATAGATAGCCACTTGGAACGATGTCAATGATGAAGTAATGGTGAAGATGTGTATAAATGATTGAATTATAGGTGGAGGTTGCTCAAGATCAAGAGTGAGTAGAGTACTCTCTACACAAGGGGATGCATTGGTGAATGCTGCACAATGCAAATGAGAATGCTCATGCAACAAGGGTGCCACTTGAACAATGTCCCTCGTGGGAAAATTAGTGACTTGTCCAAGTCCCTTTTTACAAAGATGATGTGAAAATTTGGTAATGCCAAGGGGAAGATACACAAGGAAGAGATGTTGATGTCTAGGACAAGGAGAAAATGTTGAAAACTGTAGATACCAAATGTAAGGCTAGAAACCCTTCTCAATTGTGGATGTCGATGCCAAAGGAGGAGGAGCTTGACGTTGATCTTTGTGCGGTAACAAGAACCATGTGAAGAAGAATGAGAAAGCATTCCAACTAGAAGAGCTATGGAGAAGCAGTCATTATAGTGGTAACAAGTGATGCTTGAAGATCCACCTTAGGGATATGAAGCCTCCATGTCGATAAAATAATAAGGCTCAAAGAAAGATGAAACCACAAAGGAATGGCTAATAAACCATATCTTCAACCTAATTAAAACCGATGCAAACTGGCCATGCTCATGCTTAATTAGATACAAAAGGCAACATATAAGATGTCATGTGGACTTTATTTTTAATGCTTTGCTTAGCATAAATCAAATGTGCACAGGTGAGGCACTCATGTGATATGCGAGCCAATTAAGTCAGGACGTAAGCCAAGGACTCTAAGTTTACAATGGAAGTCAAAGGCAAAAATAATAATAAGTTATATTGGTCACATATTGATGGGTGCTCGGTGACAACCTTTTTAGTAGGGACTATAGTAGTTTAATTTCCACTACAAAGTTGCACTTGTGTCTATCAAAATGAGACAGAAAGAACATGAGAAAGAAATATGTAATAATATCTAAAATCATTGACTGCCCACAGCAATAAATAACCTTAATCTTTGATTTTTCCCTTGATTGTTGATGCAAGGAGGCATATTCCATTGTGGATTCTGTGAGATTTTTATTCCACAGTGGATTCCGTGAGGTTTTATAGTGGATTCCATAAAACTATATTTATTGTCGGGGCTCGTATACAAGGTGGATTCCTTGTGCAAGAAGTTGATGGGGACACCTGTCCTTTTCGGACATAAGATTAATTTAATGTGCATGTGGGTGATTCCACAACGGGTGATTTTACAAAATACATATTTAAATTAATGGACGTTTATGAGTTTAGAGTGCACTCGTATTAAATTAAGGTTAAGATAGAGTTCCAACCTATTTTATTATTTTGTAGCTAAAGACAACTAGGTCTTCACTTTTGTTAGTTTAATTTTATTATTTTTTAACAATCGTGAATGCTTCAGTTGATGTGTAGAGCAGACAATGATGGTATTGGAAAGCACCAAGTGATGACATGTATTCAAATTACCTAAAAGAAATTATCATTTTTGATGGGCATGCACCTTATCACTAAAGGCGTGGAGCTAATATTTATTTAGGCGCACTTATTTATTGAAGCACTTGACAAACATTTATTATTTTGTATGTGCATAGGTGCTCTGTTTAAATATTTCATTATTAGACATTGTATTTGGGCATAGCTCGACTTTTGGGGTACCCAACCGCTTTATTCTTTATTTGAAAAAAAGCAAACATAAAAGCTAAAAGCATGCTAATTGTAAATTGGGCTATTTTTGAGCTTTGAGATGAATACATTTTTAAATATATGCCTTGTGAAGTGCTCACACTAGGCATGGGGGGAGATTGTACCCAATTTGTCTCTTTTCTTCACGTTGTGCATATCTTTCTTCTTATTTTATGAGCTTTAGTAGAGTTCTTTTGTTCTTGGGGACCTTCCAACACTCGTTACACATGCATCCAACATTTGATTTGTGCACCAGTGGTATTAGAGCGAAGCTGAGATCAAGGGCTTTCAATCGCTTATTATCTCATGCGAAGGCAAAGCTCCTGGAACGAACAGGCACTACAGGTTGTCTCGCAACAGAACCGTCAATACCAGGGTGTTCTTGGCTGTGAAGAACCTTGTGCTATACTATTGGATCACGAAGGACCACTCTCTAGCGATGGAGGACCACTTTTCAAGCTCCTTTATCAAGACATTTTTTTCAAAGGAGAAGAGAAGCAAATTTTCATTTAGTTTGGAGATTTTAAAGCTTAATAAGCTTTATAAAAAGCTTAAATCTTTCCAAAACTCGGCGTCGATAGCGGAAGGATGTACTCATGACTGTCGACATCATCAAACGGATGCCGTCGTCCTGTCGAATTCACAAAAGTCATAAAGCTTTTTATAAAGCTTAAAACTTTTAAGCCTTACAAAGGCTCAAAATTCAATCTTAAATCTTCTCCATTGCAGTTGTTCACACTGAATCAATCTCGAATCAGTTTTGCAACTTCAACAAGCCCTTGTTCGTACTTGCATCCTAACAAAGTCAATTTCCAGCAAGCAGATCGTTATACACAGACCATACGGAAGATGTATACCTTTGGAAGAAGATCGACATCGATTATCATACCCGTAAAAGAAGCAAGATTGCAAAAAGCCATATTTAAAAAAAAAAGAAAGCCTTGTAAACCCAAACTTGAGCTACACTCATTCTTCTAACAAGATTTCGAGTGTGTGAGGTTGTTTGAGATTTTGCAGGATGTTCGATCAAACCATGGAAGATTTTATGGCTGAAGGTGATTTATTAGAACCAACTATGGAGCAAAAATTGGACCTAATTATGATGCAACTTTAAGAGGAATGAAGAGTATGTCAAAATTTGCAAGCTCAACTGGCTACTTTTCAATGATCCACTGCTGATCAAGATGGAGCGCAACTTGAAGATGTTATTTGAGGTATGATCGATGTGACACTCGAAGCACAGTCTATTAGGAAAGAAGCCAACATAAGTAAAATAAATTTTAAATTTCGTACTTTTAATGGGCTACGTGACAGAAAAACTGTTTTTGTCTTTATCAGTCAGTTTGATGATTATTTCCACGAAGAGCAGTATGCTGAGAAAGATAAAATCAAATGTGTCACTAACCATTTAGTGGACATAACATCATTATGGTGGATTGTTTTCCGCAAGAGTATTTATTATCCTACTACTTGGGAGGCCTTTCAAAAGAAGTTTTTGTAGAATTTTCTTCCACCTTAATTTCATGAAAAAGTAATCAAACAGTGGGATTTTTTGCAACAAAGAGATCATGAGCCTATTCTGCAATACACTGAGCGTTTTTGGAGTGCCTTACTACAACTTCGAATGCTTGAAGATGTTCCCGAGGCGATCCACAAGCGCAAGTATATGTCCAGGTTGCTTGGTCACTTCTATGCGGAAGTGAATGTGTTCAAGCCAAAGACTTTGAAAGATGCGATTTCTTTAGCCCATGATGCTGAAGAGAAAATTCGTGGACGAGAAAAGCGACCACAACAATTTTCAACTAACGGTAACTTTGGTACAAAGCAATTCAATTGTAACTTTCGAAGATTCAATCAAAATCGCTTTGTTCCTTCTTCTTTCCATAAATCTTGGACACGATCTCCTCCTTTACCATCAAACACAAATTCAAATCCTAAACCATCTCTTCAGCCAAATCCCAACATACCTAAATTTCCAGCCATCACCAATAATGTTTCCAAAGCCAAGTCTATAAGTTGCTACAAGTGTCATCAACTTGGACACTTAGCAGTGAATTGTCAATCCAAGAAGCCATTTGTTCAAATCAATTACTTGGGAGCGATTGAAGATGAAGACCATGAAGAAATGTCAGATTTCGCAGAAGATGATGATGATATCGGTACTACTTCAGATACTTTACTAGGTATGCCAAATCCTTATTCATTATTAACGATGACGTCTTGTGCATGGAAACGAAAAGATTATTTTACATGATGATGGGAGTACACATGATTTTATTTATGCAAAGTTGGTCAAAGAATTGAATTTATATACTATTCCAACTCATTATCGCATAAAAGCTACATTCTTAGGCACTAGATACAATGGTACACAAGAAGTTCATGATTCGGAAATAAAATTGATGATTATGTTGAGCTCAAAAATTTCTTAGTTGTGCCTTTGCAAGCTAGTGGCATTATTTTAGGAATGCCTTGGTGTCATAAATATAATGCCGACATAGGTTATTCCACACATTCAAAGAAAATTTATTCTAACAGCAAACAAATCACATTACATGGAATGCACACCTTTGATAATTTTTCATTGCTTAGTCACACACATGGTAAACGTGCATTAAGAAAAGGTAGCAAATCATATTTAGTATGGGTGAATGAAATTGAAGCTAAGGAAAATCAAATACATCCTAGTCACGCACAATTTCTTTCACAATTTAAAGATTGTTTTGCTATTAATTTACCACATGGTTTACTACCTACACGTCCTGAAGATCATAAAATAGACTTAATCCCAGGTTCTCAACCACCATGTAAAGCACCTTATAGACACAATCAGATTGAATAGAAAGAAATCCAAGCCCAAGTTGAAGAATTGTTGACCCAAGGACTTATTAGGCCGAGTAGTTCTCCTTTTGGTGTACTTGTCCTATTAGTTAAGAATAAAAATAATACCTATAGGATGTGCATTGATTATTGTGCCCTAAACAAGATCACTATTAAGAATAGATATACGATCCCTAGGGTAGATGACCTCATGGATAAACTACAAGGGGCCACTATTTTTAGCAAAATAGATCTCAAATCTAGATATCATCAAGTACGATTGGATACAACATACATTTTCAAAACTGCATTTAAAACTCAATTAGATCATTATGAATTCCTTGTTATGCCTTTTGGTTTGACTAATGCACCAGCTACATTCAGTCGTATGATGAATTACATATTTTTGAAGCATCAACATTGTGTAATTGTTTTCTTTGATGACATATTGGTTTTCAGTAAGAATGAGAATAAGCATTATGAACACTTATCTTTGGTTTTAAAATTGTTGAAAGAGAATCAATTATATGCTAAGCCTGAAAAGAGTGAAAATTTCTAAACTCAAATTCAATACTTATGACATATTGTTTCTTCTGATGGTATTCAAGTTGATCCTAAAAAGATAGAAACAAATTTGAATTGGCCAATCCCTAAAAATGTGCATGAGTTACATTTTTTCTTAGGTCTTGTTGGCTTTTACAAAAAATTTGTGAGAAAATTTTCATTGCTTGTATTACCTTTAACGAAGTTTTTAAAGAAAGGTGTTGTATATCATTAGTTTAATAATCAGTAAAACTCTTTTGATTTATTGAAACATGCTTTAACACATGCACCTGTTTTATAATTACCTGATTTTAATCGACCATTCTTTCTAGTAGTCACTGATGCTAGCGGATCTGGAATAGGAGTTGTCCTTAAGCAAGATTCACATCCCATAGCCTATTCTAGTTGCCAACTTAAACTCTCTGAACTGAAGTACTCTACCTATGATAAGGAGTTGTTAGCTATAGTACAAGCCTTATGTCAATAGAAACACTATCTAATGGGATTTGAATTCATGATCAAAACTGACCAACAAAGTATCAAACATCTCCTTAGTTAGCCATAAATCTCTGACCATCATATTAAATGGACTGCTTTCATTCAAATTTTCCATCCACATATTCAATATCAACCCAGAAAAGAGCATGTTGTTGTCGATGCATTGAGTAGAAGACCAAGTATCCATAATATTTCCGTTATATCTTTTGATTTCCTTATTCCTATGAAAGATACATATGACCAAGACCCCAATTTTCAAGTTGATTGGAATAAATTAGTTGCTAGTAACTAGATTCCAATTGATTTTTTGTCTTATTCTGATGGATTTATGTTTTATGAGAAAATATTGGGTGTCATTGTTGCATTTAGATAATTTGTGTTGCATGAAATTCATTGTCCCCTATATCAAGCCCATAGAGGTATTATTTCTACTTTAAGAACATTAGTTGAAGATTTTTATTGGCCACAAATGGAATCTGATGTTTCTAACTTTGTTTCTGAATGTTTAATTTGTCAACGAGTCAAGCGACACCATGGTAAGCAATATGGTTTGTTAATGCCTTTACCAATTCTTGAACGACCATGGAAACATATTTCAATGGATTTTATATCTGGTTTGCCTAATACACAAGCTAATCATGGTATGATTTGGACTATTGTAGATCGATTTAGCAAACAAGCATATTTCCTTCCATTGCAAGAAAACATTAATTGCATCTAAAGCTGCACAATTGTTTTTTGAAGACTATTTTCACTAACCATGGTTTGCCAAAAGTTATTATTTCAAATCGTGATTCTAGATTCTGTAATGATTTTTGGACTACTTTGTTTGCTAATTTAGGTATTAAGATTGATTTCTCATCTGCATTTCATCCTGAAACCAATGGGCAAACAAAAGCTACTAACAATACAATTCTAGATCTTTTGCGTGCATACACAATTTCCAAACCACAAACATGGGATACACATTTGTATTTACTTCAATTTGCATACAATAATACACCACACACAGCTACACATAAAGCACATTTTGAAATCATTTATGGACATAGATTGCCTACACATGTTACATCATTATCAAACAAAGTTAAAGCTGCTGATGATATTGCAAATATGCATGCTACTATTTTTGTTGAAGTTAAAGACATGATTGCAAAAGCCCGACAATCATACACTAAACAAGCTAACAAGAAAAGAAAAGCTATGCGTTCCAAAGTTGATGATTATGTTTGGTTACGCATTGAAAAGAGAAGATTGCAAAGTGTTGAGAAACACCCTCTTGTTAAGCTAGCCCCTAGATTTTATGGACCTTTCAAAATCATCCACAAAATCAATGACAATGCAATGTACCCCAAAATTGGACAATTCATAATAATTTTCATATCAGTTTACTACGACCTTTTAGAGGCCAATCACCTATTTACCCTATCTATGAAAACCCTTCTTTGTTAGAAGAAGAAACTGAAATACTTGAACCTGAAACTATTCTAGACATTGAATTTATAACCACTAGAACTGGCAGTAGATACTCTAGATATTTGGTTATGTTTAAAAATCATCATGTTGAAGAGGCCCAATGGATGCACGCGCGTGACCTCAGCGCTTATCCCTCACTGCTCGCTCCACATTGAGCTAATAGCAATTGAGGACAATTGCTATCCCACCCCGGGGGATATGATGCCAGGAGGCATATTCCATGGTGGATTCTATGAGGTTTTTATTCCATGGTGGATTCTGTGACGTTTTGCAGTGGATTCCGTAAAACTATATTTATTGCTAGGGCTCATACACAAGATGGATTCCTCTAGTGCGAGAAGTTGACGGGGACGCCTGTCCTTTTCAGGCATGAAATTAATTTAATGTGCACGTGGGTGACTCCATAGTCGGTGATTCTATAAAATACATATTTAAATTAATGGACATTTATGAGTTTAGAGTGCACTTGTATTAAATTAAGGTTAGGACAGAGTTTCAATCTATTTTATTATTTTGTAGCTGAAGACTGCTAGGTATTTACTTTT
The DNA here is from genome assembly GCF_053477565.2 of Lygodium microphyllum. Taxonomy (NCBI): domain Eukaryota; kingdom Viridiplantae; phylum Streptophyta; class Polypodiopsida; order Schizaeales; family Lygodiaceae; genus Lygodium; species Lygodium microphyllum. The sequence goes on along the minus strand of NC_141153.1, from coordinate 8,669,981 downwards.
ATCGATTTAATTTTATTATTTTCTAACAATTGTGAATGCTTCAGTTAATGTGCAGAGCAGGCAGTGGTGGCGTTGGGAAGCACCGGGCGATGGCATGTATTCAAATTACCTAGAAGAAATGATCATTTTTGATGGGCGCGTGCCTTATCATTAAAGGCGTGGTGCTAATATTTATTTATGCGCTCTTATTTATTGAAGCACTTGACAAACATTTTTAATTTTGTATGCACATAGGTACTCGGTTTAAATATTTCATTATTGGACATTGTATTTGGGCACAACTCGACTTTTAGGGTGCCCAATCACTTTATTCTTTATTTGGACAAAAGCAAACACAAAAGCTAAAAGCTCGTTAATTGTAAATTGGGCTATTTTTGAGCTTTGAGATGAATAAATTTATAAATACATGCCTTGTGAAGCGCTCACACAAGGCATGGGGGGAGAGTGTACCCGATTTGTCTCTTTTTTTCATGTTGTGCAAATCTTTCTTCTTGTTTTATGAGCTTTAGTAGAGTTCTTTTGTTCTTGGGGACCTTCCAACACTTGCTATGTACACATCTAGCATTCGATTTACGCACCAATTGTAGATGTCAGGGATTTGTTGAGAGAGAAGAGATAAGCATCATATTAGAAAGTTGCTCTTAGCCCCAAAAAGTGTTGTGGATGTGATCTCTTTGCTATAATTAGGGTTTTCTTCTCATTCTTTGCTCTAGAAATAGTCCTAGTCTTGGTCACTCTACTTCCATAGACCCTTAGTTGTGCTGTCTTCTTGTTACTATCTCTATTCTCCGCCTTTAGATTGCCCCTGCAACCTTACATAGTCTTGCATAGCTTACAAACTTAGCCAATTGCAAAGTATCAAAATTTTCCATATATTCTTATTCTTCAAGAAATAATGATTAGTTAAATTAAAAAGTACATGGCTTTACCTAAACATTGGCCAAGCACAGTCCCAATTTGAAATTCCTTATCTCTTTGGAGCTAAATGTGTTGTAACTTTTCACAAATGTTAGTCTAGGGCATTAAATCATTTTAACCCCTAACTCTAATGACACTAAAAGCCATTTCCAAGGGACATTCAATGTCCTTGATCAAGATCTAATCTCAATGTTCCACAACTTTTGCCAATGTCTCCTAATGTCTAAGCTAGGATTATCTATCACTGTGACACACATTTAACTTAATCTCATATATGTACACAACTTAAGCATCTCAACTTTAAGTGTTCCAAGAGCATAACGTTCAAAATTCAGGACCCTATGGTAGCAATTGAGAGAAGAAGAGTTATCAAGCATGCACCCATGTGTGACACAGGTAACATCGATGCTAATGACATTGCATCTCCACTTTGGAAACTAATAACAAGGGAGTAACCGACCTTTCATTCTCAAGCTTCCAATTCTAGTTTTTTGGTAGCATTGTTTTTTTATACTTATTATTAAGTTAGGATTATTGGGAAAGGATTGTATGTAGTGCTTGGGTATGCTTACTTTATTATTTTGCTTGTAAATTGATACGAAGAGTTAAGAGGATATGTAAGTGTTGGATCCACAAGACCAAAAGAAGCATCGACAATTGAACTCACCCCAAGATCCAATGGAGATATTGAAGTGATTTAGATAAACCCCAAAGGGATCTGTTAGGTTTCCAAGGCCAAAAGCTAAGTGGTGAATAAGGCCAAGCACTATTGTTTTATAACTTGAGAGAGGCTTTGAGCTAGTAAATCCCTCAATTGCTGTGATAGGGATGTAGAATTTTGTGATCTCCATTTTTCAGATAAGGATGGATTATCTTAAATTTTGAACAAAAGGTAGAGAAAACTTTGAAGGACTGGGAGTCCTTGCATGGATTGTAATGGCTTCATAGAGATCATAATAAGGGAATCAAACCCTAAATAGAACTATTTTATCAATGTTTGTTTGTTGATGTATCATGCTTAAGGAATATGCAAGAAATCTTGTGTAATGGGATACTAAAATTAAAGGAAGCTATTTCTATACATCTCACAATGTGGTAGCATAAGTTGCTTAGGTGTGTGGTGTGATAAGGGGGTAGATGGTGGTCCTAACGACCTTATCCTATGGATGGGTGGACTCGATGAGTTAGGTGGCTTTCTAATGATTATCTAGGACTATAATTGAGTGATTGTAATTGTCCAAAAAATAGATTAAAACCCAACTAACTCTACTCTAGGGGAATGAACTATGGTTGATTACTAGTCCTAGTGGCCATGGAACTTTAAAAGGTAGCTTGACTCAGTATGAACCAAGTTTGATATTAGCCACTCTCATCTTTTATTGGTTGTGAATTAACCCTTCTATGCCATTCAAGAGGCCTTAGTAGTTTAGGGACCCTCAAGTCGATTCTTTAGGTTGAGGCCTTGAGATTTTTCTATGAGGTAGACTCGAAGAATATATGATTAGCCAAGTCTAAGCATCTTGTGAGGTCTAGATGGAGTTTCTCATGGAGGTGTGCATGACTACTGAATGTTGCCTCCTCTAGCGTAACTAGGAGCAGGGATGTTACAATCTCCGTTGGCAAAAACAAAGAGCAAGTTCATTTCAAGGTAGAAGATGAGATGTGTGCTATGCATTAATGAAAGATTATGGCCCTAGTCAACATCAAATAGAATAGAACCAAAAATTAGAATATTGGTTGTACAATTGTCACCATACTAAATGGTTATCTCTATGGGTTTTGCAGGATGGATATATCATAGTTTAGGGTCATATGGTGAGTGGTGCCACTCTAAATTATCAATTGTTGTCTTGGACTGGTGTGCCCCTAAATGGACTGTGAGTTAAGAGGAATCTCTAAGATGTGGACCATGGTCAACTCGTGTGCTCTCAATAGCAGCAAGTTGGGCCTTAGGAGCAAAGTCCATACAAGGTTCAATTGACCAATTGGTGAAAGGGATGCAGGAGACATGGGAGAGAAGAGCACACGCAATGTAGGTGCTGTCAACAATGTTATGAGAGCCTTATTGCACTTTTATATATACATGAATAAAGAATATGGGCGGTGACTGTACATGGGCAGGCCCAAGGGCCTTTTACCCCAACAACCTCCCACTAAAAGGCCAATGGGCCAGGGAGTGAAAAAACAAAAGAAAAGAAAAGAGACAAGGTGAGGAATCATGACATCTCACCCAACGCCCAATCGGAAAGCGAGCTATGCAATAAGTGGCAGAAACCTCCTTACAAGAAGAGTCAAGCATCCCTGAGTCCATGACATCCAGGAGATAAGAGATCCCATAGCTCTAGACAATAGAGCAATCCATGACTGCTTCCCATGAAGCAAGCAACAAAACGCATAAGTGCACGGTTGTAAAGCATTAGAGTGGCACATAGCATCAGCGCAGCGCATAAAAGACAGCGGAGAGCACACAAACTCTCCAAGGTCAATCATTGAAAGAGGGCCATCATCCTGGACACAAGTCAAATGGGGTCTCAAGACAGTATGCGGCCTCAACAAAGCGGAAGACTGACATACAGCTGTAGAATCAGCCATAAAGTGCACTGAACGTGCATCAAGAGGCCCGAGAGGTGTCTGCGTCTCATAAAAGACAGCATGACGACTGCGTAGAACATGCTCGGCATCGAAATCCCAAAACCTGTAAGCCGTAAAGTCACCATCTCCATAACCAAGGAGTATGCATCTACGTGACATAGGCTCATGTGGCACACTGACAGATGCCTGGCAGCCAAACATCCTCAAGTGATCATAGGAGGGTCTCATGCCACTCCATGCCTCATGGGGAGTAATAACATCCAAAGAGAAACACGACATCGGATTAACCAAATAGACTGCTGTCATAATTGCCTCAGTCCAAAATCCATAAGGTAGCCTAGCTGTGGTAAGGATAGAAGCAACCTTTGCCTGTAAAGTTAGGCACATTCCATGAGCAATCCCATAATACTGTGGGAATAAGAAATCAATGCCATATTGCTGACAAGAGATTTGTAAGCTCGGAGAGATAGCATGACTCTCATAATCCATCTGCAAGCATCTAGGCCTGCTACCAATAGAATCCATAAACCTGTCAAGCAAAGTAACAACATCCTCAATCCGTACCAAAGGGTAAGCCCAAACACGGAGGGTAGCATGATCCATGAAGGTCACAAAATATGACACTCCACCAAGTGATTGGGAAGGCATAGGTCCATATATTGCAACATGGCCTAGATCTAGAGGAGCATGCCTCACACGATCGCCATAAGCTAAAGAGGCTCTGCACGAACCATGAGTACAATGAGGGCAAGTAGCATGGGGAAGAGTAGGCAATAAGCCCATATCACATAAAGCATCCATCTCAGTGTGTCGTACATGGCTCAGACGACAATGCCATAACAATGCATGTGGTATTTGCGTAACTGCAACCATAGAATCTCCCACATGAGAGACATGCACTACATAATCACTACCATATCTAGCACCTCTGGCCAATAGCAAGCAACCACGATGGATTTTCCATGAAGTATCCCCAAGAGAGACATAATATCTTGCACCATGCAATTTCCTGACAGAGATCAGGCTCTTACTGAGCGTAGGTATATGCAAGACATCACGAAGCATAAGAGAAGACCCATTTGGCAAAGCCAAGCGTATATCCCCTGTACCAGTAACATGACAATCCTGCTCAAGGCCCAAAGAAATACATCCATCAACCTCCCTGTAAGAAGAGAACCAAGCTCTATGTAGAGTATGCAGAGTAACATGACAAGATGCCATACTGTCTAAAAGCCAATCAAAGGTATAGGTCGTATCATTGAGCAAGTAATCTACAGGGTAACACGATGCCAGGATTCTAGGCTCAGCTGCATCATCATGGGTAACTACATGCACCATACCACTATCAATAGTGGTCTCACCTACTGTATCACTGACTCTGCTCTCATGTTTAGTGTAGCACAATCTTTTCTGCTTTCTAATCCACTTGAAGCATTTACGCTTCACATGCCCTATCTTTCCACAATGAAAGCAAATAGAACTTGCAAAACTTGTAGAAGAGGACAACTGCTCTGTAATAGCATGAGTAGGGCTGTCCAATACATCCAAGGAGCTCAAAGAATTAGGGGAACTCTCAGGCTCATCAAAAGGACTATCTGCATGACTAGAAGAGCTGGAAGTCATCATAGCATACTGCTGATGACACCAAAAGAAGCATAAAAACAAGGCACAAAAATGTCCATGCATATATCATAATTTCATCTTTTGTAAAGGGGATAACATTTACATTGTCACAAAATCACCAAAAAGAGATAGAGATATGAGGGGGCCACATCCACATCCACATACACCATAATAAATAAATGGTATACACAAAAGTGTTATGTGCATGCATTTGTGAAGGGTAGAAATACTCAAAATTAAAGGCCAAAGGTCTTATAATATCAAATGTATCAAAGTTTCAAAGAAATAATAAAAATACGAAGGGGTGTGCTTTTGGGGAAGAGGTGGGGTGGAGTGCACGAGTGGTTATGTGCCTCTTTCCCTTCCCTCTCTTGTCCAATTGCACATTCTCTTTTGGGTGGTGCAAAAAGTTGTTCTCTCTCCTCTCTCTCCTCTCTCTCCTCAGTCTTTTGTACAAAAATTCTTCTTTTCCCTTTTGTTCTTGTATAATGGTTGAAGCTATGGATGAAGATGATGAAGATAAAGTTCATTATTAAGTGGAAGATTTATGGTTTCTTTTCAGTTTTGAGATTAATGGCTCAGCCATGTGCATAGATGTTGCATGCTTCTACCTTGGTTTCATGTACATTTCCTGTCGTGGGAGGTTGCTGTTATTTTGGTGCGCAGCTCGGGAAAAAGTTGATCTCAACAACTACAATTGCTGAGAGATTCTATGGATAGTAGTACGAAGAAGAAGAAGAAGCAACATCAGGAAGAATAAGGAAAATAGATAAAGATGGTGATGCAATCTGCAAGAATGCAATGTTTCTCTACATATTCCGATAGCCACAATTGAATAGTTATCTTCTGCTGTGAACCTGCCCACAAAATTCATGCTGTCTTCGAGAATACGATTTTTCTTTCATGGTCCCTTGCAATGAAGATCAAGCAAGGGCTTTCAGAGTAGGCGATCAAAGTCCAGGGAACCTGTGTGGGAATCGAAGCATTCTGTAGATGTTGTAAGTGGGGTTGAAAGAGTAAGGCAACTTGAATCATGACGTACACGAGACAACTGCGCTGAACTAGAACGTAGGCGTTCAAAGTCAAGAGATACTCTCAAACGCCGTGGATGTGGGGAGGATCGGCTTGATTGGAAGGGGTTACCGTCCAGGGACCACAGGAGCAATTTGGATAGGAGGAGGAGATCCTTGTCGAGGGACCGCAGGGATGGCTTGGACAGGAAGAGGAGGAGATCATTGTCTAGGGATGGTAGTAATAGTTTGGACAGGAGTGGGTCGATCCCTTGTGCGTGCCTACCGTCAATGAGTCTTCGTGTTATCGCAGACAACAAAATCCTGTGTGCTGATTGCCAAGGTGTCCAGATTCCTTCACCCTTTGAGTGATTGGGTTCTCAACAGGATGGCGGCCATGGAATCCTTCCTGGCGCCCAGATTGTGACAACGATAGATGAAAGCAACCTGCCCACTAAAAATCAGTGCCCAGGTGTTATGCATGCAGCACTTTTTGAGCACAACATCGATGGCCCACAAACTAATGGCCAAGAAGATGCAGAAGAAAGCACCCTACTCTTACCAATCACAACCTCTGAGTCAATGTGCCGAGTGCCTGACCAAGTTGTTCATCTTCAAACCCCTCTTTTTCAAATTCCCACTCACCTAGTCATCTTGCTTCTAGCATCAGACCTGGGGTTTCTCTGTGCTCATGGTCCAAACTATGCAATTTTTTCACCCGTAATATCTCCTATGTGTGCGCTTGATGTCTATTGGCAAATATTCCCTTTTAAGCAACACATGCATTGGATATTTCCACCACCATGCTATGACAATACTCCTCATGGAACAAACACAATCATGGGAGGTCCTTCTGCTCTTCCTATGGTAGACAAGGAGTTTGTGCCAGCTTCTTCAGCAATCAATCTGGCACCTGGCTCATCTCATCTGAAGATGCTTTCAGTTTGGGAGATATAGGAGATCATGTTGCTGATTCAAAAGCAAATGTTGCTGCGTGTATGGATACGAATAGTGATGATGCTCCATTCATGGATTCTCCTTCTCAAGATCAAGTGCTAGGTTCCGCAGCAATCCGGTAATGGAGACTCTGTAGTGCAAGGGCAGCGCCAAGCTCTTCTAAAGTATCTCTGGCACTCTGTTTGGTGGCCTCTTCCTCTTCACCAACAATCCCTTCCGCACGAGGAAGCCCGAGGAGGAGGATTCCCAGCCCCCAATCCACGATACTGCCAACACTGGAACAAACCAGGACCGTCCCTCTCCAAACTGCAGAAGGGCACTACTCATGGCATCAATCCCCTCCCTTCTAAGGCCAGACCGAGAATGAGTTTTGAAGGCGTTTTTGATGGAGTGCCTCCTTCCAAAGTAGAGAAGAAGTGCGCGAAACAAGTTCGAGCCTTTTCCACTCCAAATGGGAGAATGGAAGACCAAGCCCCGTCGTCAGAGCTTGCAGAGATGAAGAAGAGAGCTAGAGCAACCCTAGAGTAGAGTGATGGGAAGGAAGAGAAATGAGACGAACATGCCGAAATGCCTTTGCGGAAGCAGGAGGGGCCGAAGTCAAAGAAAGTGAAAGTGGTAAGGGAGCAAAAGCTAGAAGAGCAGGTCAAGGGGCCTGTGACGAAGAAGATGAAAGCCATGGCAGAAAAGCAACAGGAGGAACATGTTCAGTTGTCCAAGCAGAAGACGAAAATGGTAGTTGGAGAGAGCCTTGGTGAACAACTCAACAAGCCCAAGTCGATGAAGAAAGGTATGAAAAGAAACTTACAAGTTCATCTTCTTCGACCACAGCGGATGAGTCTAAGCCAAATCTCCTAAAGAGTAAAGCTGAGAGAGGAGCTATAATCAAGGGCCAAATCAATGAAGCAGTTGATAGCCAGCATGCATATCTTGTGTTCAAGGAGAAAGCATCAGCAGATGCTGCACTTTCTCATATTATGAAAGAGTTCAATGGAAACCATTTACGTGTTGATGTTGCACATTCTCCTCGTGGAGTAGCCTTTCATATGATCATACTAGATCAATTTTTGTTGGCAATGTTCCATTTGATGTCAAGGATGAAGAACTATATCGTCTATTCATCAATACTAAAAAGCCTCTTGAGATGGGTGTAGAAGCAGTAAGAGTAGTGAGAGACCCTTAGACTAGTCTCAATGTAGGCTTAGCATATGTTCTTTTCAAGACAAAGGATGGTGCAAATCAGGTACTTGCAGCGACACAGAATTTGAGGCTGAGGGATAGGATAATACGAGTTTCTCATGTTTTGAGTACACAGAAAGAACATAAACAAAATTACATTTTTTACCAACCTTTTTCTATGGTTGGTTTAAATCTTTCCACATATTCTTCTAGTGAATGCCCTTGAGCATGTCATTTTCCCTCCATCCTTCTAGCCCCTTTCAATTCCGTAATAGTAGTATTCCTATGTTGTTTTTGCACTCGTGATGCCTTCTTGTACATGCCCTCATAATCAATCTCATCTCCCCTATACCATCAACATTAATTATATGTCCATCTTCTCCTTATTCCCTCCCCATTTGACAAGCCATATTTGGTGCCAATACACTTTCCTTTCATACCCTTAATCAGATTCCTTTCTTGAGAAAACATAGTAAGCTCTCCAAAATGTTCTTGCAACATATGCATAATCTTCCCCTATCCATGACAATGGAAAGGAAAAGGGGTATTGTTCCCTCATCCATTTGAGATTAGTATGCTCTCAAAGGAGGAGAAAAAGGAACGAGTCACTTTAACAATAGTCTTTACCTTCAAATGATGAGGCAAAAGTTTAATTCAACAGAATATGATAAAATCATATTTCTTCCTTTATTGGATGGAGAGGTTATACTTGTGATTCCATGTGGAAGATTGAACCCTATCCTTTGAAGGCTAGTAAAGTTTTTCAGTGTGGGAGTAACCAAGGTAGGAGTTCCCTTACTCTGGTGGTCGTGGATTTGGAGTCCCATACCCTACCATGGCTAGGCCTCATCCTTATGATCGAAGTTGTATTACTAACAATTTTGGAAGTTGTTTATGTTAGACAGTGGTTCTTCTTTGACAAGGTTCGCGGGGACGCTTCACGTTTCAGTGTGGGAGGAATATGATGACACCAAAAGAAGCATAAAAACAAGGCACAAAAATGTCCATGCATATATCATAATTTCATCTTTTGTAAAGGGAATAACATTTTCATTGTTACAAAATCACCAAAAAGAGATAGAGATATGAGGGGGCCACATCCACATCCACATACACCATAATAAATAAATGGTATACACAAAAGTGTTACGTGCATGCATTTGTGAAGGGTAGGGATACTCAAAATTAAAGGCCAAAGGTATTATAATATCAAATGTATCAAAGTTTCAAAGAAATAATAAAAATACGAAGGGGTGTGCTTTTTGGGGAAGAGGTGGGGTGGGCATTCATTGAGAAGTTTCCAGACATCATCAAGTGAGAAATAGTCAAGAAGCTTCAGGAGTCTTGGTCTGTAGAGGTTCACAAAGACAAGAAGGAAAAGAGTTGGAATTTGTTCGTGGATGCTCAACAGCAAGATACATGGGATGCTTGGTGTTCTGACAATCTTCTGTTTGTTCAATTAGCAACCCACTGGAAGTTGGTAGACAGAGTGTTCTTTACAACATACACTATTGAAACCATCAAAAGCTGGCATTACTATGATGATGGCACCACCACAATGCTCAGACGTATGCATTTTGACACCTTCAGAACCGAATACCTTCCTCTGTGCAGTGGCATGAAAGCAGAATTCAGAGACGTTGAAAAGGAAGAAGTAGAAGAAATGTTGGCAAGAGAGTCTTCCAGAGATTGAAGCCTTCTGTTATCCCTCTGTGGAGCACTAACAACATAGTGGAGCCAACCCCCTGATGAATGACTCAATAAAGAGGCAAGCGTTAGAACGAGTCCAGAGGTACGTGAGAAGAGAGAAAGCAAAAATCAAAGCTGAGAACGAGCTCGCAGGAGAAGCCGCTTTTGACGCCCTTGTGGAACTCTTTACAGAAGTCCCAATGGCACATCAAGCCCTTCCTCCTCCTGCTGGAGGTCCACTTCCGAGCCAGATCCGTCCTGGAAATATTGATGACAGGCTAGCGAATGTAGTTCCATTGCCAGTTTTTAAGGGAGAGTACAATGAAGACCCCGATCTTCATGTAGCAGAGTTTATGGTAGCATGTGTGGCTAACAATGCTAGAACCCCTAAGCATTGGTTAGCAATATTCCCCGCCACTTTCAAGGGTGCGGCGTTTCAGCAGGAACTTTTGGCACATGGGATGACCTGAAGTTGGCCTTCCTCACTAAATTCAAGCATGAAGGTTTTGAAGAGCATATGCGAGAGGAATTTATGAACCTAAGTCAGTCCTTTGGAGAAAGAGTAGAAGTTTATGTCTCACGAATGGAATCCATCCTGAAGAGATGGACTAACCATAATCTAGATGATGGTATTCAGAAGGGGGTGTTTCTCAGAGGATTACAACCAGAAGTCCGTAATTTTGTGGAGCTGCAAAGACCAGCCACACTGCAAGCTGCAACAGAAGGTGCACGACTGTACGATGAAGTGGAAGCTAGATTGGCGATGAATCCAGGAAGAGGAGTCCTACCTCCTCTGATGCCAGGAATGATGTACCCACCAAATGCAATCCCAAGGACCGTCCCCTACCCCTACCAACAGATCCCCCCAGTATCACAGTACAGTGCACCAAATCCACAGTGGCCACAATCAATGCCTCAAATGATAGTTCAACCACAACAACAATGGTCCCAGCTAATTTTCCCAATGCCAAATCAGCAGCAACAGTGGAACCCTACCAACTGGAGCCAACAGCCAATAGTTCAAACAGGAGCTCTGAGTCAGAAGCAGAATAGAGACCCCTTTGCACCAGCCCAACCTGTTTATACAGTGATTACAAAGACTCCTCAAAACCCTACTGCCAGTGCCTCAGGAGGGGAAAGCTTGAAGGATTATTTATCCAACTCAGTTGCAAATATAAAAAAGGAGTTGATGGATGTGATTAGAGAGCAGCTACAAACACTGAAAGTGAATACCACTAGCATATCCAACGTTGCAGGAGCAGGAAGAGATGTGACGTGGTCAAATACTTGGTGTAGTAAGTGTCATCAAGTAGGCCATTTAGCCATTGAATGTACACAAAAACCAACCATTCATGGAGCCTTATGTTCCTACTGTTTGTGGAAGAACCATACAGAGGATATTTGCTCTCTGAAGGAGATGCATGATAGGAGAAGGAAGGAAGAAGATGCAAGATTCCACTTGCTGGAATCTAAAATGACAACACAGGATATTGGACCAAAGCCTAGAGAGTTTGGTCCTAATTTCGGACCCAGAAGATTTCCATCCCAAAGTTACAGAGGAAGACAGTCTGGCGGTGGTCAGAGATCAGAAGTGGAGTGTTACAGATGCGGAGAAAAGGGACACATTTTACCAAATTATCCAAATCCCAGAAGGTCAATGGATTACAAGCCCTTATGCAGTCGATGTAAAGGAGAAGGCCACACTACAAAAGACTGTCCAAGCCCAGCCCCAGTGAAAAACAGTGCTACTGATAGTCCGTCCAAGGCCTAAGATCCTACCTCCAATTTAGTGGAATTGGAAGTTGCTGCCATCACGCGTGCAAAGAAGAAGGAACCCCCTATCCAGAAAGAAAATAATCCTCCTGCCAGAACAGTGAAGTTCAATCTTCCACTAGAAGAACATAACAGAACAGAGCCGGACAGTGCCGTATAGAGCACCACAGTGCCACAGAGAGTCACAGAGACAGTTCCAGAGACAGGACCAGAGGTCCAGGAGATAGAAGAGGAGGAAGTGCCACAAGTGGCAGAAGAAGTCTCCTTGATGCCCCTGTTGGAAGAAAAAAAGAGAATGAAAATGGGTGTTGCCCCATTTCCTAACCGGTTAGAGAAGCCAATGGATCCTATTAAGGAATACGATCTGGTCAGAGATCTAGATACCTTTAAACCAAACCTCACATTTCGACAATTATTGATGTTGTCTCCCAGTTGCCAAAAAAGGTTCAAAAGTATACTAACAAGAAGACGTGGCTTAAGGATTGCTCCCTCAACAGCAACAAAGTCAAACAAAGCTTCAAAGCTTGTAAAAGAAGTGGACGTGGCTAACGCCTTCCTAGATCTGGGTACCCCAGAGACTGGCGTGTGGATAGAAGGCTGCTTCATTGCAAATGCACTGATTGATGGTGGTTCATCAGTGAACATTATGACGGATGTGACAATGAAGGATCTAGGCCTACAAGGTATGCAACCAACCCAATGGCTCATCAGATTGGTGGATCAGAGCAGAATTAAGCCTTTGGGCATTCTCCCATATGTGAAGACTACAGTGACTGGAAAAAATTATTGGTTAACCTATCTAGTGGTGAAGCCAAAATCTTATGGTACATCCTCCCCCCTATTACTGGGCAGACCATGGCTTTTTGAAGCTAGAGCAAGGACGGATTGGTTCAAAGGAACCTCGACCTTGGGTAGAGGACCCAATAAAGTGGTGCTGAAGCTATATGGTGCTCAAAAAGGACATGGATCCACCTCCTTGGAATTATCTTCTGACTCCCCTAATGAGGCTACAGATGGAACATCAGCAGACGAAGATGCTGTCAAACAGATCCTTCCCATGAAAATAGTGGCACGTTCCTTAACAGTGGATACTGTAAGCCAACTCCCAAAAGATGCAAAGTCCCTGTCAATGGATGAATACTTCCTGCCTAAACCACGAACGATTTCCAAAATCACTTCTGACAGTGAGATAGAAGCATGGATGTACTGCTCTCCCTGTTACATGGCCAGAGCAGAGCCAGAGACAGAGGCAGAAGATGAAACAGAGAACCTGTTCTTCTCTTACAGAGCTCCTACAGAGACAGAGACAGAGACAGAGATAGAGACAGAAGAGGATGGAGAGGATATGGAAGAAGAAGGTTATGAAAGCAAGATGGAAGAGTCTATCCCACCTAAAGAGGATACATATGAAGAAGAAGTTCCAGAAGCATCAGAAGCAGATGAGCTCATGCTGTGGGACAAAATGGCGATGGTACCATTTGGTTTGGTAAATGGATATTCTTATATGCAAAATTTTTATAAGAAATGGGTTAAGAAGAACAAGCCGTCTTTCAGCAGTGGCTCTTGCCGTCCTCAACCATCCTTGCCAAGAAAAGATAATGATGATACACCGTGCCAACAAGCACTAGTCCCACAAACCCAACAGGCATTAGAGGGTCCCTGTTATGTGACATTCCTGAATGCGTCATCAGAAGATGAGTCTTCAAGCCAAGAGATAACTAATCTTGAAACCAAATCCGAAACGGCTCTAATCCCATTTCAACATCTCAAGGAGCAACCTAAGTCTCCACCAAGAGAAGAAGTTGGTTCTAGTGGGACATTAGAAGAGGACACCACCCCCTTGAAGGAGTCAGATCTGTATCCAGAAGCAGTCCGTGGGACCTTCATTCGTGAAGTAGAAGGTGAAAGGCAGTTAACTTTTGTGGATGCAAATAGCACTGAACGCCATTTGAAGGTGGGTAGCAACCTACCAGAAGAGGAGTTGTAAACTTTGTACAACTTGTTGAAAGAGAATCTGGACGTGTTTGCATGGTCCTACAAAGACCTAAAGGGGATTGATCCCACAATATGTCAGCATCATATTGATTTGGAGCCTGATGCCAAGCCAGTACGGCAATGACAGAGGCGAATGAACCCGAATTATTCCACATTGGTGAAAGCAAAGCTGCTGAAGCTTCTGGAAGCCGAGTTCATCTATCCAGTGGCAAATAGTGAATGGGTCTCACCCATCGTGGTTGTACCCAAGAAGAATGGCAAGCTTCATATATGTGTGGATTTCCGCAAGTTGAATTCCAAGACGAAGAAGGATCACTTTCCTATCCCTTTCACAGACCAACTGTTGGACACAGTGGCAGGACATGAGCTTTATTTCCTTCTGGATGGATTGAGCGGATATAACCAAGTGCAGATAGCAGAAGAAGATCAGTCCAAAACAACCTTCACCACAGAATGGGGGACCTACGCTTACCGAGTGATGCCGTTTGGACTCTGCAATGCCCTTGCTACCTTCCAGCGAGTCATGATGGCTGCATTCCAAAATCATATGCACGACTTTATTGAGGTATATTTGGATGACTTCTGTGTCTATAGTTTGATCCGTGAACACTGGGGACACCTGGAACAATGCTTTGACCAATGCCTGGAGTATGGGATTTCCCTCAACCCCGACAAATGCATCTTTGGGGTCTCTTCTGGAGTTCTGTTGGGCCACATTGTCTCTGCACAAGGGATATCAACAGACCCTGCAAAGATCGAAAAGATTGCAGCTCTGACAGCACCCACCAACCTCAAATAGTTGAGGGGATTCCTAGGCCATGTGGGTTACTACAGAAGGTTTATAGCCCATTTTACAACAAAGGAAACCTCCTTGCACAAGCTTCTAAGGAAAGATGTAGAGTTTATTTGGACGAAAGAATGCGACAAGGCCTTCAACACTCTGAAGCAGTGTTTGATTGAGGCACCCATTCTGCAACCTCCTGACTGGACGAAGGAGTTCCATGTACACACTGATGCATTAGTTGAAGGGCTAGGTGTTGTCCTATGTCAAAAGGGCCCCTTGAAATTAGATCAACCAATCTATTACGCAAGCCGAAAAGTCACTGATAGAGAACGGAACTACACAGTGACAGAGCTGGAGTGCTTGGCAATGGTGTTTGCCCTAGAGAAGTTTCGCCATTACCTACTGTCTACCCACTTTAAATTTTATGTGGATCATGAGGCCCTGTCCTTCGTGATGAACAAAGCAGACGTGAAAGGACGAAGGATGAGATGGCTCCTTCTATTCCAGGAGTTCGACTTTGAGGTAATTACCAAACCTGGTCATTCTTATGTTCTGGCTGATCATCTATCGCGTATCCCACAGACTGCAAACGAGGAGCAGGATGATCTAGACCTCCCTGATGCTTCTCTATTTCTGGTAGAAATTGTAACCCCCTGGTATGCAGACATCGCCAATCTACTGGTAACCCAACAGTACCCTCCTGGCATTTCTAGTTGGGAAAGGAAGAAGCTTATGTTAGAATCAGCCCCCTACACCCTGTTAGGCGGTGCATTGTACAAGAAAGGCAAAGATGAAGTGCTCAGAAGATGTATTGCAGGAGATGAGATTGGGATTGTTCTGTAGGCTTGCCATGACGAGCCGTGTGGAGGCCACTTTGCAGGAGAAGCAACAGCCAGGAAGGCTCTGCTAGCAGGATACTGGTGGCCGACCATTCATAAGGATGCCTATGATTATTGTAAAAGATGTGATGCTTGTCAGAGAATGGAGAAACCGACCAAAACAAGTGCTATGCCACTGCAGCCTATCCTTCCTTTGAAGCCGTTTGAGAAGTGGGGCATCGATTTCGTAGGCCCAATTGATCCTCCCACCAGAAGGAAACAGAACCGATACATCCTGGTATGTACGGATTATGTCACAAAGTGGTGTGAAGCTAAAGCCCTAAAGCGGGACGATGGTAACAGCGTGGCCCTGTTCATGTACGAGAATATCATCACCCGTTTTGGAAGTCCCCTAGAGCTGGTAAGTGACAGAGGCACTTATTTCATTAATAAAGTCATGGAAGAGTTGACAGAGCTGTATAAGATTCACCATCGCAAGTCCACTCCTTATTACCCTAGAGCCAATGGCCAAGTCAAAGTCATGAATCACATCCTCTGCTCGATTTTGACAAGAACAATTGCCGCACATCATCGTGATTGGGATGATTGACTTACAGAGGCCCTTTGGGCGTACAGAACCTCCCATAAAGCAGCAACATGACAGACACCCTTCCAGCCGGTGTATGGTACAGAAGCTATTTTTCCTGTTGAACTGGAATTGCCCTCTTTGCAAGTGGCTATCAAAGAGCGTTTGGGGGACGATAATTCACTGTAACGCCGTCTCCTACACTTGGAATGTTTGGACGAAACGCGTAGGATGGCTCTACAGTGCATGGAAGCCACTCAAGCTCGACGTAAGGCTTACCATGACAGCTTCATCAAGCACAAGGAGTTCAAAGAAGGTGATTTAGTCCTAGCCTATGATTCACGATTTGGCAAGTTTCCTGGCAAGCTTCAACAGCGGTGGATGGGCCCATATAAGGTACTTGCTATCAACCCTAATGGCTCTGTCCAAGTGCAGATCGTTGATGCCTTTGATGATCCCTTCCTGATCAATGGATATCGCCTGAAGAAGTACTTCCCTCCTTGGGGATCTTGACAATCACGGTCACGTGATCCTTTTCCCCATTGGCGTGGCACTGTAACTCTTATGATGCTACTTCTGATAGCCGTTCTTCAGTCACTCCTGATGAGGTGGACACCACCCTCTGTCCCCTCAGCCCCACCTTCCAGCCTTGATCTCTTATCCTCTATTTTCCACCAGCGCGGCAGTGGCGAGGTTGGTTCTGACAAATGGTATTTCTACCATTCCCTTGCTTAATTCAAAAAAAAAGGAAAAAAATATACATATCGGTCATGGGAGAAAAGGACTTCGGTCCCTGCCATGCCGACCTATTCTTCGAGAAAAGGTGGAAACACCCTCGGGAGTAGGAGAAAAAAAGAAAAGAGAAAAAAAAAACAACAAGGAAAAAAAAAGGAAAGAAAACTATTATGGGAGAAAAGGAAGAAATTCCTTGTCATAGCAGGCCTCGTTCCAAGAAAAGGTGGCAAACACCTTTGGGCGGGAAGCTGCCTGTGGAAAAGATGGTAACACTCCGCAGTTCAGGATAACTGACTCACCAGCAGAAAATGGTCCAAAAGAAATTTGAAGCCACCTCCCTTGGTGCGCTGTCTCTGCAACTTCATCAATCGGTCTGCCCCTTTCGCAGACGATCTTTTCTACAACCAATTGAAGTACCATATCTGATGCCTACCTCCCTGGGTACGCCTCTTCAACAACTGACGATGCGATCTTCATCGACAACCTCTTGAGTGATGTGAGCTTTCATCCTAACCGGATGGGGAAGTGAGTATGGTTGCCCTCTGTATCTATCAGAGTGTGAGATAGAGGGTGGGGTGAGTGACCGGTTTTTCCCTTCAAATTAAATGAGAGGTGAGCAGTGTGAATGAAGTGTTGCACGCATGGGATGGGCCTCTCAATGCACAAAGCACGATCTGTTTCTGTGCACTGTACCATAAGGCTCCCTGGCCTTCCTTCTCGCATCGTATGCCAGCACAGGGCAGGATGCACAGTTGCACCATCAAATGCGTACAAGGCATACAACCCTGTGCACAAGTAACCGTGAGGATTACATCAATGGGTTTCAGGAAAGGGCTGCCCTTCTGTATCTTTCAACAGAGCGTGAGACAGAGGGTGGGCTGAGTGTGACTGGAGTTTCTTCAATCAATTACCGAGAGGTGAGATTGAGGGACGTTACGACACTTGGAGTCAGGTACGTTCCCGTTTCCCTATGCACCCACGGGGTGGGTTTCTACCATCATCACAGGACACGTCACCCTATTCTGTACATTGCACTGTAAGGCTCCCTTGCCTTCCTCCTTGCACTTATGCCAGACGGGTTGGACGCACTAATGCACCATCAACTGTGCACCCTGGCATACTTCCTCTGTACCATCCCCCTTGTCGATTTCTAAACCGGGTATGAGATATGGGTTTCAATCATTATTCATTGAGTGATATTAGTCATGGGGCGAGTGATTGTTCTTTCATTCCATTTGAGTGACTGTAAGTTGAGTACAACATTCCTCGTCCTCGACGAATTTCCTGCGATTCCTTCAACCAGCTACCTCCCTGGGTGCTGCCACGTGGTCCCTGCCACGAAGGACGTGTGCTGTGAAGATGCCTTGGTATCTGCTACAGCCGACAACGACAGTGGACGTGCCATCGACAGTCAACCTTGATTCTCGACAACATGGGCCAAGTTTTTCTAACCCTACACCCTGTTTCTCAGTGACGGTCATGTTTTAAGTGTGGGGATGTTAGTGGATGGTCTGTTGTGTGGTATTAGGTCCTTGTTTCTCGGTTAACCCTACCTGTTAAGGTTTTAAGTGTGGGGACGCATCCTTGCGCGTCTACATTGCATATCCCTGTGCATATGCCTCAACCTGCTAATGCCTCTATGCCATGACTTTCTTTTACCTTGCTGGGGTCCCTTCCCACCCATCCGTCCATTTTTCACCCACCCTCGGGGCTGTTCCCTTGTAGCTTTTCTTTATTCCCTGATTTTACTGTCCTGCCAGGTGCACACACCCTATGTTCAGCAAACTTCCAATCTGACTTTACAAACATGTTCATCTCTTTGAACTGACCCTTTGTCCTTTTTACCAACCCTTGTTCCGGTGCACGGTTCTCGAGTTATTAATTTTTGAAGCATTTTGTGTAAATCGGTCAGTTTTCCATGTGAAGGCACTTTGCTTGCTTCGGAACTCTGATATGACGTCATAGCCCTGACAACAACTTTTCCCCTGACATTTTTTCTTTTTACTCCATGTCCTTCCGATGCACGGTTTGTCCAAGATTAATTTTTGCGGTTTCTCGAGACTTTTTCGTGCGTCTTTTTGACATTTTTTCATGTGAACCGTGTCCATTGCACCTTCCCCCACCTTTTTCCTTTTTCCTCCACCCTCTTTCGACTTTTGGAATTTTAATTATTAATTTTTATATGTGTTTTCGGGTGTATTTTTGGTGTTTTTTGCATGTGAACCCCTTCTACTTTCACCGGAACTGCGTTCTAACATGACAACCCTGTGCCACCCCTGTGCCACCCCTTCCTATAGACATTTTTCCTTTTTCCTGCATGTCATTCCGGGCAGCGGTTTGTCCAATATTAATTTCCGATTCCATTTTTAGTTCTGTTTTTTGGGTTTTTTCCATGTGAATGCATCTTATCTCAATCGGAACCCTGTTTTAACGTGATAGGATTGTCGGGCACGTATTTCTGCACATTTTTCCTTTTTCTTGCCCCTCGTTCCGTGGCACGGATCTTCCGATATTCATTTTCGTTTGCGTTTTTTGACCCATTTTTTGCGTTTTTTGCATGCGAACGCAAAAAATGGGTCCAAAAACCCCAGTTGCATGTTTTCCTTGTCTTCTCCCTGCTGTCTTGCCCAATTTTTATTTTTACGACATTTCATTTCGATGCCCGGATTGTGAGATATTAATTTTTCTTTATTTTTACGTGTTTTCGCGCAATTCGTCCCGCGCGTGAACTCGCCCGTTTTTTATTTTACACGTTTCCACATGCCCTAATCACATCCGTGTGCCTTGTATTGACATCCCGGCACTATTTCGATCCTGTCACGGTAAATTTTTGTACCCCGCCCCGCACACGCGCACGGGACAGGGGCACGCCTTTCTTTTATTTTAATTATTCATTTTACTTCCCTTTTCACCGATCCCCCCCCGGGCACCCTCCCCTATCCCCCCACCCCCACCTGTCTCTCTTCCCGACCCCTTCCCCCCAACCCCCCGCCCCCCCCCCCCCCCTCTCCACCCCCACCTATCCCTTATTTCAAGCCAAGGTGGAAAGATTGCAATCTCTCATGGATTTGTTATGGTCTTCTTTTGAGCAGTATCAAGAATATGTTCCACCAGATCATTCCTTTTTTGTCCATTATCAACAACAGAAGTTGGCCTTCTATATAAAACTTTCCACGATGGATTTACCTATTCCAGAGGATGGATGGAGTGGGGCATGGTCATCAGATTTGCTGATAGAAGTCGTGAGGATGGTTTTTGAAGACTCTGTCACTCCAGATACGATACTTCTGTCCTATATGTATTTGAGGGGTGATTTACTGATTCTAGATGATGAAGATCTGGCTTGGTATGTTGAGATGTGGTATTGCAAGTTTCTTTTTATGTCCGACATTTGGAGTTGAGGATTGATGACATATTCCAGGGATATTCTTCAAAGGTGGCTGAGTGTCCTGAGTTTTCATGGCACACTATGGTTGATGCTGTCATTTTGAATCACTGACAGATCAAAGCTTCAGCTCATGCCCAGAACACTAACCAACTGAGGGTGGATCTTTTAGCTGATCTCTCCAACCAACCTTCATTTGATACTTCTTTCTTTGAAGCTTATCATCGTAGATCAGCTTTAGGTCCGTCCTTACCATGCCTAACTCATTATCAACAAATGGCTCATAGGTATGATGCTTATATTTCCCTTTTTTAATCTAACCCAAAGGTAATTTTACCCCTTCTTTTCCAACCTCAAGGATCTCCTCAAATTCCTATTTTTACCCATTGTTCTTTTATTGAAGATCGAGTTTTTCTACCTCGTGATCCTTGTCCTTCCCCATCCCCTGACATTCTATCAACTTTTCCTGCTTATCTTTTAACGCCTTTTTTAACAGAATCTCCTCAATTTTCAGCAAATCCATCTTTAATCCATTCTTCATTTTATGATTTTTCCTATCCATCGCTTCATCCTCTTTCATTAGTCCCTCTTCCATCTTCTAACACTTCTATTCCTAATCCTCCTTAGTTGGTTAGTGGGTATCAAGGTTTTGATCAGAAGATTCTTCGAAGAAGAGGCTGGAGTTCAAATGATTCCCTTACTAGACCTCAAATCAATTGGCCATTGATCCCAGGAGAATGGATAAGTGCTAGTCAGGCTTATCAGAATTATCTGCATTTTGCTCAGCAGTATTCTCAGTCTGCAGATCCTTTTGTGCGCTTAATTGCTCATTTTACTTGGTACCTGGTGTATATGCATAGGCATTCTCATAATGATTCAAAACCTATTCCAAAGTTGTGTATGAATGTCAATGTGAGCATTGATTCCCAACAACTGGATGTATTGTACTTTCATGCCCTCTGTTTGCCTAGCAGATACCTTGTCTTATTGGAAAGGATGTGCTGCCTTTAGTTTTTTCAGAATCCTCCCAAGACATTTGTAGATGAATCCTTGTCCATGGATCGTTTTTGAAATCACCAATCTTTCAAGACGGATCATCTCCATTGATACCTTTGCCATGTATGGTGGATGATTTTTAATGATAAATCTCTCTTTTTGGAGGAGTCATTCAGATGGTTGTGTTGTGTGTAGTGTTTGTGTTGTGGGTTAATTTATGTGATAAGATCGTGGTGGTTACCTATTCGATTTGCTTTCGTGAGAGCTACATTTTTGGAGAATTGCGGTGATGGTGTCGCTGGTTGGATAGTTGTTGATGCAGAAGAAGAAGAAACCTCTTATATCCTTTACAAGTTTGTTGTGATTTCCAGTTTGATAAGAAGTGTTAATGTATAAAGGGTTTTCCTTTTGTTGTATTCTTTATATCAGATACAGGTTATAAGTTGGGGTCGTGGTTGGATGGACTGTTTTTGAAGATTTATTGAAGATCAAAGTTGAGATCTTAAATGAACTTGTATTCCCTTTTTCTTGGGTCACGAGAGGACGCTTCCTTATTAAGTGTGGGGATATGTTGAGTGTTGAAATGAACTATTTTTTGGCTGATTTTTGTTGTTTTTGAGAGCTGAATGGTTGATTAGTTTGGAAGTGGTTTGAGAGTGTTTTGGATAGGTTGGAATGGTTTTATTAAGCTCATGATGTTTATTAGTAGAGATGTGAAGTTCTAATGATGTTCTGATATGTTCTGTTTGGTCCTGATAGCTTCTGTTGAGCTTCTATTTTGTTCTGTTTTCTCTCTGTATGGAAGGATGGAGTATTGATTGATAAGGTTTGAGATTGTTTGAAAGCTTATTGAGTGATTTTTGATGGTTTGGAATGGTTTTGGTATGAGTTATGTGGTTCTGATGCTTTCTGTTGACCTTCTGTAATTCTCTAATGAGCTTCTGTAGACCTTCTTTATGCCTCTGTATGTGTTCTGTTGGATGTGAGTGTAGCTTGGGAAAGTTTTCTAGCCTTAGAAAGAGGTGAATACAAGTGCAAAAGAGCTAAAAGAAGTCAAAGAAGTAGCTGCTGAAGACTCAAGTAAAGACTGGAGTGAAGTGACAGTGGTGAGCTATAAAAAGACACTGTAGTGGCTCTGGTGCCTCTTCATATCAGACATACCTCTTGGGAGGTGCATCCACGACCTAAGAAGGATTATTGAGGATTATTATTGAGTGATTGTAGTGAGGATATGATGTACTATTGATGGAGAGAGAGAGAGAGAGAGTCAGAGATAGCCAATTCTATCAAAACAGTGTGATTGTATATGAGAGAGTGAGAGAGAAGACTATGAAGATATTGAAGATGAATACTATGTGATGTATTTCCATTCAAAGATGGTGTATTCCTATGCTTTCTTTGTTATATTGATGGATTTTATGAAGATGTTGAAGAATATGGTTGATTCTATCAAATCCGTGGGAGATCTACATGATGCTGCATGAAGATTTGTTGTGCCTGGTGTTCTTTTCTTCATTGTGATCATATAAACCCTAATAAAAAAGCTTGTTGATGTTACAAGATAGATTTTCTTGCAAGAGAATTCCCTTTTCCTTGGTGTTCCTCTTGGGGCTCCACTACAAAGGGGACTCATCCAAACCAGAAGGGGATAACACAAAGACATCAACCACGAATGCAAAAGCTCCCACACGGACAAGCCTAGCAGACAAAAGCATGACATATCCAACCACTGTAGCTCGCAGCCATAAAAGCATAAGCATACCTCAGAGCCATAAATGCATAAGCATCCGCAAAAGATAGGAGTATATATAACTTTGCAGTGTCTCATACCATGTATTGACATATATGTCTAGCCAAGAATGGCAGGTGGTAAATAAACCTACAAGAATCAAGCTCCAATAAAAGCCTAAATATCTCTGTAAAAGCATCCAGGTAAGAGGCTCTGTAAAATACATAGCAACAAATCATGTGCATACATCGGTGGGCATAAAGATTGTGGGAGATTTTACTCAACCGCCAAGACCCACGGACCACTTATTGTTTCAAGTGTTTCAAGCTGAGCACTAATGGCTATCTCTCACATAGCTGACACGCCATCCATATCTACAGGTGTAGTGAGCTTACCTCCATGCCGATCGAGTTATCTCCTCTCCCGCGCACTCCGGTAGCTCCACGATCCAAGTGCAAGCTTCAAGCACGCTCCCTCCTCAAGCTCCACGCTCGAAGCTCCATTGCCACAAGCAAGAGAAGAGAAGAGAAGAGAAGAGAAGGAGAGAGGAGAAGATGGAGAGCTTCTCCTCCTAGTCCCTCACCCTCACACACTCACTCCCTCACACTCTCACACTCCTTCTCTCAAGCACAAGCTCAGGCAAGCAAGAAGAAGAAGAAGAAGAAGAGGAGGAGACCCACTTTTGGCCACACACAAAAATGAGCTTCTCATTCACTTTTCAACTTTATATACAAAACCCTAAATCCCTTTTGGGTGGTCATCCGCTTTATCCCCTTTTTTAAATGGCCGGCCGTGGCCTAGGCCCTTTTTCCCATTGTCCTCCTATCTTTCTAGCTTCCTTCCTACCACCCATCTACCTTTACAAATTGCAGGGATGAGATCCCGACGCTATTTAAATTAAATCATGATGCACTTGCGCTCTTTTACAAAAGTATTGACTTGCGCTTTTTCTTGTGTGCCTTTTTCCTTTATTTAGGACTTTTCTGCACTTCTTGCATTTCCATATTTTTCATGGCGCGCCTTCGTCTTCCGTTTACTTTTGCCTTGGCCTTTGTCTTCTGCTTTAGATTTTTCGAAATTTCCACCTTGTTCATCTGAGGGTTAACAAAGATCAATTGCTCTCCCTGACATACACGAACAATAGCAGCCCAAATAGCATAGATGCCATACAATAGAGAAGCATGACGGCCATAACTATAAATCCCAAGCACTATCCAAGTCCACTGATTAGTAAGTATCCCACATATCAAATGCAAACAAGCAATCACACCTCAATAGGCAACTACCAAAACAAGGGAGCAGTTCATTGCTCAATATCTGTAAGTGCATCCAAGTAATAGCCAAGATGTATAATCAGAGGATCAAATCCCATATAGCATCCAAGGTCGTAACAAAAAAAGCCAAGCCGTAATGGAAAAAGCCAAGTTAATGTCCAATTGCTCAAGGGAATACTCAAATGAATGTCGAGATGAGCTCAAACAACTGCCATGCACAACCAAAGCATAAAGCATTCACCAAGACATCATAACCTGTACTAGGTAGCCTAGGCATAAACCATGTCATAAATGAAATGCCAGCTATAAAGAAGTGACAGTCAAATCCAAATGGAGCTCTAATCTCAGCTCAAAAGCAATCCAGAGCATAAACAAGACATGCGGCATAGTCCAAATACATCATGACATGATACCGAGCAGCTGGGAGGACCTTGTACCGATAGGCATAGCTCAACTGTAGCATAAATAGCTTCAGCCCTGAAGTTTCTAGCAGCATATAACCTCTATAAATTGAGAAAATCATTGCTCAATCCAAGCTCAAATCCATAGGCAAACCATAAGCATACATTCCCGTATGTATAGGTACCAACCGGGCATCAAATGCCAAGATTTGTAAGCATAAAATTAAAGTAACAGGTGGCTACCCTATTTTGGACAGATCAACTATTCAAAATAGTCAATGGCTAAGCTAAAATAGCTCCAAATGCATCTCACATAAGAGACATAACATCCACAAGTGATCCGGTATCAATAGACATTAGTAGAAGCATCACATAAGCCATAGGCACACAAATACATGCTGTCTCAGACCTAAAATCCATTGCAAAATATTCTATCATTAGAATTTGGTAAATCTGGCATCACTATCGCGTTTAGAGCATGCCAAAACCCCAACTTAGACTCTTACCTTACCTGAATTGGGTTTCGAATGCCCGAGATATGACAAAAAGAGTGATTTTTGAGCTATTTTTGCAAACAGGCACAAATAAGACGCGAGCATGCTGTTGTACTTGAGGGGCCAAATCAGGGTAGATAGGGGGTAAGAAAGAGCCCAATGAATGCCTACAATAGCCCTACACAAGCCTAGGACAAGTCCAAGCAAGAGGTGAAGAGAACAAGATTTAATGATGGAAGCTATGGCTGCCTCTTCATGAAACCTTGCTGTTCATGTCAAAGAATGGCTGAGAACTGAGTGAGAAGCAAGCTCTCATACCTCGTGTAGATGCCGGGGAAGGTTGGGAAGCGCTCGCAAAGGACTTGCTCTGATACCAGTTGAAAGGGATGCAGGAGACGCGGGAGAGAAGAGCATACACAATGTAGGTGCTGTCAACAATGTTATGATAGCCTTATTGCACTTTCATATATATATGAATAAAGAATATGGGCAGTCATTGTACACGGGTAGGCCCAAGGGCCTTTCACCCCAAAAATTGGACTTTCCCTCTTGAGCATGGAAGGGTGTTGGTTGAGAGGATTGATCAAAGGTTGTATACCCAGTGAGTGTACATTAGTAGTCAGTCTGAGGTATGGTTTCACACTCTCTTTGTCCATTTGGTAGAGTTAGGAGTCTAGCTAGGAGGATTATATTTGGCATTGCAACAATACCCCCTATATATATGACTAGGTTTTTGGCAATGGGTGCAATGCCTATTCTTTGTAGGAATGGCTTGTCAATTTGTTTCTTAGTGCTATCTTGAGAGAGATTTCTAAGATTGATTATTATCCAAATGGCATGATTAAGAAGTCTATTTGGTTGAGAATTATAGATCCCTCTAAACAATTCAAGGTATCACTAATCCTCAATGTACGAAATTGATTCTTGAAGATATTTCATTCAATGTGAAGTATTCTACACACATTTTCCATGAATCATCCTTGTCCTTAACCAATATTACATGTAAATAAGTAGATCAATTAGTCTAAATTAGTCCCATTTCTAGGAACTTAGAGTTGGACTAACTCTTTATGGTGCTATTTGGTGGATTATTGTGTGACACCAAGTTAATGGCATGATTCTTACATTGTGGAGAAGGCACCCATGTGTGACAAAGGTAACATCAGTGCTAAAGGAGTTCCCAATCACCTCCACCTTGGAAACTAAAAATAAGGGGGTACTCGTCCTTTCATCCTCAAGCCAATAGGTCTAGGATTTTTGTGGCATTATTATGCTATGCTTATCATAAGTTAGGATTTTTGGGAAAGGACTATATGTAGGTATGCCTACTTTATCATTTTGATTCTGAATTGATAAGAAGAATTAAGAAGATATGTGACTATTGGATCATGGGACCAAGAGAAGCCATCGATAGTTCAACTCGCTCCAAGGCCTAATGGAAATGCTAAAGTGATTGACCGAAAAGGGCACTACTTCGTATCCAAGGCCAAAATCTTAGTGAACAAACCCAAGCATGTTGTTGCTTCATCACCCTAGGCACAAGTGCTTAGAGGTGCCTTGAGATAGGAAATTCCTCGATGGTTGTGATAGGAATGTAGAACTTTGTGATCCTCATTTTTTGGATAGGGATGGATCCTTGAATGCTAGACAAGAGATGAAATGACCTTGAGGAGTTGGGAGTCCTTGCAGAGATTGTAGTGGTTTCATGCACGCATGCGCGCACACACAAAGATGCATGGGCTAACAATGCATATCACCTAGTTGCTTGTATTTGGAATGTTCTAGTTGATGCATGGGCTAACAATGCATGTCACCTAATTGTTTGTATCTGCCAAACAATGAAATTTGCTATGATTTCTTCTTTTTTTAGTGGCCAAAATAAAGGGGTACTAAGCATCCTACCAAGGATGCGTTACTTTCTTCTTTCTACTCTAATTTTTCTCAAGAACATAATATTGAGAATATAAACGTCTCTTTTTGATTCCAAAAGAGTAAATATGGTTCCTTTTTTTAGGGTAATTGAGATTTTGCAAATTTCAAGTAGAATCCACAACTCTTAGTCACGAACTATTATTTGAAGACAATATTAGAATGCATGTCAAATTTGACTTCTAAATATTGCCAAGGTTGGATCATAAATATCCCATAGTCATAGTGTTTGAAGAATGGCTCAAGGCTAGTTAGTCACCCAAATCATGGTGTTTATGATGGGTGGTAAACACTTGCAATTTGCTCCTAAATATGAGATGTTAGTATCCTAGTTCAAGATAATAGCTAAATTAACCTCATTAGCCAAATGTGAATTCCTAGGTGTGATACAACCATTTGCCCTACATAGAATAGGTGGTAGAAGAAGTTTAGTCATTTAAAAATTCAAAGCCTTCCAGAGTTGTGCACACAGTTTCAATGTCTACAGAGAGTTGGATATGGTTGTAAAAACATGTCCCAATCTTGCCAATGTAGATGCATTTAGCTCAAAGAGATTTCCTTATACATCACAAGAGAAGAGATCCTCTATCTTACAACAATCTTGTTGAGCTTCTATACTTCCTAGTATCTTAAGGAGCATTTAAAGCATGGAATATGAGACCTATGAAAGTCAATTACAAAGGCCAACATATTCATAATCTTTTGGCGAGCATTCTAGAATCTAGATTGTTTATGTTGGCTTTTGTTAATAACTACAACTTCCCAAAATATAAAGCAAGAATGTATAAAGTTTACCACCTTTGAAAGCCAATGTCACGTTCGGGATTACAAGAATTTTTTTTTTAAAAAAAGTGGCTTTTGATGATATTTCTTCTTCACGGCTATGGAAATTGATGTCGGCCTTCTTCCAAGAGGATATGTCATCCGTGTAGACTGCGTATAGCTATATGTGTGCTGAAACTTAGCTTTGTCAGAGCACAGGTGTGAATGGGGGCTTATAGGGAGGTAAAAAAACTGGTTCAGGAGTTGCTGTGTATGAACTCCCGCTATGGGAGAGATTTAAAACCTTGGGAATTTAGTCTTTGTAGCTTAGTAAGCTTTAAGCTTGAAGCTTTATAAAAAAACGTGTTCAGACTTAATCAAATTGACTAGGACGTCAATATGAATCAGACGGCGCCGCCAATTTGTCCTGTCGCTGTAGCATCGTCAATTTCCAAGTGCTAAGATTTTTTTAAAAAGCTTAAGACTTAATGGTGCCCCGAGAGGAACACCAAGGAAAAGGGAATTCTCTTGCAAGAAAATCTATCTTGTAACATCAACAAGCTTGTTTATCATGTTTCATATGATCACAATGAAGAAAAGAACACCGGGCACAACAAATCTTCATGCAGCATCATGTAGATCTCCCACGGTTTTTAATAGAATCAACCATATTCTTCAACATCTTCACAAAATCCATCAATAGAACAAAGAAATCAAAGGAATACACCATCTTTGAATGGAAATACATCACATAGTATTCATCTTCAATATCTTCATAGTCTTCTCTCTCAATCTCTCATATACAATCACTCTGTTTTAGTAGAATTGGCTATCTCTGACTCTCTCTCTCTCACTCCATCAATAATACATCATATCCTCACTACAATCTCTCAAAATCACTCTCAATAATCACTCTTAGGTCGTGGATACCCCTCCCAAGAGGTATGTCTGATATGAAGGGTCACCAGAGCCACTACAGTGTCTCTTCACAGCTCACTACTGTCACTTCACTCTAGTCTTCTCTTGAGTCTTCAGCAGCTACTTCTTCCACTTCTTTCAGCTCTTTTGCACTTGTATTCACCTCTTTCCAAGGCTAGAAAACTTTCCCAAAATCACACATACATTCCACAGAACACTTACAGAAGCATACAGAACAGTCTACAGAACAGTACCAGAACAGCTACAGTATAGAACAGAACAGAGACAGAACAGAGGCAGAAGCTCTACAGAAGACCTACAGAAGGTCATCAAAACCTCATAACTCATTCTCAAATCATTCCAAACTCTCACAAACCATTCAATAAACTTTCACAATATCTCATTCTTCATCAATCAATACTCCATCCCTCCTTACAGAAGACAATCAGAACAAAACAGACCAAAACAGAACAAAACAGAAGGTATACAGAACCATTCAGAACCTATCAGAACATCACAGAACCATCAACAAACATCATGATCTTCCAAACACAATCATTATCATCCAAAACACTCTCAATCCACTTCCAAATCAACCAATCATCCCATAAAATCAACCATTCAGCTCTCAAAAACAACAAAAATCAGCCAAAAAACAAGTCATTTCAACACTCAACATATCCCCACACTTAATAAGGAAGCGTCCTCGCGACCCAGGAAAAAGGGAATACAAGTTCAAAAGAGCTCAACTTTGATCTTCAAAGGGGAAAATGCCCTATCCTCAATAAAGGAAGAGTAAGTGAAAATAGGAATTTGAGGGAAAGATGAAGGTTGGAAAAGAAGGGGTAAAATAGTGGAATTAGATTGACAAAGGGAAATATATATAGCATAGCGGTGAGCCATTTGTTGGTAATAGAGGAGGGTAGGAACAGAAGATCCCAAGAGAGATCGTCTATGATAGGCATCAAAGAAGGTAGCATCAAATGGATTATGTTTGGAAAGATAGGTTAAGAGATCCATCCTCAGTTGGTTAGTACTCTGTACAAAGGTAGGAGCTGTGTTTTGTCTTTGATTGAGGACCACCGAATCAATCATTGAATGCCACGAATTATCCTGACAATCAGCTACTTTGGAGGAATAACTTTGAAACATATCAGCTATGCGCAACTCCAAATGATTGACATAGAAAACAGCCTGTAAGACCACATCCCCCACATACCATGCCATATCTACCTCATCTGGAATTAACAAATCTCCTCGTAGATACATGTATGACATCAACATGGTGTCTTGCGTGACAGAATCTTCAAAGACCATTCTGACTACCTCTGTCAACAACTCAGCAGACCAAGCCCCACTCCAGCCATCCTCTGGAAAAGGTAAATCCATCGTGGAAAGCTTCATGTAGAAGACCAACTTCTGTAAGTGGTAGTGGACAAAGAAAGAATGGTCAGGTAAGACATATTCCTGAAACTGTTCAAAGGTAGACCATAACAAGTCCATTCTGGACTGCAATCTTTCCACTTTATCTTGGAATAGAGGGCACAAAGTAGCCTGTCTCTGTAGGGCAGCCAAATCCTGCTGTGAAAGAGAAGAAATTAATGGAACAGGAGGGCTTGGAGGAACAGAGCGGGACTTTGCAAGCTGATCGTGCAACTGCTGGATTTGGGAGGCTTGGTTGGCCACTGTGTCATTAGCCATCTGTAAAGCTGAAAGCTTGTCATTTAAGATAGCTTGGAATTCCTTCGCTTCACTGGACATCCTCTCCTTCTCTGCTGAAAGGCTAGTAACCTGTGACTGAGCCTCGAATAACTGGGTCTTCAATGAAGAAATCTCATCGCTTTGGGTGGCAACCAGTTGGGTTTGCTGTTCCATTTGCTTAAATAAATCTGCTAGGGTATCCTTAGC
Source organism: Lygodium microphyllum (assembly GCF_053477565.2). Taxonomy (NCBI): domain Eukaryota; kingdom Viridiplantae; phylum Streptophyta; class Polypodiopsida; order Schizaeales; family Lygodiaceae; genus Lygodium; species Lygodium microphyllum. The sequence continues at coordinate 8,639,529 of NC_141153.1, read as the reverse complement.
AGAAGCTAACTTAGATGTTGCCTGATGCAACTGGTCTTTGGACTGCATGAGCTCTTCATAGAAAGATGCGTACAGCTGTTGAACACAGGCTGTCATTGACAACTCAATGGAACTTTGAATATCCTTGCAGAGGAAAGGAATGGCATCTCCTGAAACGAGACTGTTCAGGGAGGGAACTGAGATCTCCAAAGATCCTTCTCGATGTGCTCGGAACAGATTATTGCAAGTGAGATACCCAGGGAGTTCACTGCCAGAAGTAGCAGGGATAGGTACTGAGGGAAGTACAGCAGGGGCTTTATCCGCTACCCTCTTCAAGCATTTACGCTGTATGACCAAGGGAGGCGGAGAATCATCATCCTCAATGTCAATCGGTGCTGACTCTTCTGAAGGTGGAGGAGGAGGTACTGGATCTGATGGAGGAGGTGGAGGCACAGTCTTTTGTAAACCTGAATAGGTCAAGAAGGCAGACAAATATGATCCGTAGGTAACATTGGTAACATTACCCCTGGTGACTTTAACAAAATGCTGATCCATTTTAGTAAGGAGGTATGTGCTCCAATCAATGGCAACTCCTTTTAGCACCATCCTGGAAGCTGTGAAAAGCTCTTTGGACAAATAGTGGGATGGCGTTTTGGCAGGCATGAACCTGTCCTGAAGGAACTGACACATCGTCTTCCATACGGGATCAGTAATCATAGAAAAAGAAACTCCTGAAGAGTTTATCACTTTCTTAACATCAAGGACTTCCCTTGTCTGCTTCTGCAACAGCTTGAAAATCTCTTCATTAGAGAAGAGCTGACGAGTGGTCACAAAAGGTTCTCCTTTGAAAGGTAAAGACAGAGCCTTCCCTAAGCCTCGAGACGTCAATGTCATAGACATTCCTTGGACTACGCCTGTCTTCTTGCTGTAAGAGGCCAGGAACTCATCACATAACGACGGATCCTCTGGAAGTAATGGAAAAGGAGTGGCCACAAAAGCAGCAAGTCCTGCCTTCGTGAGGGGCTCAAAAGTAAGTAGGGACGAGTAATCCCTACTAACTAGTGGGACGTACTAGATAGGGGGAGGAGCATGAGAAGGCGCCATTCAGATGGTTACACACACACCACAAACACAGACAATCAAGGAGAATGCCTGCAAAGCAACAGACAAAAACCAAGGATAAGAGAATTACCAATCAAACGTGACACGACCTACTAACCCCAAGCAAACCACATCCTAGAAAAAATTTGACATGACCTTGAGACAAATGCGACCGAAAGCTTCATGTGATGCATCAGACAAACACCCTGAACCTCGTATCAGGAAATAAAAGAAAAAAAGAACTGCATACCGTACCCTTAACCGTAACTAAGACAGGAAACCAAAACCATACCATATCCGACACAAATCAAAACTACATCTGTGATAGAACCAAGACTAGACCATGGAAAATAACACTAATGACTGCGTATACCCATCCCACGAAACGCTTCATTAAAAAGGGGAATTAAGTGCAGTGAGGGGGGAATTAATTTAATGAAGGGTTGATTTTAATCAATTATTAAAAATGGGTGAATTTTTATTAGGTGATAAACCTTAGCAAGAAAATGGTGGTTCCTTATTATAAATTTATTTACCAATTATTAGGTTAAGCAGTGCAGTTATTCGATTCCCGGACTTCGATTCTCGACTGGGTCTCTAAATGCAATTCATTAATTATAAATTAAGGTGATGTGGAGCACTTTGTTGCCAGCGCGTGCTCATGTGACGGCTGGTTTATTTTAATTTAAAATTTAAAGTGCCTCTTTAGTACACATAGTGCGTGCTAAGTGAACGGCTGGTTGATTTTAATTTAAAAAGTATGTGTGTTTAGCGCGAATGCGCGTGGAAACTGTGGGTGAATTAAAGGGTTCATTTTAACAATTAATTTGTGATTAAGGGGGAAATAAAAAATAAATAAAGCACATAAAATAAATACCTGGAAGGGGTGTGTATGTAATGCAGGAATGCGCACGGAAGAGTTCCAATAAAGGAAAAGTAAAGAGCACTGATGAAACAACAATGACAACACCTTAGCAGATGTGTTGATTTGGTGTGTGTTGGTTTGTTATTTTTATTTATTTTTTTATTTTTAGTTGTGATTATTTATATTTGAATAAAGGAAAAATGATGAAGGGAGGTGAGGGAAATTTTTGAGAATTGTTTTTAAAAAATTTTAGAATTTTTTACAATTTTTTAAATGAATTTTCTACATTTATGGGCAATTTAGGGGTAAATTTAGGAAATGTGGAATTTTCAGAAATTATAGGGTAGACAATTTCCAGCAGACAAATTCCCAAAAATTGGCAAATGGCAAAATGAATTTTTAGAAATTTTTCTGAAAATTTTTTATGGAAAAATTAATGTAGTGATTAATTAAGTCACCTAAATCACATTAATCAAATAAGTCAGTTAAACATAAGTCAATGAAGTCAGGTTAGTCTACCTAAGTCTAGTCAGGTTAGTCAAGGTTGATTAGGTTAGTCTACCTAAGTCTAGGGTGGACTAAGTCAATTAGGTTAGTTTGGGGTCAGTCTAGGTTAGTTAAGTTAGTCTAGGTAAGTTCTAACTAACCTAGGTGAGACTAACTAACCTAGGGTTAGTTAGTGGGGGGGAAGACTAACCTGAGGTAGGTTAGTTGACTAACTACAGTTAGGTTAGGGTTAACCTAACCCTAGTGAGGTTAGTTTTTAACCTAACCCTAGTTAAGTTAGTTTTTAACCTAAGTTAGTTAAGGTTAACTAAAGCTAGGTTAGTAATTAATCACAATTAGGTTAGTGTTAACTAATCTAAGGTTAGTTGCTAACCTGGGGCAGGTGAGAGGGTGGGAGGAGGTGGCAGAGGGGGAGGAGGCGGTGGAGGAGAAGGGAGCCGCTGGGGGGGGGCGGGGGAGGAGAAGGGAGTCGCTGGGGGTGGTAGGAGACGAGGGAAGAGGAGCTGCGGGGGGGCGAGGGAGGAGGAGGGAGTCGCTGGGGGGGGCGAGGGACGAGGGAAGAGGAGCTGCGGGGGGGCGGTGGAGGAGAAAATGGCGGCGGGCGGGGGGTTGGAAGGCGCCACCGGGGGGGGGGGGGGGGTAGGAGAGAAGAAGGCGGGGAGAGGCAGTCGCTGGGAGGTAGGAGGCACTGCCCATGGGGGGCCATGGGGGGAAGGGGTGGGGGGAAAGGGTGGGGTTATGGGCGGGGTAGGGATCCCAGGAGGATAGGGGGTGCCCGAAGGAAGGGGAAGGGTGGTAAGGGACGGGTGCGTACCCTCGTCCCGCGCACGTGCGCAGGGCGGGGTAAAAAAATTTGCCGTGACGGGATTGAAATGGCACGGGGAAGACGGTACGGGTTACGCAGACACGACCGAGGCGCGTGGAGATTTGTAAAATCGAAAAAGGGCGCGTTCACGCGCAAAACGAGCGCGAGAAAAAACGTAAAAAGAAAGAAAAATTAATAACTCCCAATCCGGACGTCAAAACGAAATAGCGTAAAAACGAAAAGTGGGTAGGACGACAGGGGGGAAACAAGGAAAATACAGGATGGGGGTTCCGGGAGGGGTAAAGGGCGGTCACGTGCAAAAACACAAAAAACGAACCAAAAACACAATTTAAAAATTAATATCGAAAGATCCGTGCATCGGAATGAGGTGCGGAAAAAAGGTAAACTGTGCAGAAAGATGTGCCCGCTATCATGTCAAAACATAATTCCGACTAAGGTAAGACGCGTTCACATGGAAAAAACCCAAAAAACAAACCCGAAAATGGGATCGAAAATTAATATCGGACGAACCGTTTACCTGAATAACATGCAGTAAGAAGGAAAAATGTCCGCAGAAAGGAGTGGCACATGGTTATCACGTTAAACCGCAGTTCCGGCGGAAATATGAGGGGTTCACATGTGAAAAACTCCAAAAATACTCCCGAAAACTCATTTAAAAATTAATAAGTAAAAATCCGGAAGTCGAAAAAGGGTAGAGGAAAAAGGAAAAAGGTGGGGGAAGGCACAGGGGACACGGCTGTCAAATCAAATTGGAATTCCAATGCAAACAGGGCAGGTTCACATGGAAAAATGTCAAAAATACACACGAAAAAGTCGTGAAAACCCGGAAAATTAATAACGGACAAACCATGTATCGAAATGATGCAGAATAAAAAGGAAAAATGTCAGGGAAAAAGCGCTAGTTAGGGCTATGATGTCAGAGCATGAGTCCGAAGCAAGAAAAATGCGTTCACATGGAAAATCGTCTAAATTGCGTAAAATGCTTCAAAAATTAATAACTCAAAAACCGTGCACCGGAACAGGGGTAGGTAAAAAGGAAAAATGATCAGTTCAATGGAAGGAACATGGCTATAAGGTTGGATGGGGACTTTGGTGAACGTAGGGTGCATTCACATAGCGGGACCTCAAAATCAGGGAATGAAGGAAAACTGCAGGGGAACAGCCCCAAGGGTGGGTGGAACATAACCGGATGGGTGGGAGGGAATCCCATTAGGGTAAAAGCAAGGCAAGGCATTCATGCATGAACAGGTTAAGGCATATGCAGAAAAGTATGCACGGGAGACGCGCAGGGACGCGTCCCCACACTTAAGACCTTAACGGATAGGGTTAACCAAGCAACAGGGACCTAGGACCATGCCACAGACCATCCACTAACTTCCCCACACTTAAAACATGACCGTCACGAAGAAACCAAAGTGTAGGGTTAGAAAAACTTGGCCCATTTCGTCAAGAATCAAGGTTGAGTGTCGATGGCACGTCCAGTGTGGTTGTCGGCGCGGGAGGGACCAAGGCATCTTCTCGGCACACGTTCGTCATGGCAGGGACCACGCGGCAGTACCCAAGGAGGTAGCTGATGGAAGGAATCGCAGGAAATTCGTCGATGATGAGGGATACTACACTCAACTCACAATCACTCAATTGAAATGAAAGAACAGTCACTCGCCCCATGACTAATATCACTTGAGGAAGCATGATTAAAACCCATATCTCATACCCGGTTGAGGAATCAACAAGGGGGAAATGGTGCAGAATGAGTATGCCAGGGTGCACAGTTGATGGTGCAGTAGTGCGTCCAACCCGTCTGGCATAAGTGCAAGGAGGAAGGCAAGGGAGCCTTACAGTGCAGTGTACAGAACAGGGTGATGTGTCTTGTGTTGACGGTAAAGACCCATCCCGTGGGTGCACAGGGAAAGTGGAACATACCTGACTCCAAGTGTCGTAACGTCCCTCAATCTCACCTCTCGGTAATTGATTGAAGAAACTCCAGTCACACTCAACCCACCCTCTGTCTCACGCTCTGTGGATAGATACAGGAGGGCAGCCTTTTCCTGAAACCCATTGATGTAATCCTCACAGTCGCTTGTGCAAAGGTTGTATGCCTTGTGCGCATTTGATGGTGCAACAGTGCATCCCGCCTTGTGCCGGCATACGGTGCGAGAAGGAAGGCAAGGAAGCCTTACAGTGCAGTGCACAGAAACAAATTGTGCTTTGTGCTTTGAGAGGCCCATCCCGTGCGTGCAACACTTCATTCACACTACTCACCTCTCATTTGATTTGAAGGGAAAAGGCTGGTCTCTTGCCCCACCCTCTGTCTCACTCTCTGTTGATAATTACAGAGGGCAACCCATACTCACTTCCCCATCCGGTTAGGATGAAAGCTCACATCACTCAAGGGGTTGTCGATGAAGATCGCGTCATCAGTTGTTGAAGAGGCGTACCCAGGGAGGTAGCCATCAAATCGAACATTGTGTTGGATAGGAATATGTCGTCTGCTAGAGGACAGTTAGTCACTTTGCAGAGAGACCCATGACACAGCGTACCAAGGGAGGCAGCTTCGGAATTGGATCCTAGGGATATCAATCAATGAATCCACTTTCTGGACTGTTGGGTGTTACCACCTTTTCCACAGCCAGCTTCCCGCCCAAGGGTGTTTACCACCTTTTCTTGGAGCGAGGCCTGCTATGACAGGGAATTGCTTCCTTTTCTCTCATAACAGAGTTGTTTGTTTGTTGTTTTTTTTTTTTCTTTTTCTTGTTTTCCCCTATTCCCGAGGGTGTTTCCACCTTTTCTCGAAGAATAGGTCGGCATGACAGGGACCTAAGTCATTTTCTCCCATGATCGATATGTTTTTTTTTTCTCTTTTTGTTTTTCTGCAAATTGAGCAAGGGAATGGTAGAAAAACCATGTGTCAAGACCAACCTCGCCACTGTCGCTGGTGGAAAATAGAGGATAAGAAATCAAGACTAGAAGGGGGTTTGGAGGGGACAGAGGGTTGCACCCTCTTCATCAGAAGTGATTGAAGAACGGCTATCAAAAGTAGCATCATAACAAGTACAGTGCCGCGCCAACGAGGGAAAGGATCAAGTGTCCGTAATTGTCAAGATCCCCAAGGAGGGAAGTACTTCTTTAGGTGATATCCATTGATCAGAAAAGGATCATTAGAGGCATCAACGGTCTGTACTTGGACAGAGCCATTAGGGTTGACTGCAAGTACCTTATAGGGGCCCATCCACCGCTGTTGGAGCTTACCAGGAAACTTGCCAAATCGTGAATCATAGGCTAGGACCAAATCACCTTCTTTGAACTCTTTGTGCTTGATGAAACTGTCATGGTAAGCCTTACGTCGAGTTTGCATGGCTTCCATGCATTGTAGAGCCATCCTACAAATTTCGTCCAAACATTCCAAGTGCAGGAGACGGCGTTGCAGTGAATCGTCATCCCCCAAATGCTCTTTGATCGCCACTCTCAAAGAGGGTAGTTCCAATTCAACAGGAAAAACAGCTTCTGTACCATACACCAACTGGAAAGGTGTCTGTCCCGTTGCTGCTTTATGGGAGGTTCTGTACGCCCAAAGGGCCTTTGTAAGTCGATCGTCCCAATCACGACGATGTGCGGCAATTGTTCTTGTCAGAATCGAGCAAAGGATGCGATTGGTGACTTCGACTTGGCCGTTGGCTCTGGGGTAATAAGGAGTGGACTTGCGATGGCGGATCTTATACAACTCTGTCAACTCTTCCATGACTTTGTTAAGGAAATGAGTGCCTCTACCACTTACCAGCTCTAAGGGACTGCCAAAACGGGTGATGATATTCTCGTACATGAACAGGGCCACGCTGTTACCATCGTCCCGCTTTAGGGCTTTAGCTTCACACCACTTTGTGATATAATCCGTACATACGAGGATGTATCGGTTCTGTTTCCTTCTGGTGGGAGGGTCGATCGGACCTACGAAGTCAATGCCCCACTTCTCAAACGGCTTCAACGGAAGGATAGGTTGCAATGGCATGGCACTTGTCTTCGTGGGTTTTCCCATTCTTTGACAAGCATCACATCTTTTACAATAATCATAGGAATCTTTGTGGATGGTAGGCCACCAATATCCCGCTAGCAGAGCCTTCCTGGCTGTAGCTTCTCCTGCAAAGTGACCCCCACATGGCTCGTCGTGGCAAGCCTTCAGAACAATCCCAATCTCATCTCCTGCAACACATCTTCTGAGCACTTCATCTTTGCCTTTCTTGTACAGTGCACCGCCTAGCAGGGTGTAGGGGGATGATTCTAGCATGAGCTTCTTCCTTTCCCGACTAGAAATACCAGGAGGGTACTGTTGGGTTGCCAACAGATTGGCAATGTCTGCATACCAGGGAGTTACAGTTTCTACCAAGAATAGGAAAGCATCAGGGAGGTCTGGATCATCTTGCTCCTCGTCTGCAGTTTGTGGGATACGCGACAGATGATCAGCCATGACATGAGAACGACCAGGCTTAGTAATCACCTCAAAGTCGAATTCCTGGAATAAAAGAAGCCATCTCATCAATCGTCCTTTCACATCTGCTTTGTTCATCAAGAAGGACAGGGCCTCATGATCCACATAAAATTTAAAGTGGGTGGATAGGAGCTAATGGCGAAACTTTTCCAAGGCAAACACCATTGCCAAGCACTCCAGCTCGGTTACTGTATAGTTCCGTTCCCTATCAGTGACTTTTCGGCTTGCATAGTAGATTGGTTGATCCAACTTGGAGGAGCCCTTTTGGCAGAGGACAGCACCTAAGCCTTCAATTGATGCATCAGTGTGTACATGGAACTCTTTCGTCCAATCAGGAGGTTGTAGAATGGGTGCCTCAATTAGACACTGCTTCAGAATGTGGAAGGCTTTGTCACATTCTTCTGTCCAAGTAAACTCTGCATCTTTCCTCAGAAGCTTGTGCAAGGAAGTTGCCTTTGTCGCAAAATGGGCTATGAACCTCCTGTAGTAACCCACATGGCCTAGGAATCCCCTCAACTGTTTGAGGTTGGTGGGTGCTGTCAGAGCTGCAATCTTTTCAATCTTTGCAGGGTCTGTTGATATCCCTTGTGCAGAGACAATGTGGCCCAACAGAACTCCAGAAGAGACCCCAAAGATGCATTTGTCGGGGTTGAGGGAAATCCCATACTCCCGGCATCGGTCAAAACATTGTTCCAGATGTTCCCAGTGTTCACAAATCAAACTATAGACACAAAAGTCATCCAAATATACCTCAATAAAGTTGTGCAGATGATTTTGAAATGCGGCCATCATGACTCGTTGGAAAGTAGCAGGGGCATTGCAGAGCCCAAATGGCATCACTCGGTAAGCGTAGATCCCCCATTCTGTGGTGAAGGTCGTTTTGGATTGGTCTTCTTCTACGATTTGGACTTGGTTGTATCCACTGAATCCATCCAGAAGGGAATAAAGCTCATGTCCTGCCACTGTGTCCAATAGTTGGTCTGTGAAAGGGATAGGAAAATGATCCTTCTTCGTCTTGGAATTAAGCTTTCGGAAATCCACACATATTCGCAATTTTCCATTCTTCTTGGGTACAACCATGATGGGTGAAACCCATTCACTGTTTGCCACTGGATAGATGAACTCGGCTTCCAGAAGCTTCAGCAGCTCCGCTTTCACCAATGTGGAATAATTCGGGTTCCTTCGCCTCTGTCGTTGCCGTACTGGCTTGGCATCAGGCTCCAAGTCAATATGATGTTGACATATTGTGGGATCAATCCCCTTTAGGTCTTTGTAAGACCATGCAAACACGTCCAAATTCTCTTTCAACAAGTTGTACAAAGTTGACAACTCCTCTTCTGGGAGACTGCTACCCACCTTCAAGTGGCGTTCAGTGCCTTCTGAATCCACAAAGGTTAACTGCCTTTCACCTTCTACTTCACGAATGAAGGTCCCGCGGACTGCTTCTGGGTACAGATCCGACTCCTTCAAGGGAGTGGTGTCCTCTTCTGATGTCCCACTAGAACCAACTTCTTCTTTTGGTGGAGACTTAGGTTGCTGCTTAAGACGTTGGAATGGGATAAGAGCCGTTTCGGGTTTGGTTTCAAAATTAATTACCTCTTGGCTTGAGGACTCATCTTCTGAAGACACATCCAGGAACGTCACATAACAGGGACCCTCTGATGCCTGTTGGGTTGGTGGGACTGGTGATTGTTGGCACGGTGCATCATCATCATCTTTCTTTGGCAAGGATGGGTTAGGACGGCAGGAGCCATACGTAAAAGACGGCTTATTCTTCTTAATCCATTTCTTATAAAGGTTTTGCATATGAGAAGATCCATTTACCAGACCAAATGGTACCATCACCATTCTGTCCCATAGCATGAGCTCATCGGCTTCTGATGCTTCTGGAACTTCGTCCTCAAATGTATCCTCTTCAGGTGGGATAGACTCTTCCGTTTCTCTTTCATAACCTTCTTCGTCCATTTAATATCCGACCTCTTCTATCTCTGTCTCTGCATCTGCTTCTGCTTCTGCTTCTGTCTCTGTAGGAGCTCTGTAACAGAAGAACAGATTCTCTGGTTCCTCTCCTGCCTCTGTCTCTGCTTCTGCTTCTGCTGTGACCATGTAACAGGGAGAGCAGTACATCCATGCTTCTATCTCACTGTCAGAAGTGATTTCAGAAGTCATTCCTGGTTCAGGCAGGAAGTATTCACCCATTGATAATGGCTTTGCCTCTTTTGGAAGTTGGCCTACAGTATCCACTGTTAAGGAATGTGCCACTGTTTTCTTGGGAAGGATCTGTTTGACAGCATCTTCGTCTGCTGATGTTCCATCCATAGCCTCGTTAGGGGAATCAGAAGATAATTCCAAGGAGGTGGATCCATGTCATTTTTGAGAACCATACAGTTTCAGCACCACTTTGTTGGGTCCTCTACCCAAGGTCAAGGTTCCTTTGAACCAATCCATCCTTGCTCGGGCTTCAAAAAGCCATGGTCTGCCCAGTAACAGAGGATAGGATGTACCATAAGAGTTTGGCTTCACCACCAAATAGGTCAGCCAATAATCTTTTCCAGCCACAGTAGTCTTCACATATGGAAGAATGCCCAAAGGCTTGATTCTACTCTGATCCGCCAGTCTGATGAGCCATTGGGTTGGTTGCACACCTTGTAGGCCTAGATCCTTCATTGTAACATCCGTCATAATGTTCACCGATGAACCACCATCAATCAGTGCATTTGCGATGAAGCAGCCTTCTATCCACACGCCAGTCTCTGGGGTACCCGGATCTAGGAAAGCATTAGCCACATCCACTTCTTTTACAGGCTCTGGAGCCTTGTTGGACTTTGTCACTGTTGAGGGAGCAATCCTTAAACCACGTCTTTTTGTCAGTATACTTTTGAATCTTTTCCGGCAACTGGGAGACAACATCAATAATTGTCGAAATGTGAGGTTTGGTCTAAAGGTATCTAGATCTCTGACCAGATCGTATTCCTTAATAGGATCCACTGGCTTCTCTAATCGGTTAGGGAATGGGGCAACACCCATTTTCATTTTCCCTCTTTCTTCCATCAGAGGAATTACAAGAACTTCTTCTGCCACTTGTGGCACTTCCTCCTCTTCTGTATCCTGGACCTCTGGTCCTGCCTCTGTAACTGTCTCTGTAACTCTTTGTGGCACTGTAGGGCTCTGTACGGCATTGTTAGGCTCTGTTCTGTTCTGTTCTTCTGGTGGAAGACTGAACTTCACTGTTCTGGCAGGAGGGTTATTTTCTTTCTGGGTAGGCGGTTCCTTCTGCTTTGCACGCGTGATGGCAGCAACTTCCAATTCCACCAAATTGGAGGTAGGCTCTTGGGCCTTGGCTGGACTATCAGTAGCACTGTTTTTCACTGGGGATGGGCTTGGACAGTCTTTTGCAGTGTGGCCTTCTTCTTTGCAACGACTGCATAAGGGCTTGTAATCCACTGACCTTCGAGGATTTGGACAATTTGGTGAGATGTGTCCCTTTTCTCCACATCTGTAACATTCCACTTTTGATCTCTGACCACCGCCAGACTGTCTTCCTCTGTAACTTTGAGAGGGAAATCTTCTGGGTCCGAAATTAGGACCAAACTCTCTAGGCTTAGGTCCAATATCTTGTGTTGTCATTTTGGATTCCAACAAGTTAAATCTTGCGTCTTCTTCCTTTCTTCTCCTATCATGCATCTCCTTCAGGGAGCAAATGTCCTCTGTATGATTCTTCCGCAAACAGTAGGAACAGAAGGCTCCAGGGATGGTTGGTTTCCGTGTGCATTCAGTGGCTAAATGGCCTGCTTGATGACACTTACCACACCAAGTATTTGACCGCATCACATCTCTTCCTGCTCCTGCAACGTTGGATATGCTCGCTGTGTTCACTTTCATCATCTGTAGTTGCTCTGTAATCACATCCATCAACTCCTTCTTAATGTTTGCAACTGAGTTAGATAAATAATCCTTCAAGCTTTCTCCTCCGGACATACTAGCAGGAGGGTTTTGAGGAGTTTCTGTAATCACTGCATAAACTGGTTGGGCTGGTACAGAGGGGTCTCTGTTCTGGTTCTGATTCAGTGCTCCTGTTTGAACTGTTGGCTGTTGACTCCAGTTGGTAGGGTTCCACTGTTGCTGCTGATTTGGCATTGAGGAAATTGGTTGAGACCATGGTTGTTGTGGTGGAACCACCATTTGAGGCATGGATTGTGGCCACTGTGGATTTGGTGCACTGTACTGTGATACTGAGGGCATCTGCTGGTAGGGATAGGGAACAGTCCCTGGAACTGCATTTGGTGGGTACATCATTCCTGGCATCAGAGGAGATAGGACTCCTCTTCCTGAATTCATCGCCAATCGAGCTTCCACTTCATCGTACAGTCTTGCACCTTCTGTTGCAGCTTGCAGTGTGGCTGGTCTTTGCAGCTCCACAAACTTACGAACTTCTGGTTGTAATCCTCTGAGAAACACTCCCTTCTGAATGCCATCATCCAGATTATGGTTAGTCCATCTCTTCAGTATGGATTCCATTCGTGAGACATAGGCTTCCACTCTTTCTCCAGAGGACTGACTTAGGTTCATAAATTCCTCTCTCATCCGCTCTTCAAAACCTTCACGCCTGAATTTAGTGAGGAAGGCCAACTTCAGGTCGTCCCATGTGCCAAAAGTTCCTGCTACTTGTCTCTCATACCACTGAAACGCCGCGCCCTTGAAAGTGGCGGGGAATATTGCCAACCAATGCTCAGGGGTTCTGGCATTGTTAGCCACACACGCTACCATAAACTCTGCTACATGAAGATCGGGGTCTTCATTGTACTCTCCCTTAAAAACTGGCAATGGGACTACATTCGCTGGTCTGTCATCAATATTTCCAGGACGGATCTGGCTTGGAAGTGGACCTCCAGCAGGAGGAGGAAGGGCTTGATGTGCCATTGGGACTTCTGTAAAGAGTTCCGCAAGGGCGTCAAAGGCGGCTTCTGCTGCGAGCTCGCTCTCGGCTCTGATTCTTGCTTTCTCTCTTCTCACGTACCTCTGGACTCGTTCCAATGCTTGCCTCTTTATTGTGTCATTCATCAGGGGTGTGGCTCCACTATGTTGTTAGTGCTCCACAGAGGGTTAACAGAACGCTTCAGTCTCTGGAGGACTCTCTTGCCAACATTTCTTCTACTTCTTTCTTTTCAATGTCCCTGAATTCTGCTTTCATGCCACTGCACAGAGGAAGGTATTCGGTTCTAAAGGTGTCAAAATACATACGTCTGAGCATTGTGGTGGTGCCATCATCATAGTAATGCCAGCTTCTGATGGTTTCAATAGTGTATGTTGTGAAAAACACTCTGTTTACCAACTTCCAGTGGGTTGCTAATTGAACAAACAGAAGATTATCAGTACACCAAGCATCCCATGTATCTTGCTGTTGAGCATCCACGAACAAATTCCAACTCTTTTCCTTCTTATCTTTGTGAACCTCTACAGACCAAGACTCCTGAAGCTTTTTCACAATCTCCCACTTGATGTTGTCTGGAAACTTCTCAACGAATGCCAAATCTTCCATGGATGTTCATTCTCTCTGTTTCTGCTCTTCAGTTTTTTCCCAAACAGTTTGCTACCAAGATGCAAGTTTCTGCTGCTTCAATAGGAAGAGGAAGCTGTCCACCACATAAAGCATGCATCATGATGGTGATGTGTTTCCGCCATTGTGTGATGAACTTCTTGTGGAAAGTGGCTTTGATTATGAGGAATTCCAACTCTTCAGTGGAAGAAGGAACTTTACAAACATCCATTGAATTCTTCTCTTCTTGGCAATGCCATTTCCTTCATTTTCAGCCTCTTCTGGTGCTTGTTGATGGCAAGGTTCCCCGGCTACGCACCAAAAACATGGTGCCTCGAGAGGAACACCAAGGAAAAGGGAATTCTCTTGCAAGAAAATCTATCTTGTAACATCAACAAGCTTGTTTATCATGTTTTATATGATCACAATGAAGAAAAGAACACCGGGCACAACAAATCTTCATGCAGCATCATGTAGATCTCCCACGGTTTTTAATAGAATCAACCATATTCTTCAACATCTTGACAAAATCCATCAATAGAACAAAGAAATCAAAGGAATACACCATCTTTGAATGGAAATACATCACATAGTATTCATCTTCAATATCTTCATAGTCTTCTCTCTCAATCTCTCATATACAATCACTCTGTTTTAGTAGAATTGGCTATCTCTGACTCTCTCTCTCTCACTCCATCAATAATACATCATATCCTCACTACAATATCTCAAAATCACTCTCAATAATCACTCTTAGGTCGTGGATACCCCTCCCAAGAGGTATGTCTGATATGAAGGGTCACCAGAGCCACTACAGTGTCTCTTCACAGCTCACTACTGTCACTTCACTCTAGTCTTCTCTTGAGTCTTCAGCAGCTACTTCTTCCACTTCTTTCAGCTCTTTTGCACTTGTATTCACCTCTTTCCAAGGCTAGAAAACTTTCCCAAAATCACACATACATTCCACAGAACACTTACAGAAGCATACAGAACAGTCTACAAAACAGTACCAGAACAGCTACAGTATAGAACAGAACAGAGACAGAACAGAAGCAGAAGCTCTACAGAAGACCTACAGAAGGTCATCAAAACCTCATAACTCATTCTCAAATCATTCCAAACTCTCACAAACCATTCAATAAACTTTCACAATATCTCATTCTTCATCAATCAATACTCCATCCCTCCTTACAGAAGACAATCAGAACAAAACAGACCAAAACAGAACAAAATAGAAGATATATAGAACCATTCAAAACCTATCAGAACATCACAGAACCATCAACAAACATCATGATCTTCCAAAACACAATCATTATCATCCAAAACACTCTCAATCCACTTCCAAATCAACCAATCATCCCATAAAATCAACCATTCAGCTCTCAAAAACAACAAAAATTAGCCAAAAAACAAGTCATTTCAACACTCAACACTTAAGCTTAATCACTAATCAAATTGAAAGTCTTTGAGTAGAAATAGACTTAACAATTGGAACTTCCCGGGTGGTCCTCCGCCTGTAGAGGCTGGTCCTTCGTGATTTGAGTACGTAGTAGGGGGTTCTTCACCGCTAGGAACGTGTTGGTATTGACGGATTGTCGCGAGACTAACTGTAGAGCTCAATTGTTCCAAGAGCTTCGCCTTCGCACGAGATGGTAAGGAATTGGAAACCCTCGATCTCAGCTTCGCTCTGATAACACTGGTACACAAATTGGATGCTGTATGCGTATGCAGCGAGCGCCGGAAGGTCCCAAAGAACAAAGAACTCTACTTTTTCCTCAAAAACCAAGAGAGACAATTTGCACGACATGAAATAAGAAGACTAATTGGGTACAGTCTCCCCCCATGCCTTGTGTGAGCGGTCCACAAAGCATGTATTTTATATATTATTAATCTCCAAGCTCAAAAATAGCCCAAATTTACAATTAGCATGCTTTAGCTTTTGTGTTTGCTTTTGTCCAAATAAAGAATAAAGCGATTGGGCCCCCAAAGAGTCGAGCTGTGTCCAAATACAATGTCCAATAACGAATATTTAAATCATGCACCCATACACATAAAAAATAATAAATATATGTCAAGCGCTTTAATAAATAGGCGCGTCAAAATAAATATTGGCGCCACGCCTAAGATGCGTGCCCGTAAAAAATGATAATTTTTTCTAAATAACTTGAGTACATGCTATTGCCCAATGCTTCCCAGCGCCACCGCCACCTGCTCTACACATCAACTGAAGCATTCACAATTGTTAGAAAATAATAAAATTAAACCGACAAAAGTGAATACCTAGCAGTCTTCAGCTACAAAATAAATAAATAGGTTAGAACTCAGTCCTAACCTTAATTTATTACGGGTGGGCACTCTAAACTCATAAACATCCCCCACTAATTTATTACGAGTGGGCACTCTAAACTCATAAACGTCCCCCATTAATTTAAATATGTATTTTGTGGAGTCACCTGATATGGCTTGCACATTAAATTAACGAGACACCTGAAAAGGACAAGTGTCCCCATTGACTTTTCGCACAAGGAATCCACCTTGTGTACAATCCCCAGTAGTAAATATAATTTTACGAAATCCACCGTGGAATATGCCTCCTGGCATCAGACGTGGCGGGTGGGGAAATGACGAAGAGGAGGATGACGTCAAAGGGAATCAGCATGATGACAATGGGGGAGGGCAACTGCAGGCAACGACATAGAAGATGAAGTTGATGAAGACCGTGTGGCCAAGCATCCCCTTGGGCATATGACCCTCGCCCAGTCCCTGGCACCATGCGATGATGAGTGGTGGGAGGGGGAGACGACCCCACTCCACCTCTGTGTTACAGTTCCCTCCCCCCCCCCCCCCCCCCCCCCCCCCCCCAAATTGTAAGGAGGATATGAAGCCTTAGAGGGGGAGCTAAGATGCTACAAGGAGAGAGAGAGGAGAGAAAAAGAGAAGAAAGAGAAGAAGAAGAAGAGAGGGAGAGAGAGGGAGAAGAAGAGAGAGGGAGAGAGAGAGGATAAGAAGAAGAAGAAGAAGAAGAAGGAGCTCTTCGCCTCCTTAGAGGAGGGTGGCCACACGCGTTTCTCTTTCCTCTTCCCCGAGTTTTATTGCCTTTCCTGCAAACTTAATCCCTATCCTGTGAGTTTTTCTTCCCTCTTCTGCTCAAGAGGCTGCTGAAATTCTTGCGGGAATTACACCTAAAACAAGGAAGATCGGGGATGGCCCCCAAGCAAAGAATGTTGAGTGTGGGTGGCAATCCCACAAACCGTGATGAAGCCTCGGGCGAGGGTACCATTGCCAACCCAACTGCGGTTCCAGTTGTAAGTAATGTATTTTCAAATTAATAGATGCTTGCTCGATTATCGCATGAGACATGTTAGGGCCATATTATATCGCTCAAGAATAGGACATTGAAAAGTCTAAACTGCATTGTAAATATTTGAAGGATCAAATTCCCCAAATGTGTGTATTAAAAGAAGTTAATTGCATTTAGATGCCATATGACAAACTCATAAACATCATATAAGTCTTCAAGCATTGTCATCTTCTCATCCTTGTAATAATAGGTCTGTTTCCACCTCACCGTTGGTATGATGTACCTTGCACACTTGATGGAAGGCTTGATAAGTGATTTAGACTAAAGAAATTCATTTTTGAAGCTCTTGACCTTGCCCAACTCTTGCTGACAATACGAACTAATAGCTCATGCTTGGTAGATTAGAACCTTGATGCTATGCATAATTAGGACAAATAACAATCATAAGGGCCAAAGCTAAGAGTGCCTTGGGTTCCGACTGATAAATGCTACAATTATCAATCCTATTTGGATAGATCCGACCGACCTCCAAAGGCAAGTAGAGAGCTCAAGGGATTAGGGAAACCCAAGGCAAATGAAAGACTAATGCTTTTGTAGGTTAGGTTATTGATCGATATAAGTGCTCAATAGAATTTACATTCTTGCATAGTTGTATGAGGACTTGGCATGAGTCTTAGCCAAAGTGTTAAATTTTGCATGGAATCGCCCTAATCCTAAGGGGGAGAGAAAACACACGATAGAAGGTTATCACGACTATTCTTGCAATGTTTGGAAAAGGATACCATTGTTTTGCGGATTGATTAAATAACGTCCTAAATGCTCTTGCACTAAACTGATTGTGGGATGTGAATTGGATGATTAGTCCAAGTGCTTGTGTTTGATGGTAAATGCATGGCAAGGGCCTGTAATGACAAGTTGCCATGGGAATAAAGGAATGTTCTTATTGGAAGGGGATACTAGGCTGATTGCCTTGATTGTGCTTGGTTCTTAATTGGATTAATTTAAGAAAGGATATTTTGAGCAGGTGGATCATCTCTAAGGTCATGTCACGTTTCAACCCGAGAGGGCACTGCTTGATTCACGGGACGAAGGTCGAGTGGTGAAAAGGCTAACCATGGAAGTTGTGTCTCACTCCTAGGACACTTGGGGTCAGTGGAGCTCTGGACACCCCTTATCGAGTTCGGAATGAAGTTGAAGACTGCCATGAGCCCAACATCTGGAAGCGTTGGAAGATCCTATTCTAGATATTGGATGGAATTTATGGTGCCATGTGATTTGGAATAGGTACTTTTGTTGGATAGAAGGGATACATAATTCTCCTGTATGGGCAGGAGACAAAGATTAACTAGAAAATAAGTTAATTTGTTTGTAAGAAGGACTGCTTGTTTTGTTTTCGTGTCGGTGCTGTAAATTACACAAACAAACCCTGTTCCCTAAAAGGCCTAATTAAGGAAGTTGATTTTGAATGTCACACATAATGTGATAGGACCTAATTAGATAACTAAAGCTATCAAGGGAAGCGGGTGGGTAGAACCTCGACGGGTCTGTCCTACGACAGGGTGATCTGAGAGAACTGGGAGGCTTCTAACAAGGTTTTACTGTCATTTGATCCTCAGATAAGGTTAGGTTAGAACCTGATTCATATCGTTCTAGGGGACCAGAATGGGACTATGCCCTATGGGTAGAGAGGTTGAGCGGCACATCCCTCCCATTTCCCATTCTCCTTGAACCAAGTGAGGCATGGGTCTACTTCGGATTGGGTAAGTAGGATGTCTTGAATTCGACGCTAGAATATTGTTAGGAGATGTTGACTCCTAGGAGCCCAAATTTCGGATCGATCCTAGTGGGTTCAGTTGCAAACATTCCATTATGAGGCGGACTCAGGAAACCCTAGGCGGCAAACCTCAAAACATTCCATGGGAGTGCTGGGAGGCGACACCTAGATTCGTTTCTCAATGGACTGCTAAAAAAGTGCTTGGATAGCCGATAGGTGGTCATGTTACATAAAGCCCCTAATTTGGAACCTCATAATCACAAGACCAGAACTCTCATTATCTATGAGTGTTGTAAGTCATTTCATGTAAAGAACCAAGGGATTCATGTAAGAACCAAGGTATTCCATGTGAGTGTTGTAAGTCGATTCATGCAATGACCAAGGTATTGTCACTGACTGGCAATCAAGAGAGTTCTCATATACATCAAAGGTACTTCAAGTTATGAGGTGGTTTATAAAGCTAACTCTTCATTGAGACTACTTGCTTATGCCAACGTTGATTGGATTTTTCAAACATAAGATGGAAGATCTACATTAGGCTATCATTGCTCACTTAAAAGTGGACTTATCACTTAGTCTACTAAGAAGTGATCCATAGTTGCATTGTCTTCTATTGAAGTTGAATACAATGTGAAATCATATGCCTAAGAAGAACTTGAAGATATGAAATCAACAATGAAGAAGCTATTGAAGTTTTCTATGATAACCTCTATTTATCTTGTCAACAATTCAATCCTACATGCCAGGACCAAACACATAGAAGTTCACTATCATTTTACGAGGGAGAAAGTCCATGATGGAGAAGTTGATTTCATATATTACCTCACTCATCAACAGGTTGCATACATGATTACTAAACCCCTCAAAGTTGGTTGGTTCAAAATTCTCATAAAATAACTTGGTATTGAGCAAGTACACTATTGTACTTGAGGGGGGGGGGATGTCAAAGAACTGGGTGTGTTTAGGACATTAAATAATTAATGTTAGATTGAAGTTACCTATGAGGCACTTTGATTGCATAAGAAGGCACTTTGGAACTATCTACAAGGTATTAAGAAACTACATATAAGGTAGTTTCTCGACATAGGAAAATCCACCTATAATGTAGTTTTAGATGGAAGAGAACTCCATGTAAGGTAGTTTTATTTATACTTTTACTCTTGTTTTGATGCTTAACTAAAATATTGTAGCTTTTTAAAGATAAGTTGACAATTGTAAGTTCATTGGACCATGTAGAGACAATAACAAACACTTATTTTTATGACAACCTGAAATAGATAACATCTCATAGGTCATGCTTACAATAGGTGGTCATAAATAAGTTCTCCCATTAGGGACTACATTAAGGTGCACATGATGTGGAGAAGAATGGATTGGCAAAGTTGGCAATGGGAATGAGAAGTCCATGAAACTATGGAATACTGCATGAGCTATGACAATAAGTGGCATTTGCCAGTTAAAGGGCATTTGATAGATTCATCCATCCTTCTACACAAATGACATTCAATTAGAAGTGAAGTTCTTGCCTTTTGTAAAGCCTTTACAAGAAAAAATAGGGTATTCAATGTATTTTTAAAGGCCTTAAAAAGAGTCTGAGGGAGTACTCCTCATATTCGAAGTTCACTAGGTACAAATAGAAGGATCTTGCTTCAATGCCTTGTTAATGTATGGCAATCATATTCAAGCCTTCACTGAGCTTGAGGTTCCAAGTGTTTTATATTCAAGGTCTTAGACATAATATTTACAAAATATTTTTGCATGCAAATGCATTGAACTACAACAAAATACCTCCCATATAAGTTTCTTAAATACTTCTGTGGTACTATTGAAGTGATAACATGATCTGTAAGCTTAAGGGTGACAATGTATAGATTCTTGTTTGGTTGAAACTCTAATCAATGTTTCTTGTTAGATGGATTGATCATCACATTATGTCATCTAGTTAAACTCATTTTTTCCCTAATAATTGTATTGTTTTTTGGTTGCTAGTGTGTTTCCTTAGACCAATTGTTGGGAGGCCTCCTTATCATGCACGCGATTCAATACTCCTTTGCAATGTAGTGTCATCAACTACTCTTGCATTATTTTTTTGGTGAACTCCTCGACACCACTCTTTCAATATTCCTACTTGATGAGGGTCTTGAATTATGAACTAGAACTAAGATAGGCTAAACCAAGGGCCATAGCAGCAGGGGTGGGGTAGAGAGAGAGAATGTGTGTGTGGTTTTTTTTTTGGCTTTCATTTGATGTGGCTTTTTGTAGAGCAAAGGATCTTCGTACATATCACTATTTTTAACTCCAACAACCTTCATGAACCAAAAAAATAAAAGATAAGCATCTTGAAAAAAGGATATAAAGAAAGGAAAGAAGTATGAATGATCATCGGACAACTTCAAATACAATTGCGTGTCCTTATGAGCAATAAATGCCTTTTGATTGCGTACATTGTACACCAAGTGAGCTAGGAGCTATTTACATGCATCAATAGATGGCATTGTACATGAAAGTAATCCAATCAATAGATATTTACATCTATCTTGGGGATACTTGTAACCCTTCTCCCATTTAGAGTGCCTGCAATGTATAGGTTCATGTTGGTAGAGGGACGAGATTAGTCTCTTTCCTTGGATGTCTCAATGAGAATTGAGTACACCTAGAGCAGAAGGGTTAACCATTAGATAAAACTCTCAAACATGATTCTAATGGTCTATATGTATTCCAATTGTGGGCTTCACTTCTTCATAGCAGCTCAAAGTCTTTGTAATTTAGCCTTAACTATAACTAGTGAGCTATTCTTAGCATTGCAAAAGGACAATCCTTACTAAGATGATGCAAAGAACTATGGGTGAAAATCCATAAACTTTTAGAAAGTCACCTAACATTTATCCTAACCGTATTCATATACGCAAGCCTTCACATTTTTCTGAAGTCACCTAACACTTTTTTTTGGGGGGGGGGGGGGGGGGGACACATTTATCCTAACCACATTCATATACGCAAGCCTTCACATTTTTCTAAATGAGTGTGTGTCATCATAACATTTGTACATGCTCCTCCATATGTATGTACACCTACAATTCCAAGGATTTCCAAAGATGGCATATGATATCATCAATAGCTTGGTTTGTTGACATTCGAATGTGTACATCAAACACATTCAAAAGAAAACATGCCACTCATGTACATGTGTGAATGTCTTTAGTGCAAACTTACTTGGTATGTAGGTTTGCAGATCCAAGGGTCGAATCATGCCTTTTGACTTCATCTTTTCTTTGAAGCAGCAATTGTAATCATTTCTAATAGAAAGACCGTTTAGGCCCCTTGTGACTCACTTGGATTGCAATAGCGATTAGGATGCCTACAATGCCAACTAGAGCACTTTGTGATCACCCCTAAGGGATCATGGTAGAGGAATGAGCTATATCTCCATACTCCACCAATGTTGCCACATGCCTCTTAGAAGGTCATCCATCCTTGTGCACTATATCTATGTCATGATAAAGTAGCGCCATACCTATATATGCGAGAAATAGCCTTTTAATGAGCCTTATTGCTATATAAATGTCACGACTTCTTTTTTGATACAATCCATCCTTCTATTAGTTAAAAGCTTAAAAATAATGCAAAAAGGATCTTCTTTGGTTGCTATATGGTAGGCCTCTCTTAAACCTTAGGTAACCAAGGGACTACAGTCTATTGCTATAGTCTAACATCCTCATCAATCCCTCCTTAGAAGTGGCCCTTTAGTGGTGTGGATAAGGTCTTGATAGATGTGATGCACCTTAATTGTAGTGGGAGTTTTATATGTCCAAGAGCCATTCTCCCACATGCAATTCAGGGGGTTTATGGATGATCTTATTACTTGCTCTGTAAATGCTCTACTTTTCATATGCAGGTTTGGTGAAAGAGAAGCATTGGTCTAGTTACCTACGAAATGAAGGAGCCTAATGGAGGCTCCTTTTTGCATAAAGAGGTGTATCATATTATATTAGTCATTGCTCAAAATTAAAAAATACCCAGGCTCAATAGCACAGCTAGAGATAAAGAGTAATATCTACATCTCTCAAGGTGGCCTTGAAGGGATAAAAAAGTGAAGCCAAGGAAGGGGTGGTGTAGCAACATCAGAGTGGCCACACTTTAATGTGAAAAATTAGCTATGATAACCCATGTGTGAAGAGACTAATGTGGGAACCCTTGTCAGTGATAGCAGGATCCCTAGAGAGCTATGTGTACTGCCCCCAATAACAAGGTCCTCCGAATCCACTTTTGGTGGCAATCTAAGATCTGCCTAGGTTAAGCAATTCATGCGCAAGCGCATCAATCTCCAAAAAGGGGTTTGCCACTAGAAGGAAATGACCATGGTAAGTGAAAGGGTGCCAAGCAACTTGTGCCTTTAGGGCACTGAGGTTTTGGCAAGGTAGTCTTAAGTCATCCCCATTTCTATTCTTCAAAACATAATGCAATATTTTAACATTGAACGCAATATTTACAACTTATGACAATCTAATCAAAATGAATCAGAGTCTTTGTTCCCCAAAAAGATTCCTTCTATTAGTTAAAATAAACAAACAAGACATTGTATTCATTACTTTTTTCTAGACTTTTTATTGGAAAATGCAGACAATGTGGAAGT
This sequence comes from Lygodium microphyllum, assembly GCF_053477565.2. Lineage (NCBI taxonomy): Eukaryota > Viridiplantae > Streptophyta > Polypodiopsida > Schizaeales > Lygodiaceae > Lygodium > Lygodium microphyllum. The sequence continues at coordinate 8,616,521 of NC_141153.1, read as the reverse complement.
GTGATTCAGATGTTGGGGATGAACCATAAGTTTCCACCTTTTTTTACATTGGATTTGACCCTAAAATTTTAAGTGCAACTAAAACTAGTTATTCGTGCCCTACTTTAGTCAATAAGTAAATTCTTGTTAAATTCTTAACAGTTAAACACTTGACAGTTAAGGCCACAAAGTTAAACTAATATTAAAATTTAATAGATCACCCACAATCAAAGTCTAAAACACCCTATTTAGAAGTGATTATCATATATTTGTATAGAAGGATATGACATCACAAGCATATGAATTGAAATGGAACTATTAATTGAACATTACACATTCCACTAGTTGCATCGAAGGGGATATTAATTGAATGTTACAGATTAGACTAGGTGCACCAAAGGGGATATAAACAAAATCCAAAAGACTATAAATGAGGAGGGGAGGAAATATCCATCATGGAGAATGATAACCACAAGAAACTATAGAATCATGCCAAGTAAGGGCCTAACAACAAGGAAGGCCCTCTAACAGCCCTTGGCATAATGTAACGTTTCTTATAACTTGTCACAATAATCTTTGAGGTTATAATTCAGAATTGAACATATCTCTGTATATAGTAAGTGAGATGATTGTGAGCAATAATAGCACATCATTGGACAGTCCAGATGTTTGCAACAATAGGACTGGGTAGCAGATCCTATCTAAAAGATGATGCAAAAGGAGACTAGGCACAAACCTTGTGAATAGTGATTCGAGTCAACCAAATAAGGATAACTTGTATGATTTTGCAATTGGTGTGTCCTCATAGACAAGGAAAAGTCTAGTATCTATGGGCCAATCATGTGAGGGTACAAACTCATTGCATGAGAAAGGATGAAATAGATGCAATAGTTGGGCAAAGGAACAATCCTCCAAACACTAGTGCAATGTTTCCAATGGATTACACAAAGGACTGGCTAGTAGGTCCCATCTAGAAGATGATCCAAAAGGAGATAGCACAAATCTTGTGAGTAGCAACTCAAGTAGTACTAGATAAGGATACCCTATACGAGCTTGCCACTAGCTGTGTGTCTTCATAGTCAAAGTAAGGTCTAGTATCTACAGGTCAATCATGTGAGGATGCAAATACATTGCATGTGAAAGGTGGTAGAAGAGAAAAACATGTAGTCAAATAATGAAAGACACAAGATTGAAGAAAGAGATGATGCAGAAGATGTATTTGGGAATAGGAATCCACAATGACAAGAGTATAATGGTTGAACGCTAGCTCACACATTCCACTCCACATCAAGAACTTGCAAATACATGAATGGATTTTGGACTATGGCCACACTCCCTCCTTTTAGACAAAAATAAAGGAGTTGTCCTACCATAAAATAGGTTGGCCAATTACCAAATAAAGAATAAAGAGAGTGAATATAAATAAGGACGTGGGTGCACGTGAACTTGTGCTATGACCACTTCTAACACCCTCTCTTAGAGTGCACAAGTGAACAAGAAATGAACAAGAACACCCAAGATGCCCCATGGATACTCTAGTAGCATGTACTCTATTGGATGTGCCTTAATAAGAAAGCACCTTGAAGAAGAAGTCCAAATGCCATAATCCCTCCCTAAAAGCAAAGTAGTCAAGCTAGCCACCTTACACTTCTTGTAGTCACACAAGCTCCATGGATAGCACACCATGATACCATGATTCCTCCATTGGAGCATGCGATACCACATGAAGACATTATGTCACTCATCCTAGCAAGAACTTGGCACTGGACATACCAGTCCAAGTTTTGGATCATTAGAAAATGTGAACTTAATGACACACATAAAATCCACCAACATGAAAGAGCATTAGTATGCCCCCTCTCCACCCTCACACTTGCCCACTTTGGCTAAAAGCGTGTGAGGGAATGCAATATTACTAGAAGACCACTTCTTGTGTCACGTTGGCCAGAGTGGCATTCTTAGTGACTCAATCTTAGAATCTAAACCATAGTTACCAAGGGTTTCTGAAATAGGAGATATGGAACATATTTCATAGGTTTCATATGCGTTTTGTAAAATGTTAGAAATAGGTTTCATTAGCGATATAAAAAATATGCAAGTTTTTTAATACATATACTATATGACTTATGCGATGTAGAAAACACAAATTGACATTATTCAGTATTCTATACAATACAAATGAACATTCAACATGGCATCAATATTTCTATGCATCATGGTCCACTATCCATGCCCCATATCAACTTTAGCTATAAAAGGAGCCATCAATATATGCAATCATCATGGATAACAACTCAAAGAAAAACACCGACAATTAATGCCAATATCCATGTAAACACATTACGTAAATCCATGATAAACAATGATTACAAAGGTCCAAAGACATTTAGAGCGACATTTGTTAAAGTTTAAAATAGGTGATTCATATCTTTATGAAATGCCTAGGTATGAAATGAGTTTCCTAACCTTATGAAATGGGTTTTTTGGCAACTATGGTTTGAAATTGAAGTATCCATCTTCTTGCCCTTCTCTTTATATTTGGTAGTCTTCTTTGGATAGTGCTTAGAGAGATGGCCATGCTTTCCACAAGAAAAGCAACATGCATGCTTCTTCTTAGTCTTCAAAGATACTACCAATGCTCTCTCAATGTCATTACCATATATCATCTTTCCTTATGCCTATAGCAAAGACTCCTCATCAAGCAAGAGAGACATGACATCATCAAAATCAAGATCAAGAGTGAAAACCCGAACCCTCAAAACTTGAGCCACCATATTGTACTCCGAAGGAAGCTTAGTAAGAACCAATGCAAATAACTAAGATGAGGTAAGAGCTACCCCCAAGGTGAGCACATGATCATATATAATATTGAACCTCAATAGAAAATCTTGCATGGAAACTCAATAATTAAACTTGATGTTATGTATTTGATCTTGAAGGGCGATGACCCTCATGGAAGATTGTCACTCATAAAGCTCCTGTAGCTTATCCCAAACTTCAACAGAGGTCTCCAAGGTCTAAATGGTAGGAGAGACAATCTCTAAAGCAAAAGCTATAAGGGCTTAGCATCTTTACCTTCCTAGTTAGAAAGCTCATGTTGAAAATATTCATCATCCTTCTTTGGCCGCTTTGAGGGATCCAATGGATGCTTTGGCTTGGATTCAAAATTAGCAACAATCTACCATAGATCTTTTTGCACAAACCAAGCCTTCATACATAACTTCCAAATGAGCATGAATCCCTTGAGTTTTTCATTGCTATTAGTACAAGGGGGTGGCATGATGATATGAAAAATGAGAAAGAGTACTTGCATACTTACCTTAGCAACAAGGAGAGAGGAGTAGACCAAGTGTGAATAGCTTGCATAAACAAAACTCAAAAGTATATGCCAAATGCAAGAGTGAAACAAATCAAACAAGCATGTCATATGAATAGTTGCAAAGAAAGTGCATATGAAAGAAGGATTCAAAAGTTCAAAAGTGTAGAAATGCCAATCGCTAGAGTTGGGCATGTAAAACTGTGGATTTGAGAGGTTCACTCACACATCAATGCCACATCAAATAGCACAATGAGCATTGATAGCAATGAGCATGTTGGCACAATAGCATCCAATCAAGCCAATGCCAACATAGTTGATTGAACATTGACACATACAACAAACATTCATTTCACTGTAGGTCAAATAGTTTGCACATAGTTGATATTCAGCATAGGACAAAGTACAAGCCACATAGCAATCGCATGAATCCCTAATCAAAGTAGTCTAGTTGCTAAGAGAGCACGGAGACCTCAATAGCCAATCCATGTCAACATATCAATGCCAAGTGAGTCCAACAACATTCACAACAACTACATAGATTTTAGTCAAAGATGCACAAGTGAAACATATAGGACATAAGGCAATGCAAGTCAAAATAGACATGTGTGTGTAAAATAGCTAGTTTTCACAACAAGCCAAATAACTAGAAATTCATGAAAAACACCATACTTGCAAAGTAATATAAGAAATACACCATGTTTGCAAGGAAGTCATAGCCAAGGTAGCTAGGCATGAAATAATATTGCTATGGAAGGTTGAGAATCATAGATGAATGCTACAACATGAATACTCACCTCATGTTAAGGTGGAACATGGTATGCATTCCATATCTTGGTGGCTAAGAGCATGCACCCTCTTAGTTGGTGGGAGGAAGGAACCTCAAAGCATGTATTGCTTGAAAATGGCAAAAAGATCCTCACATGTTACATCTCCACCCTTTTATACTTAACCCTAGCCTACTCTAAACTAAGGTGACTTATGCTTTATTACAAGCCATCCTGGCCTAAAAGAGCTTTGTCCTCAAAGATGAATTGGGAAAAAATTACAACGATGATCACAAAGATGACTTGCATCATTTGGAATCATGCTATAATAAAGCTCCATGTTGATGAAGAGCAAAGAAGTTGATGAAGAAGGACCATATAAATGGAATAGGCTGCTGTAAACTATCCAAAACAAGCTGTAGTACAAAATTGGCCATATCTGGAACTAGAAGTGGCAGATTTTCATGCACAAGATATAGAAATGTAGAGGACAACATGTAGTATCAAGTCAAGCCTTCAAAATTGAATTTTGATTCCAATGAGGCAATTTACTTTCTCACAGAAATTTAATACATCAAGTTGTTTACTGCTCTGTTTATGAATTGTCCTCTTGCTTAAGCCATGGAAATTGTTTCAAATATGCTGCTTGTTGCCATGAAGACTCTTCAATAGGCAAACCCTTCCATTTGACAAGGTATTCCAAAAGAATATGGTTCCTTAGAACCTTCTCCCACATGCTAATAATCTTCTCGGGCTCATAGATGATCAAACCATCATCATCCAAGGGAGGTAGGTCTTCAAGAACTTGAATTTGAGGATCCACATACTTTTAAAGCTGAGACACATGAAAGACATTATGGATTCTTGTGTTTGAAGGTAAGTCTAGTTGATAAGAAAGATTCCCAACTCGCTTGATAATACAGTAAGGACCATAAAACCTATGAGTAAGTTTGTTGTGTCCTCCTTTAAGAGAAGCATGACGTGACTTGGGAACCTTAAAAAATGCCCATTCATATTTCTCAAATTCCACATGTCTTCTTTTCTCATCTGCATAAACCTTCATTGTCTCTTGAGTTTTATGAATGTTGTCCTTGCATTGCTTCATAAGAGCCTCCATCTTTTCTAACTCCTCATGGGCTTGTGGATTTACATCTTCATGAAACAATGCGGAGGGTACTTGTACTTTGAAGCCATATAAAGCTTCAAAGGAAGACATTCCAATGCTCATATGGTAAGTATTGCTGTAATAAAACTCCACAAGATGGAGCCATTGGTCCCATGCATTTTGTGTCTCATGGCAAAAGTGCCTCAAATAAACTTCTAGCGATTTGTTAACTCGTTCGGTTTTCCCATCCATTTGTGGGTGATATGTGGTACTAGGAGTCAAAAGAGTCCCCATTGAAGAGAACAAACTCCTCCAAAAGCTACCCATAAACTTAGTGTCCAAGTCTTTGCATATATCTCCACCATGTATGTGCGTAGCCTTCAAGATGGAGTGTCGCAAAATAGATCTTGGCTTCATCATGGCGAGGGAAAAGTGTGAAGTACATCTTTAATTTGTTTACCCATTCTTCCCACTCCGTTGGAGATGCATTACCCCCCTTGAAGTTGGAAATGGTAATCTTTTCTTTCTACTCCCTTTCATTATAGGTTGGCTAGAAATTGTTGGAGTGTTGCCCAAAAGATGATTGTCTCCAAGAATCTCTATTCATTGGATTGGGTCAACCATGATTCAGTTGACCATGAAATGACTTGTCTTTGTTGGTGATATCATGAAATCACCTTCTTTCATCAAATCTTCCACTCTTATCATAAAAGTCTGATTCTTTTTGCTTGATGGTAGATTGAGAGGGAAAAGATTTGTAGAATGGGTCACATCCATGAAACTCTTCATTCTCTTCTTCTCTTAGGTCCTCCTCTTCTTCATAATTAACCTCATGTCTTGAATTGAATTGAGGACGAGCATGATGCTTTGATGACATTGGTGGCTGATAATGAGCACTCTTCAATGTTGATGGCTCTCCTTTCTCAAAGGTTGACATTATAGGCTGATCAATTCCCTTTCCTTTCATATTAGAGGGCTGGGCTGAAGTATTTTCAATATGAGAAGTGGTTACATTTGGTGGGAAATATGTGGTTTGAGTCTTCAAGTCCTTGATAGCTACTACTACATCTTCAAATCCACTCTTCATAAACTTGACTAGCTACTAAAGTCCTTCATCCACTTTGTTGGATGTGTTCTCAACCTTCCCCAAGGATTTGGATAGTTACTCATAATGATCATACATCCCAATGTTCAGCATACACATCTCTCTTGAAGGTATGAGATCTTCAAAAGGTTCGTGAGACAAGGGATTTCCATCATTACCCACTCGTGCACTATGAACATTACCAATGCTTACAACATCAACTTATTGGTCATGATTAAGGGATTCATTAGTGTTGTTTTGATCGTTGATATATTCTATGATGTATTCTTGAATGGTCTCCATGACTTGATCTTTTCTTTTGTTTTTGGCCATTATGGATAGGTGCTGTCAAAGATAACTATAGGGAAGAAAACTGTCAATATCTTGCTTACTATTGCACCGATGCCAATGGTTTCCTAATCCCAAGGAAGCTTATATAGCAAGGATACTCAAAATTTAGCAAGATCTCAGTTTGCAATAGGGTATATGGGTAAAATAAACTCACACAGTGCACCCCTGTCAGCCTATCTACGTGCAGTCCCACTAGACCCCCTGTTAGAAAAATTGCTATAACTTTTGCTTCTGGAGTCCAACTACTGAAATTTTTGATTCAAATCGAAGTTTGATATCCCCTCTTCAAATCAAGCTATCAAGATCCCAAATGAGATCATGATAGAAATTCCTATAATAGAAACTGTGAACCTGTCCTGTGAATTCCTGCAACCTGTAAACACCTTGTAGAAGCCATGGTTCACCCTGAAATGGGTCTTGGCACTTGTAGGTATCCAGGAAACACCTGCAACTGATTGGTACCTGTTGAAAAGATCTGTATATCTGTTCAAGGATGTCACAAATTGCCCTGTTTGGTACCACTAGTCTTCAAATCTTCATCCACTCTTTCCCTAGTGGTCTTCCATGGTCCACCACGTGTGGTGAGGGATAAAATGGTAGGGTAGACACCTAAATGGGCTTTGAAACTCCGAAAGGTGTGCAAAGTTCCTTTCGGGCCAGGTTGTGCACCCCTACAGAGTCTTAAATAGCAAGGGAGGGTCACCTTACTATTATCTTGCTATCTCGTCTGGCTTCAACATTTTTCCTTGGTCGGAATATACATGGCAAAGCAAGTATTCTAACAATCAAAGCATGATATGGATGACTGAATCAAAATTTTGCTATTTCATGATATGTAAGAATTGGAATGGAATAGGGCAGAAAATGAAACGGGTATAGGTAAGGAATACCTACAGCAGTGACTCACTACTTTACAATTTTATTCCACTTACCACTTGATTTTACTTTTAGCCAAATTGCAATTAATCACATCAAGCAATCAAGGTTAGGATTAGGCATAAAGTTTCCAACAAATGGAAGTGATTAGTAACAATGGGCTACTGATTTTTTTTGAGCAAGATGAAAAGAATTCAGCGTAACATCATTCAACTCTAGGTTGGGTCTATATGCATTCAATTGGTAATTCTAAAATGGAATTGCTCTTAATTATCCCTTTTCAGCAATTGGATGGCTTAAGCAATTGGATATTAAAGGGATTAAGAGTAAAATTTAGAATTACCCCTTTCATTGTTGGAATTGATGATTATGGAAGCTCCAATAACCATTTGATACTTGAAATTCTTGATCTCTTGCTTGATGTAGCCAAGAATATCCTCAAATTGCAATTCCCATGATGAATATGTAGCTCATAAACTCCAATTTCTCCTTCAAGAAAGCTTTGATATCCATATGCTTGATAGAAGTGATGCTTGTAGGTCCAAATGTGGTTGAAAATTTGAAAGGGAATCAATGATGAGCATCCAAAAGGGTAGAAGACTTCAATCTTTGTTGATATAGAACTCATCCATTGAAGCACATAAGCTTGGATATGCGGCCCGTACACTTGCAATGCCAAGAACAAGCCCTATTCTTGCAATATTGAAGCAAGACTATCAATTCTTGACAAAATCCCATGCACAGAAGCGTTAGGATGCACCAAGAACCAAAAGCCCCATGATTCCATCCTTCATAGCTAGCACACAAACATTGTAACCAACTTTTTCATCTCGAAGAATAAAGTGGCTGCCCTGTTTTGACTTAATTCAAGAGAAAAAAATGCTCTAATCTTGCAAGAAATCTTCAATGTCGGTTCAATGAGTGCTGAAGAAGCTCAAGGAGGCTTGATAGAATAAAAGCCCATTGATATTTTGAAGAAATAAAAAAAAACTCACTACTATCATAAATTTGTCATAGCTAGGGTTTGGAGAGACCAGGAGTGATCAAGGAAGTGTGAAATAACTCTGTATGCTTGCTGAAAACCTTCAAGAAGGATTGCCAAAGCTTGTCATGCCATAACCAAATCGATTTGTTGCAGGTTTTTGTGAAGGAGGAGAGGATGAAATTAGCGCAATCTCAGCCTCATGTACTTCAAAATGAGAGTTGCCAACCAAGACATTTGGCTACTCTATAGGAAGCTTAAAGAACGGAGAATCAAGCTTTGGTGTCTCATTAGGAAGTAAAGATAATTAAAAGAAGATAGAAACAGTAGAAGCCATGGATCTTGGAGAAAAGCTTGAGAAGAGGAGAGAGAAAGTCTGCTTCTCAAAAGTAACTCTTCTTTTACCTCATTTAGTCATTGTAGCTTATCCTTTTGTCCAAGAAGACTCCAAAATGACATCCAAATGGACCACGACATGCTAAAATGGCCTTGAGCCCTCCATTTTTCCTTCTAGACCTCTTCAAAATCCACTAACTTGGTCCCGACTTGCAGAAGAACACTTCCACTAGTCACGGTTGAAATTGTGTCAACCTTGTGACCAATTTTTGGCCTCCCAGTTACTCTATAACAATGTTGTGACTAGATCCCCATGAAAATGACTTGCCACATGGATCAAAATCCATGGCTCTGATACCAATGTAAAATAACTAGTTCTCACAGCAAGCTGAATAACTGAAAATTATGAAATACACCATGTTTGCAGGGAAGCCATAGCCAAGGTAGCTAGGCATGAAATAATATTGCCGTGGAAGGCTGAGAATCATAGATGAATGCTGCAACATGAATACTCACCTCATGTTGAGGTGGGACATGGTATACACCCCAGATCTTGGTGGCTAAGAGCATGCACCCTCTTAGTTGGTGGGAGGAAGGAACCTCAAAGCATGTATTGCTTGAAAAGGGCAAAAAGATCCTCACATGTTACATATCCACCCTCTTACACTTAACCCTAGCCTACTCTAGACTAAGGTGACATGCTTTATTATAGTGTGGCTAGCCACACATCATTGGAGTAGAGATAGGCTAGGCATTTCAACAACAAGGACACCCATAGCAGTAGGTTAGATAGGGCAAACACACAAGTCAACAATGGATTCTTAAATGTAGGGCAAACCATTAATCATGCAGTAATTAGCAATATCTCTATCACCAAACCATAATGTTTGATACCATGTTAGAAGAGCAAAACATGCAGTGGAATAATGAAAGATACAAGATTGAAGAAAGAGACGATGCACAAGATGTAACTGAGAATAGGAATCCACTATGACAAGAGTAAGATGGTTGAGCACTAGCTCACACACTTTACAAAGTCCCTCTCTCCACACCAAGAACCTACAAGTACATGAATGGATAATAGATTGTTGCACACTCCCTCCTTTTATGGACAAAAATAAAGGAGTTGTCCTACTATAAGGTAGCTTGACTAATCATTGAATAAAGAATAAAGAGAGTGACCACAAATAAGGCCGTGGATGCATGTTTATAAAATGACCACTTCTAACACAAGGATAATACAAATCCCTAATGTATTGATTAAGAGACGTTGAATTGGATCCTCTAGAGTTTGAATGCCATGAATCAAAACCTAACTGTGTGCAAGGAAATACAAAGCAGCAACAACCCGAATCTATTACGTAAGAAATCTTATATGAGCCATAATGTCCTCCTAAAATTGCCAAACTACTTGATCATATGCCTTTTCAAAGTCTAATGAATTCTAGCATGAGAGTTAGATTCTCAAAAATACAAAAGGTTGTCCATCATACACTTGTTCATGAGGAGACTTCTTTGTATAAATCTAGCAAAAGTATTGAATCCTCAAAACAGTGGCCTTCAATAAATCTTATATGCTATGTGAGAAAATTAATTGTTCCTGCTTTGTTATGTCAAGAGGATCTCTTCCATCTTGGGAAATGAGATTAATCAGGCATGTAGATAAACTACAAGGCATAATGACATGGGATGGGGGTTTTGGGCCATTCCCTATCACCATCAGGAGGGGCTTTGACAAGGGGATAGGATTGGGATCCTTTGAGGATAAGCTTCAACTAGGACGAAGAATTGGAAAATGGCCATTCCATGTCACTATGCTAGAATGCATATTTTCTGTGTCCATAATTTCTTGGAATGACGTCAAAAGAGTAACTAGATGAGTTCCCAATAGCGCATGATGAAAAAAGGTGAAAGATAATTCTCTCCCAAACATTTATGTTGTGGCAATAGCACCCTAACAAACTAAAATTTTTGGTATCTATAAATGAGATCTGTAAGGAGATTGTCAAGATGAAGATACCACTGGGTTGATTGTTAATCAAACTACCCATTCAACAGTCTCTAATGTAGATGGCACTAGAGAGGTTGTCAATATTCTATGGAATTGTGGGCATCCCTAGGTCCCACTACAGGAAAGATAGTAACAATGCATTTGTTAGCTTTCTAAGACCGTGAAGAATTAGCACAATGGAAGCAAAAATCCTTGCATGTTCTTGTCCATGTTGATTTGGAGTAGAGATCAAAACAAACCATAAAATCTTCTTCTAGCAAAGTCTTGTCAATTGTGTATAGATTGATCTTCCCAGTAGCTTACTCATGGTGTGAAGAGCATCTACCACTGCTAATGAGACTAGCCAAGGCCAAAAATCCAAGGAATTGAGTATTTTCTTCACTTGCTATCTATGTGAGATCTTCAATTTAGCATTGAGGCTTCTAGAAGTGGAGAAGAATCAACAAGTTCCAATATGATAAGAAGGTGATAAAAAAGGAAGTACCATGGGAAATACACAACATCCTCCTCTGTGAAATGCATGATCATTAGCATAAAATCGACCAATGTAGAGGGGATAGCTTCATGCAAATGATTATCAAATCTCAAATAACTAAGAATGTTTAAAGTGCATCCAAACTTAGGGAGGTACCAAGGATCCTTGGACATGAAGCTGTAATTAAAGTTTCTCTATGACATCATATGCTCTAAATTTAAAGCAGTCACACAGAATGGTGGTTCATGTCCAATGTGTGGATGTACTAGACATGGTTTGCTAGATATGAACTTCAAATGGACCAAGCTCCACCAAATCACATAAGACAAATGAACAAGACATTCACTCCTATTTCTTAGTCTCCACATAACCGCAAAAGAGAATCTTTGACACTAGAACACATGCACAATTCTATGAGGCTCCGTTATATAGAATTAATGGGGATGGCTTCATCTAACAACTGCAAGTACCAATATGACTTCTTTTTATATACACCATCAATTGATGGAGGATGAAAACAAATAAAAAATAAAGCAAAGAAACAAAGTATAGGTCTTGCCTATAGCCGTCCTATAGCCATTCCCAAGAAACCATGCATGAGAGAGTTATTCACGTACACATTAGTTTTTGACTTTAACAGTTCTTTAAAGGCCCATAAATAGAGAACAACACGATAAGATTTTCAAGATTCACATGTTACCTCTTTTGCAATTTCTATATGAAGGTTGTTTGTCATATGGATGTGAAATTTTTGAGATACTTTAAACTGGTATTAACATTTAATTAATTTAATAATTAAATACGCAAGGTTATAAAGCACATGTGATGCACATGACAATTATTTGATGGTAAGAGAGGCTAGGGACCTCAAGGAGGCATGGATATCAAAGGCAAAAGCTGTTACAAGTTATACCAACAAGGCTTTGGTTGTTGTTAGTTGGTGTTAGTTTTGGCTTAGGACAATTAATTGACCATCAAGTGTTAGTGGTGACACTAGGGACTAGCATTAATTAATTAATTAATGCCAGTCTAAGGGTCAATTAGGGTTGGAGACTACTCAAGATTGCAACATTTAATTGTGGATGGGCATATTTAATTTTGGGTTAGAAGAGTTCGAATTAATTTTCAAAATTTCTTAATTCTTAAAATTAATAAGTTGGCTAAAAAGTACTAAAAAATGGGATTAGAAGATTGCTATTAGGCAAAAATTCCCATGTAATGGGGGAGAAGACTATTTGGAGTTGGGAGAGAGCCATTTAGTGCATTGCCGCTTGAGAGAGAGAGAGAGAGAGAGAGAGAGAGAGAGAGAGAGAGAGAGAGAGAGAGAGAGAGAGAGAGAGAGAGAGAGAGAGAGAGAGAGAGAGAGAGAGAGAGAGAGAGAGAGAGAGAGAGAGAGAGAGAGAGAGAGAGAGAGAGAGAGAGAGAGAGAGAGAGAGAGGAGTTGCTGGTCATCTTTCTATGCAAAATTCAACATTGATAGTAGGCGATAATTATCAAAGGTCTCCAAAAGGCATGCGACAATAAGGAGACTCTCACTATGGGCTAGTGATAACATTGTTGCTCATGCAACAACATTTATGGGGCCTCATGACAACATGTAACTACATTAAATGCAAAATTGATAGGCTAAAAACCAGTTTTGGGACTTTTCTCACAAAGATTCTCAAATTTCTCTCTCATCTCAACATTCTCTTGCCTTCTTTAGCTTATTCTTTGAATATCTCAGCATCTCTCAAGGAATTGAAGGTGTTCTCAATCAGATTTGGTGGACAATAGTGAGAATTATAAACTCTAAATTTCTATAAAAATAAAAGTTTAGCAACCACCTAGGGGCCCATGCCATCAATCAAAGGCATTGTACACTAAAATTAGCATCTAAAATTCAAGGGACTATCGGGGATTTTAGATGCCAGATCCCATGTGATTTGGGGCATCGTTTGGCCAGTTTGTGGTTTTCCATTTGTATGAACATGATTTTTCATGCAATGGTTTGACAAGGACAACATATGGAAATGCATGGCTAGAAATGTGCATAATCCTATGCATGGCAGCATTGGTTTGATACTCGAGGCACAAAATGGCATGTTTGGTAATGCATCTACACCCTTGAATGCTTATGGGGCTCAAGGAATGAGTGCTCGTCATGCAAATGCTTCTTTTGGGCTTGGCCATGATGTAAATACAACAAATGCACCCTTTTTGCAATAGCCAATGTATGGCAACTTGACTCCCAATGGGCCAGCAAAAGACTATGATGAGGGTGGAAAAGGAGTGAAGTTTGAGTCCTTTAGTGGTACCCCTTTTTGCAGTAGCCAATGTATGGAAACTTGACTCCCAAAGTGGTAGCAAAAGACTATGATGAGGGTGGAAAAGAAGTGAAGTTTAAGTCCTTCAATGGTACACATGATAGGCCGAAACTTTGACTTTCATGCAACAATTTGATGTAGCCTATTTAGGCGAAAACTTTACCAAATCCTCCAAGATTCAAAAGGCAACCGTTTTCTTGAAGGGAAATGCATTACAGTGGTGGTCCACACTCATAATGCAAGGTAGAGCACTATCAACATGTTCAATTCAAGCAAATGTTTGAATTGAATTGGTTGGCAAGTACTTTTGAGGTGGACATCATGATGGCTTGGAATATGCAAAGAAATGCAAGAATTTTAAGCCATACAATAGAGTTTTGGAATGCATTGCTACCCATAAGTTGTTATTGTCTAGTACCCCTTCACGAGCAAGTTAAAAAATATGTTTGTGGGCTACCCAAAGGGATCAAGGATTTTGCATAAAATTCATTGTGTCTAGCATGTCTTAGCTCATAAGACTACGACTATAGTTGATTCTTTGTTGTGTGGGAAGGATTCAAGCTTCCAAGAGAGTGGGGAGAAGCCAAATAAAAAGTTGTCAAAGGCTGAGAAAAAAGGCAGATCTAAAGATCAGCCTGAAAAGAGGCCAAAATAGCAAAGAAAGGATTGGAAATGTTTTATTTGTGAACATGAGGGTCACATTGCAAAGTCTATACCAATAGGTAACAAGCTAGAAAATCAAAAAATCTGAAAGATTCTAAGGGCAAGAAGCCCAAAACATTAGTGGGATTGGTGCTCAATGTTGTTCATGATCAACCTTGTAATAAAACAAACTTTGTACCCCTTTAGCTTAGGAAAATTAGCTTAATTGGGGTTCGAGTATAAAAGGCAAGAGTGTACCATTGTAATAATCTTTTAGCACATTTGTAAACTTCTCTATTTTCTTGGAGCTTGAGGGTTCTTGCCTTCCCCACCAACATTGAGGGTGAATATTCAATGCCCACCATAACAAGAGGTGGATTTCTTACATTAGCCTCTCATACATAATTCTCATTGTACTTTTGATTTCATCTAGCTATGGGTTCATTGTGATGCATAGATTTAATACATTTTCATCTATGGCATGGCTATGGCCAAGTGATCCAATTGTTATTTCTCAATTTTCTTGTTATTTTAATTTAGGCTAGGTTAACTTGATTTCAATGATGCCAAAGCCTTGAATTTGATTCTTAGCAAGGTCATTTTCAAGCCTAGCTCTAGTTACTAGCACTATCTAAGGTAACTAGAGTTCAAGATTTGGTTACAAGACTTGAACACCATATTGGGAAATATGGGAATTTCCCTTAAGTTTGGGACACATGATCAAATCCTAGGATTTGTCATAATTTAAACATTATAACTCCAAATCGAGTGCTCTATAGCTCAATAGATTCCATTTTTCAAGTGCTTTCCAATGATAGGTCACATCATATGGTTTTGAGAAACTTATGGGCATGTTATCTGGGTGCCACATTTTTAGTACTAAAAAATTGGGAATTGGGAGATTCCCAAACTCACTAATATTGTGTTCTTGGTATAGTTTAAACTGACTAGTTGAGGTTTCTTGCAGTTAGTTTAAGGGATCTTGGATATTTTGGTAGCTTGTGGACAAGAAGAGGCCCATTTTTAAGGTTCTAGGACTAAACTCGGATTAATAGAGCTTAGAAAAAGCCTAAGTTGGATTACTTTTTGCTAATCAAGGGTTTCTTTCTTCTCTCTTAGCCTGTCCCAAGCTTCTGTGGGCTAAAATCTTGCTCAGATCATTTTTCACATCCTCATGAGCATTTTGAGTAGCATTATGACCAGTAACTAGATTAGACCAACCACATGGGATCGTCAACAAATTCAGCAAAAAATGCACTACAAATTTTGGATAGCAAACATGTAATCATCTCCAACCAAAATCTCCTCCCTGATGCATCAAGTGTAATCCCTAGCACTCCCTGAAGGTTTTTCAACAGGCTGATGATATTCTTTCAAGGTTGCATTAAGATTTAAGATCAGCCATGGATTCTTTCTCCTCCCTTTGCTGAGTATTCTATACAACACTAAATCTTCATCAATTTCTTCAAGATTTCATGGAGTTTTCACTTCTTTAAGCTCCTAAAAGCATTCCCTTACCCTATTCTTCAAACATTGAGCCATTTAGTCCTCTCCAAGCTTCTTCCAAGCCCAACAATGGACTTTATGGATAGAAAGCTAAATTCTTGCTAGCATGTAATGAATGAGGAAATATTGAAGCATTTGGACAAGATTTAGAGAATTCTTGGTCCCTAATTTGGGAAAAATAGGGCAGCTACAAAATTTTTTAAAATTTTGATCACTTTGTAATTTAATCATGGGGATTATGAAGTGTTTTACTTTAGAGTATTAACTGCAAGACCATTCCATTAAGATTAGTCCAACATTGGAGTAATAGACCTTGGTTCATAGCATTTTCTTCTTCTTGAATACTTGGACAAATATGGAGTTCTAAAATCTCTTGAATTCTTGATTCTAATTAAGAATTACTTTTAGATTGACCTTCAATCTTACTTGAAGTCATTGGTTCAAATTTATGGGTATATTTGATTACTCTTTAGTCATTGTAAGTAGCAATGATTCAAGATTGGCATTCTTAAAGCTATTTGAAGACTTTAAGTAGACTCTTAATCAATGGAAGGTGTATATGGAGTTTCCATAAACTACTGTGAAGACACTTGATCCATTTTAGCATACTAGAACAATCTCAAGTATTAAACAAAGTATAATCTACTCTTTTCTAATCTCTCCAATTCCAATTGTTAAATGAGGGATTGAATTGGGTATGTCCTCTTTATTTTGGTGACAAATTCAATTCACTTATATTGAAATTTAATGCCCATTCATTGTTGATTGAATCTTTATCATGAAATGATGGATAATTCAATGCTTCAGCTTCATTTCCATCATTGATATTTTCATGGTGGTTAAAATATACATCATAGTACATTTCAATATGAAAATTTCAATGAATAATTGCTCATGTGATTTCCTAATCTTTGAATATTGATTTCTTGTGATCCTATATATTGAGATACCCAATAAATTTGTAAAAGATGAGCTTAGTAGATCACTAACTCATTGATTACTAAAGGTAAACCTTTTTCAGTCCTCTTCATTTCATTTAACTTTCAAATTCCTACATCTCATTGAATGCCCAATGCTTTATTTTAGCCATGCAAAGCATCCTTATTTTCTAGAACACTAGCTCTACCATGCATATATTCTGATCAAGGAAAATGGCTGAAGTCGAATGATATAGTAAGATAAAAGAGAGGGTGGTTCACCCTTGCTATTTAAGACTCTATAGGGATGCACAACCTAGCCCAAAAGGAGCTTTGTATACCTTATAGAGTTTTAGAGCCCATTTAGGTACCATGTCCACTATTTTATCCCACACTATAGGTGGAGGACTACAGAAGACCACTCAGGATAGAGTGGAAGAAGATTGAAGATCATTGGGAAATGAGGCACTAAAACAAGGTGAAACATGACATTGAATATTAAAGAATTACAGGTCATTATAGGTATACAAATCATTTACATGTGATTATATAATATTTAAAGGGTACACATATTGTACTTCAGTGGTCATAGGTATATGATGCATACCTATGATCAAATTTTAAAAAATAGGGTAATTATAGGGTCAAACAGGTTGTTGTCACAGTCTAGACAGTTACATAAAAATGAATTCAAATATTGAGGATAAAGTAAGATTTGATTCTAACCAAGAATTTTGGCAATCAGAGTTGAGGAGCAAAAGTTATGGTAATTTTTCTAACAGATGGTCACTAAAAATAGCTATTGGACAGCTAGGCAAGGTATACTGTTTTGATTTAGGACTACTCCTTACCCAAATGAATAGTTGTGATTGAGGAGGGGTGTTGAGATTTGCAATCACACCTATTGTAGCCTCTTTGGATAAGGCAGTCCTAGGTTGAGGACATGCAGGGTGCAAGAATCCCATAGGCATAGAGGGAAAGAGAGTCACCTACCCAACAATAACTTTCTCATAGGATTGAATGCATGAATGAGGGTATCATTCAATTGAATCAAATAATTGATGATAAGTTTGGACAAATAGTCACACTTTGACAAGTTTTGAGAGCATAATCAATTGTTGACACTAAGTTTGATCAGATGATCACCATTCTCAGCAACTTGGGTAATAAGTGGCAAAGCACTCCACCTTTCAATAATAATGGGTCATCACTTCCAAATGACAATGTGAAGTCAAAGACAACCCATAAATTTATATACTCAACCTATGAATAGGGTAGTCCATCAAGAGTTAAGGAAGTGGTTTAGTCTCCTTCTAACTCATGGAATAGGGGAAGACCAAATTTTGACTCTTCAAAGGATCATGGATAGTCTGAGAAAGGTCAATATATGATAAAGAAGAAGACATTCATGGGTGTGACTCTTTCTATAAATAGTTTTATCCATGAAACTCTCAAAGGCCTAATACAAGGAATAGACAAAGTCAACATCTTCATGAAGACTCAAGAAAAGAGAACAAAGTTCAGCATGATGATGATATTGAGAAAATGATTTCACCTATCTCACTTATAATCATTAGCCATGTGGAACTAACTCACTTGGTCATTACTCTTTTGGTAACAAGAAAAATGGTCAGCAATCCTTCAGCAATAACCATAGACAACCAATGTTGAATAATCTCTCTCCAAGGTAGCAATCAAATGGCTTACCCAATAACAACGGCCATCATTACCACTATGATAGGGAGTATAAATAGAAAATCAGCATACCACAATTCAAAGTGGACAATCCCTCACCAATGAAGCTTGAAAAATGGATGACTAAGTTGGAAATATATTTTACCCTCTATCTATGCCATGATGAGATAAAGATTTGTTACACATGCTTACACTTGGAGGGATACACACATACATGGTGAAGAAACATGAGGAAAATTGGGCAAGTTTTTCAGACATGGGAGGACTTTAAATCAGCAACGACACAAGTTTTCGTATCTCCAATGGAAAAAAAGGGATTGGAAAGGAAGTGGTATGATCTTAGACAACAAGGCTCTATAGTCAACTAGTTCCTAAACCTTTCCATGTATATTGAGGGCATTTTTGACTTAGCAAAGTTCAATAATTATATTTTTAGATTAGATTCGAACCTTTCAATAGAGATGGGGGCAATAAAGCTTGCAAATTTACATGCAGCCATATAACACTGAATATGCTATAGCCAGAAATATGGAAGAGAAGTGAGCTCTTTTCAACCCAAAATAGGAGCCACTTATCACTCAGATTATCCAATGAGGATTGGACAGTAGTTCAGTCGGCAAAAGAGAGGCTTATAGATATGAGAAAAAGGCTTCAAACACTTTTTAGCAAGATTCCTACATACCTATAGCATATACTTCCAAATAAGGGAACAACTTTAGGTATAATGCTGATTTGAAAGGGGATTTCAAGAGAGCTAAATATGAAAGGTGAGTAGTCATGAATCCATGCTTTGATACTGGTTGAAAGATGAGAAGGATCGAAGCTTGCTTGGAAGAGCTATGACGGGAGAGCAAGAGCAAGAAAGAGAGAGAGATCAAATGGGAACTCCAATAGTCACAATGTGTGACCGGGCCTTCTTTAATTCAAACTGTGACTAAAAGAATAAAGAATAAAGTGACAGTGATGGCGTGCTCACCACCTGTAATGTGTAGTGGCGGGTACTATTAGTGTAGTGTAGTAATACGCGAGCGGCTAGGCGGAGGCGCCTTTATCCTCAACAAAAAGGTGAGAAGGATCGAAGATTGCTTGGAAGAGCTATGGCAGGAGAGCAAGAGCAAGAAAGAGAGAGAGACCAAATGGCAACTCCAACAGTCACAATGTGTGACCGGGCCTTCCTTTATTCAAACCATCACTAAAAGAATAAAAAAGAAAGTGATGGTGAGACGAGCGCCCACCACCTATAGTGTGCAGTGGCAGGTACTATCAGTGTAGTAATACACGGGCGGCTAGGTGGAGGCACCTTTACCCCCAACAACCTCCCACTTAAAGGTGAATCTGCCCCAATGAGGAGTGAAAAGAAAATGAAAAGATAGTACAATGTACACATGTACAACAGGATGAGGAAAAACATCATCTCATCCAACGCCCGTCAATCTCCTTAGGAAGGCAAAGTGCTCAGTAGTGAGGCTTTTCATGAGAAGATCTGTAGGACTTTTGTCAGTAGATATCTTGACAAGGTCAATAGACTTGTCCTCCATGATTCCACGTATGAAGTGATACCTCATCTCAATGTGTTTCGTCTTCACATGGAAGATCGGATTCTTGGCCAGCTGAATAGCACTCATAGAATCCAAATGCAGTGTAGGTATAGTATCAATCCCAAGGTTATGAACCAAACGGCCCAACCATATGGCCTCCTTGCAAGCCTCAGTAGTAGCTGCAACATACTCAGCCTCAATGGTAGAGAGAACCGTACATTTCTAAACCATGGGCATCTAAGAGACAGCACCTCCAGCATCTAAGAGACAGCACCTCCAGCACCTCCTACTATCTGCATGTCTTGCATAATCAGAGTCTATGTACCCCACAACTCTTGTGTCCTGGCTGCCATAGCAAATACACATATCTACTGTGCCCTTCAGGTATCTCATGATACCCTTTACGGCATCCCAACACTTCTTGCCAGGTATAGCCGTATAGCATGCCACAACTTCAACTGCAAAGGCAATAATATTAGGTCGAGTGGCTATCATGGCATACATCAAACTACCTACGGCTGATGCATAAGGGATCTTGGCCATCTCAGCCCTCTGCTCATCTATCTACGGACAATCGGCCAGTGAGACCTTCACATGAGAAGGTAATGGACAACCAATAGGCTTGATGTCCTGCATGTGGAAATGCTCAAGGACTTTATGAATGTACTCCCTCTGTGAGAGGTAGAGTAGTCCTTGATGCTTGTCGCGCTTAATGCACATAACAAGAATGTGAAAGGCCTATCCCAAATCCTTCATCTCAAAGCTCTTCTTCAGTTGAGATTTAATAACATCCAACTCATCATGAGCTTTCCTTGCTATCAACATATCATCCACATAAAGTACCAAAATAAGCAATGAGCCATCACGGGCTTTCTTCATGTAAAGACACGGATCCATAGCACTCTTGTTGTAGCCCTGTGACTGCATAAAGGTATCAAATTTATGATACCACTCTCTAGGTGCTTGCTTCAAGCCATAAAGACTTTTCTTCAACTTACACACTAGGTGCTCCCTACCACGTTCTGCAAAGCCCTTAGGCTGCTCCATGTAAATTCATCATGCAAATCCCCATGCAAGAATGTAGTCTTGACATCCATCTGATACATGTCCAAGTCAAGCTACGCGACTAAGGCCAAAACCAAGTTTAGGGTGGTCATCTTGACCATAGGGAGAAAGACTTCATCAAAGTCAACTCCATGCTCTTGTTTAAAATGCTAAGCAACAACAAGTCTTGCCTTATAAGCCGTCTTGGGGTACCTAGGGGTACTTTTCAGCTTGTTTACCCATTTGCATGGCAAAGCCATCTTGCCGTTAGGCAATGCAACCAAATCCCAAGTCATATTCTTATGTAGGGAGTCCACCTCAAACTACATAGCCCTCTCCCAGGAGTGACTATCACCCCTGTGCATAGCCTCATCATTGGTGAGAGGCTCTCCTGCATCTATAACCAAGACATAATGCATTGAGGGCTCAAATTGATCAGGTGGATGTCTAGCTCTAGTGGACCATCTCATTGCAGGCTCTACTGCATGTATAGCATCCTGTCCGACACCCTGGCCATGTGTACCAACTGCTTCTATAGGCTGTCCAACTGGCTGTGTAGGAGCACGTGGCTCCTCTTGAAATATAACCTTGCGTATCTCTACCACCCTTTTAGGCTGCCTATGAATCTTGTCTTCATGGAAGACTACATCATGGCTGTAGATGACTTTCCGCGCTTGCGGATCCTAGAGGCTGTAACCCATCTTGCATGCATCTCCATAGCCAAGGAAAATGCGTTTGACACTCTTAGGATCTAGCTAACTATGCTTATCCTTGGGCACATGGAAAAAGGCCTCACATCCAAAGACACATAGATGCGCATAAGACACGGATGTTTCCTTGTCCATACCTCTTCTATAACTTGGAAATCCAAACCACTAGAAGGTGATCTATTTATGACATGCATAGCTGTACTGACTACCTCAGCCCAAAAGCTCTATGGTAGGCTTGCATGACTAAGCATATTACATACACACTCCTAGATGGTTTTATTCATCCACTCAACCAAACCATTCTAGGGTGGGGTATAGGGGGCAGTCAATTGATGCTTAATACCCCTCTCATCACATAGCTACTCAAAGGCACGCGATACATATTCTCCCCCATTGTCAATCTTAAGGCATTTCAGCCAATGCCCAGTTTGGTTCTCAACCAATGCAAGCCATCTCTGAAACACATCCAAGACATCTGACTTAGGCTTAATGGGATAAGCCCAGACTTTACGCAAAAAATCATCAATAAATATCACAAAATATTTTGCACCACCCATAGACTAGCATGGGCGCATAGACATCCGAATGTACCAATGCCAAGGACTCACTCATGCATGTCCTACCAGACTTCTTATGCGTATTCCTAGTTTGTCTACCATAAAGACAATGCTCACATAAATCAAAACATGCATAGTCAAGGGGAGGTAAGTATTGCAAAGCAGAAAGCATTTTCATTCCCTTCAAGGACATATGGCCCAAATGGGCAGGCCAAAGAGATACATGTGGAATGGAACCCATTGACAAAACATAGTCAACAAAGGACCCATCAACTACAAGAGGATAGAGGCTGTTAGCCTTGCCACCTCTATTAAGCACAAGTTTACCATGGGTGATCTTCCACACAAAATTACCAAATGAAACATGAAACCTAGCATCATCAAGCTGCCCTGCAGACATAAGAGTGTATGTAAGCACAGGTACATGACGTACATCCTGTATAATAGAAAAGTACTGCCAGTAGAGAACTGCAGCTGTACATCCCCAATGCCAACAATAGCAAGTGACCTGTCATCACCCAAGTGAACTAAACCAGAGACAGTGTGGTAGGAATGGAACCACTCACGGCATGGTGTAATATGAAATGAAGCACCAAAATCTAAAATCCAACACTGCACATATAGATGGTGAACCTCAATCATCAATGGCGTAGCATCACAAGAATTAGCTGCAAGTATGTACTCCCCATCGGAGTCATTGGTCTGCATGATATTTATCTCCTCGATTTTCACACTGGATTTCACAGGCATAATGCTGCGATCAAAGGACTTTTCCTATACTTTGTCTTTCCCTTTCTCTTTGCACTTCTCATTGCGCAACTCATGACACTGTGAGCGTATGTGACCCTTCTTGCTGCAATGATGACATGTCACATTAGCATTTCTCCCACGAGACTTGATGCGTGACTTACCATGCGACTTAGACCTAGACTTCTACGAGTCTCTACCATGGTCATTCCCATGGTCATGCTTTCCATTACCATCTCTACCTCTAACAGTTAAAGCCTGTGACACACGAGAGGCATCCAAGTTCTTACGGTTGATCTCTTCCTGTAGAAGAGCACTCTCTACATCGGGCAAGTTCAGAATAGTGGCAGGAGCACATAAGGCAGTGCGGAATACATCCCATGACTCACTCAGATTCCTTAAAAAAAATAATGGAGTAACCTCATCATTAAAGATAATGCCCTGCAAAGTCAAGTTCTTAAGAATAGCATGGAACTGGCTCAAATGACCAGACATTGTCATATTCTCCAATACATCTGACTTGCTTCAGGTCCATAAGCTGCTTCAGCCAATACATTTGACTTGCTGGACTTTTCTTGTCATAGAGGTTCTTAATCTTATCCCAAAGCTACCAAGCACTCTGTGCTTCCTCAACCACATTGTAATGCACTTGTTCAGTGAGAGACAAGATGTGGGTGGACTTGCATAACTCATCAAGCTCATCCCATTCATCATCAGTCATAGTTTCAGGCTGCTCACCATGCATCCTTAGTGGCTTTATCTGAGATTTTTGCACCAATACTTGCCAAACTTGGCTCTTCCAATAGGCATAATTCGTACCATCAAGATAAGTGATGTTGAAGATAGCACTATCAATGGAAGAATATGCCATATTGCAGTCCAAAATGGTGCGGACAATTCAAAACTGCTTGTTGTTTTCTACTGTAAATAGCCAAAATATCACCAAAACCAAGGCAAAATGACCACGAATTGATAGCTAATGATGCCGTCCACCAAGTACCATCAAAAGTATATAAAATCAAGATGATTCAACATGAAAATTCCATGTCAATCCATGCATAACTGCTTGTTGTAATAAATTACAGCCAGGTACAATGAGAGCAAAATGTAGGCAAAATGAATGCACCAAGTCAACCACTGATTGTCAAAGCATAATCGGCATCAAGCATGCATAAATCAGCATGTGACAGTCATACGAACATCGAGCAAACACCCAAGCATGTCAAATGAATCCATTGGTAAGCTAGCAACCCCTTGTGTAATAGGGCAAAGTGTACACAACATTGGCAAGACCTGACACAAAGAGGTGTATGCTCAGGGAGTGCAAAGCCCAAATTAGCCCAAGTACATCTATGAGGACCACGGCATATCAACCATGCAACATCCAAGTGAGAGCTGAAGAATTAACGATTAGTAATCCACCTAGATCAAATGGAAACCTATTGATCGGCTCTAAATCCTCCTATATAAACTAATCATCATGATCATGCACCTCATCACAAGTAGGAGCTACCTCACCCTATGGTAAGCCTTCATCCTGGAATTCATCTTTATCCAAATCTGCTATGATCAGCATGTTAGACTTTGCATTGTTGGCTTTGAACTTTTTTTTGTGATCAAGTGACCATTTTTCTTCATATCTGAAACATAGTCCTTTCAACTTGTCATTAGAGAAATGATTATTGCTTATGGTATTGGGTATTAGAAAAAGGATTATTGCTAATGGTATTGGGTGACTATTTTGTTGGGGGTAAAGGTGCATCCGCCTAGCCGCCCGTATATTACTACACTAACAGTACCCGCCACTACACATTCTAGGTGGCGAGCGCTCGTCACCGTCACTTTATTCTTTATTCTTTTAGTGACAGTTTGAATAAAGGAAGGCCCGGTGACACATTGTGACTGTTGGAGTTCCCATTTGGTCTCTCTCTCTTTCTTGCTTTTGCTCCCCCACAATAGCTCTTTCAAGCAAGTTTCGATCCTTCTCATCTTCCAATCGGTATTAAAGCATGAATTCATGACTACTCGAGCTTGGTTCTTGACATCTTCAACTTCCTATTGATTACCTACACTCATTGGGTCTCCCTCCTGGCAGCCATAGCCGACTCTCTTGAGCTTTTGTCGCACCTCGACTTCCCAAGCACCTATGAGGCCCCTTTGGGCACCCTCAAGGCATTGCATCAAAGGGTTTTCTTCATTTATTTCAAGGTTTTATTGCTATTCATAGGTATAGTAGGGTTTGCAAGATCAGGGGTAGCCATAGCTCCCACCATTGAAGATTATTCACATCATATCCTGCCTGAAGCCTTTGTAGGCCAGCTTGGCTTGTATTAGGCCTTTATTGTCTCAAGGTTGAGCCCTCTTCCGCCTGGTATACCCTCAACAAGAGCAGCAAAAGACATCAGTAAGCAGCGTGCTTTGTGCATGTTTCCTACATCCCCTGGACAGCTCCTATGCTCTTGCTGATGATCATGCTTGGCCACTTGGGCATTCTGGCACTACTTGGAATGATCCCTGCCATGCTTTGAGCCTTGTAGAGGCTTTGGGGCACTGATATTCAGCTCTAGTTTGATTTTATGTACAACAAACCTACTATTTATGTCTGTCACAAACCTTTACATGAAGATTAGAGCTCATCTACACTTCACTTGATGCCCGTATGCTAGGCCATTGATGCCTATTGGTTGGTGGATGTAATGCTAGTGCTCTGCCATGCCTTTGGACTGATTTTTGGGCTGAAAAATCTTAGTTTTGAACAATAAATCACTACTGTACAACAATGGCATGAATCCTATTACTTCATGTTTGCTTATGCCTCTTGGAATCAAGACATGCTTTGGAGATGTACTTTGATGTATTGATCATCGAGGATCGACTTTGAGCTTGATATTTCTTTGGATCATTGGTTGAGCTTGAGCTCGCTTCACATAACATTTGGATCTCCATCTTTGATGTACTTATGGCATGTACTTTGCTTATGTCTAACCGGTCTTGATATGCTTGGCCTATGCCACTGCTACATGCTCATTCCATTGTCTGGAGTCGGATGCTATTGAGCCTTGTTTTGGCTTGACATTTGATTGCCCGGAGCTTACTTTGGTTATTTCTTGGCTTGCTAGAGTTATAGTTTGGATGTACTTGATGTCTATGGATGCTACGTACGGATGCTACATGGCCTATATGCTCATGAGGTCTTATTGATGCTTGATCTTGGATCTTCTGGCACTAGTGCTATCATATGGGTTGTAAAGGAGAGAATACACTTTGGCTCAAAGGCATGATCAATTCTAAGGTTGCTCATATTCTTATTGATAAGGGTAGCACACATAGCTTTGTCAATGCCAAATCATTATTTGAGTTGAAGTTATTACCTCAAGAGATGGATACCCCATCGAAGGTACAAGTGGCAAATAGAGCTCAAGAGTTGACCAAGGAGATATGTCCTAGATATGGGTCCTATAGACATCATTATTGGTTGCGATTGGCTTAAAAATATTAGAAAATTTTTCTTGGATTTTAATCGGATATTTATGGATTTTACTTGGAAAGGAAAATAAGTAACACTTAATGGCAAAGAGAGAAAGTAATCAACAAAAAGAAGATGAAGAGAGAAATCAATGCAATGTCTTGTATTTTCACACTTTTTCTCTCAAAGGTGGATAAAAATCAGCAAATCCATATGTTTATATGAATCTAAACCTATCAACAAACTCCCTTACAAGTTGTCAAAATATGAAAGAGAAGAAGTGGACAAATAGGTTAAAGACTTGTTGAAAATGGGGTTTATTCAGCTTGGTCAATCACCTTTTTCTTCTCCCATCCTATGTGTTAAGAAGAAAGATGGATCCTATAGGATGTGCATTGATTATGAGGACCTCAACAAGAGCATTATAAAGAAGAGGTACCCAATCCCTAGCATTGATGATTTGTTGGATGAACTCAAGGATGCTAAGGTGTTTACCAATATTGACTTGAGACTAGTAGGCTACCACCAAATCAGGATGAAGGAAGATGATGAGTACAAGATGGATTTTAGAATAGAAAGGGGTCTCTACCACTTACCGACCATGCCATTTGAGCTTTCCAATCCATGTGCCACTTTCTAGGCTCTTATGAACAAGGTCTTACAACCATTCTTGTATAGATTTGTCTTGGTATTCTTTGATGATATTCTCATATACAACAAGAATAGAGAGGATCATTTGCATCATGTCCATGTAGTCCTTCTTACATTGAGATAACATAAGTTTTTTGCAAAGGAAAGCAAGTGTAATTTTATGGCCAGTGAGGTAGAATATTTGGGTCATATTGTGGGTGAGAAAGGGACCAAGGTGGATCCAAACAAGATACAATGCATCAAAGATTGGCCCATATAAAAAAATTCTACTTCATTGAGCAGATTTCTCAAACTATCATCTTTTTATCGGAGATTCATCAAGAATTATGCCCATGTAGCAGCTCCTCATACTGATAGATTGAAGAAAGATGCTTTCTTTTGGGATGATGTAGCCATAAAGAGCTCTAATTTGAAAAGTTTTCTTATTTTAGCACCTATTTTAGTGTGCCCAGACTTTTCCAAATAATTCACCATCTATGTTGAAACTAGTGATTGTGGTATTGGGATTGTTCTATGCCAAGAACATGGTGTTATTGCCTATGAAAGTAGAAAGGTAGGGAACTACATGTCTATGAGCAAGAAATATTAGCCATACTTTATGTCATTAAGAAGTGCCATCACTACATTTATGGCATCTATTTCAAAGTCAAAAGTGATCAATGATGAGTGCTAAAGTATTTTCTTTCATAGCCTAACCTATCTCCTAAGCAAAGTAGGTGGTTAGCTACATTACAAGGTTATAACTTTGAGATATCTTATATGGTAGGAAAGGAAATGTAGTGGCAGATGCATTATTTAGGATGTGGGCATGTTTTATTTCTCCTCTTTCTACTTTCTACAAAGACAGGATCCAAGACATACATGAAGATTATTTGTTAGATTAGCAAATAGACAACAATATGAAGAATTTACAACAAGGTAATGAATCTAAAATCCAATTTCAAGAGGTAGAATGCACTTCTTTGGTTCAAAGGCAGAGTATATTTGACTTCGCAGACATCTTTTAAGCAAATGATCTTACAAGAGATGCATTCTTCTCCTTTGGCAGGGCATATTGGTTTATTTAAAACCTTTGATAAGATCCATAAATGCTTTTATTAAAAAGGACTTTGGAAAGACATAATAGAATATGTGATATAGTGTTTACCATACCAACAAAATCAATTTATTGCCTAGTAGCCTACTTCATCCATTACCCATTCCACATGGTAAATGGATTGATATCAACATGAACTTTATATTAAAGGACTATCTACCACTAAGTAGGGTTGGGATAATATTTTTGTTGTGGTTGATCATCTTACCAAATCATCCCATTTTATATTCATCAAAGTCTAGATCAACTCATGGAAGGAGTTTTTAGACTTCATGGTTTACCTATGAAGATTGTTTTTGATAGAGATACAAAGTTTCATGGGAAATTTTTGAAAAAGCCTTTTCACTTCTATATGAACAAAATTAACTCCAAGTGCAGCTTACCATTCACAAACAGATGGTCAAACTGAAATAATCAACAAATGGTTGGAAGTTACTTGTGACATTTTTGCCATGACATACAAACTGCATGGGACCATTGGATTCATCTTGTGGAGTTTTGTTATAATACCACATACCACATTAGTATAAGCATGCCACCATTTGAGGCTTTGTATGGCTACAAGGTTCAAGTACCTTTAACATTGTTTCATAATGAGGTAAATTCCCTTGCTAAGGAAGAACTAGAAAAGATTGAGCCTTCATGAAGCAATGCAAAGGAAATATTTGAAAGGCACAAGAGACCATGAAATCTTATGCTGGTGATAAGCAAAGGCATGTGGACTTTGAAGAGGGTGAATGGATATTCTTGAAAGTACCTAAGTTCCGTCATGCTTCTCTTAAAGATTGATATAATAAGCTTGCTCATCGCTATTATGGTTCATATCAAATTTCAAAAAAAGTTAGAGATCTTGCTTACCAACTTGATTTGCCTTCAACCACACATATTCATAATGTTTTCCATGTCTCTTAGCTAAAAAAGTATACCTCATATTCCAGTTCTTGAAGAATTACCTCTCCTTGATGAGGATGGGTTAATCATTTATGAACCTGAGAGGATTGTAGGTAAGTGGGAGAATGTTCTAAGGAATTGTATTATCATGGAATATCTTATTAAATGGAAGGGTATACCTATGGAAGAATCTTCTTGGTAGAATGCTTCATATTTGGAACAATTTCCATGGCTTCTCCAAGAGAATACTAGCTCACTGATGTCAAAATTAGTTTGTTATATAAAACTTTTGCATTTAAAATAATTGGCCTACTGATGTCAAAATTGTATTTTGAAGACATGGATGGTTACCTACTGAAGTATATTTCATTTCTATATCTTGTATGTGGTAATCCAACATGTCTAACCAAAGTTATGGGCCATTTTCTATAGCTATCCTGTTCAAGACAGAATTCCAAAAATTCACTGCTTGATCTTGATGATGCCTCTATAAGGCTACTTCAGCATTGGGTCTTCTCTATTCATTTCTACCATTCATTTATATTTTCTATATATAAGTTTTGAGGATAAAACTTTTGGGTAGGGATGCATTGTAATAAAACAAATTTTGTACTGTTTAGCTTAGGAAAATTAGCTTAATTGGGGCTAGAGTACAAAAGGCAAGAGTGTGCCATTGTAATAATCTTTTAGCACATTTGTAAACTTCTCAATTTTCTTAAATCTTGAGGGTTCTTGCCTTCCCCACTAACATTGAGGGTGACTACTTAATGTCCACCATAGCAAGAGGTGGATTTCTTACCGTAGCCTCTCACTATGATTCTCATTATGCTTTTGATTTCATCTAGTATGGCTTCATTCTGTTGTAGATTTAATACATTTTCATTTATGGCATGGCTATATGGCCAGTTGATTTCTTAGTTTTCTTGTTATTTTAATCCAATCTAAGCTAAGTTCATTCAAAGCCTAATGATAATGCTATTGAGTTATGTAGAGCATGGGGAAAAATTAGAGATCAATATGCATTGATATTCCTTAATGATGGTGCATGAGCCAACTTCATCTCTATAGACATGGGAACCCGTCTAGGCATCAAAGAGGATGAGATGGAGCCCATGGGAGAAGTTAGAATGGCAGGGAAAGGCCATACATAGATTGTCATATCCCCATGAGATTGTATCCACTAGAACCCTTTATTTATCAATTAGAGTTCCCTTTACTTTTAGCTTTTAGTCTCCTTGTATTGTTTCTTACATTTTCATTTATTGTTCTTTCCAGATAGCTAGCGTCATACAAATGATTGTAACTCATGGTCTCAGAGGTCATTTCAGCCTCTTTGTAGAAATTAATATATGATTTCATCTCTCTCTCTCTCTCTCTCTCTCTCTCTCACACCCATGTGTGTGTATGTAGCATCTATTGATCTTGAGATCCCACTTGTATTAATTGCGGGAAATATTGGGCTTTATTGGAAGTTTGGAGATCTTGCAATCATGCTCTTTTCAGTGACTCGTCATTTGACTCTTACTTCTTTCAAAGATCCCTTCAGAAATCTTTGTTTGATTGTCTCTCTCTTCTTGAGATCCCTAGATCTATTTAACACTCCTAAAATTGGGCTTCAAGGGTGTTGGTTACAGAATGTTGTTTTCTGGCTTTATGCATGTAGTAAAGCCTCAATAATGCCAAGAAACCATATATTTGATTCACGCTCCTTAGATAGATCTTTTTGCTAGGGCTATCCTTTGAGTGCTTTGATATAACATTTTCTTTCATACTTGGGTCGTTTTGACAGCCAGTGAGAGTTTTTGTGGCATGGACTTACCAATGGGTCAGAAATTCTTAGCATAAGCATCGAAATTTTTTCATTTGGAAGCATGCTTGAAGGTCAATTTTTGTAAGATACTTGTAAGGATTGAAAAGCAATTGCATTACTAGCTTTATAGCCTGGTGAACTTTCTCCACAAGACCATGTGGTTCGACATTTGGATTATCCACTAGGTTGGAATGCCCATACTACAACAAATCATGCATAAATTGCAACAAAAATTAGATAATTGAAAATTTTGTTTCACATCCCCCTCCACAAGGCCCTCAAACTTGATTGGGATATTGTGGCCAAAATAGGGCTAGTACTATAGTCTACTCACCAAAGGAGTTAGACATTGCACCACCTAGACCTCAACATCTTGCTCTCTACACAATAGTATATGACGAGGGATACTATAGGATGAAATCAATTATACATGCATTATCCACTTTTATGTATACATGACATTCAAAAAGGCTTTATGAGTTACAAGCATACTTTAGGAAGTTCTCAAGTTGTTAAGTAACAAGAACCAGGAATAAGCATAAAAAAATCAAGAGATTATTTCTTAGACATGATTTCAGCGTCACTTGATGGAGTCCTTACCATTGTGGAACAACCCATACTAAGGTGTTTTGTGGAGAACTGAGTGCACGAGAATCAGATGAAAGTTTGTCAAATAAGTCTACTACCATTAAACTTATACATGTATGGCAATGTTGTCTAAGTATTGTTATTGCATTTCTCCATTTAGTTCTACTTAGCTAGTACTAGCATTGAAATTATCTCGTAGAATTCTGTACTAGGCACCCATCTTTTCGTACGAAACTAGGAAAGGGTAAGAGTCCAGACATGTAAAAGGGCTTCTCAATTGAGCTTGCGTGATTGACACATTGAATGGACCCTCCAATATCACTTGCACATTTTCGTCAGCAGCTAGTAGTGTCTGAACTTTGAAGTTGGTTATTAGTGAGTAGTCGACAATATATTGTCTCCCAGTAAATGCAGTTCGCCGAAAAGCAAGACACTCCACCTTTTAGAGAGATGATTAACCTATGTGTAAACCTAGGACTAGGATGACTAGAAGTCCACCAAGAATAAGATTATTTCACTGTGTTGATGACAGATGGATAACGTTCTGCAGAGCAACACAATGCAAACATCACACACCCATGCATCTTCAATACTGCTTACCAACAACAGAAGCATAAGGCGCGATAGTTTCATGAAACAGAGAGTGATATTGTTCAGGATGAGCATGATAGTTTGCTTGCAGAAGCACAAGAAGATCGTTTAATGGAAAACAAAATGTATAGATGAAAAAACGGTTGTGACTTTTTGGAGTCTTGCTGCCTATAAAAGCAAGGCTCCTCATTGCTCTCAGTGAGACACAATGTTTGACATAAGGTTCATTAGAAAGGAGCAAATTCTTGATCTACGTTGGCACGATTGTATTTCCGTTGGCGACGTTATACCCTGGGAATCATTTGAAAGCTTTTCACACACACGATACAGCCCACAATGAAATGAGACTTGGCTGGACAAATTGCGATACCTGTCTTATAAGGAATTAGAACCCAGAGACTAATTAAATTAATTATGTCAGCTAGTAAGAAAAGTTGCCAAAGGCAGATCAAAACGGAAAAGGTTGTGCAGTGTAAAACTAAGCACTTGGGGCAAATAGCATTCGCGTTGACGAGCCTCAATTCAGTAAGTAGAATGCTTGGGGGAAGGGGAGATGGGCTCCGGCAAGAGGACTTGATGATTTTTGCTTGCTCAATTTTGATACCTGAGGAGGCCTTTGCACGACTTGGATGGGTGGCGGCACACACACATCGGAAGTGGCACAAAGCTCCGACGAACCAGATCAACGAAAACCACTTTGAAGCAGCTTGCATTAACAGAAGAATGCATTTTGGTTACCCGCAAAACCACAAACAAAGCATACAATCAACCAATGTACACTAAAAGGCAGATAAGATAATATTCGGTCACCAAGCATGACCCGCACGACAAGTGTTTATATGAGCTACTAGAAGTACGAGAAACGTCAAGGCCGAGAGGAACTGCAAGCCCACCGCCCAACTCCTCCCCCTTCCCCCCTTGCAAGGGTAAGGGTGGTGGAGTCAGAAACACCTATATATGGAGTAATAGTGACTCTCAGCTCTACTTGGTTTCCACTCTACATGTGATTTCCTATACTCAGTGGTGGTGAACTTTCACATGTGCGACGTCATGAGGGTGTAGTCTTGAGATGTACCTCAATGTTGTATCTTTCGATATCATGAATACAAAGATTCCTTATTGATATATCTTATGTGCCATTCTGATGTGCCTTTTGTGTCTCATGACATGTTATGACTCGAAATCCCGCGAAGGTCCATAACACTTGGTATTAGAGCAATTCTAGTATGGAGCATATTAGCTCGAGAGGGGAGCACACTTATAGACACGGAGGAGATGCGTAATGTGATGCGACGACCCCCGACACAACACGATATGCGATATAACACAGCACGACGCAACATGACATGACACGATGCCCCACGTCGTGATGCCCTCCCCAGGCATGGTACGTGTTGAAACCTAGAAGAGAACTTGATGTGCCAATAAAGTCTAGAAGAGAACCATTCAAAAATGTCTTCAAGAGAGCTGAAGCTATGGGAGAACACTTTCTTTGAAGAGGAAGACAAGCTATGTCATTGGATCAAAATCACATACAAGAATAAAGAGATGTAGCTCAAACAGATCAAGCAAACAAAGAAGACCATCAAAGAACAAAGGAATAGATGTGCTACACAATCTCGAAGAGAAGGCTAAAGACAACTGAAGACCTGGAGGAGGTGGACTACTAGTTGATCATGGTGCAAGAGAGAGAGCCAAGGTGTGGCAAGTGAAGATGGCCCGAGATCTCGATACGAAGCTGCAAGAGAAAATCATGATGAGGTGGAATCGTTTTATTCTTTATTTGGACAAAAGCAAACACAAAAGCTAAAGCATGCTTATTATAAAATTTGGGTTATTTTTTAGCTTTGAGATGAATAAATTTATAAATACATGTCTTGTGAAGTGCTCACACAAGGCATGAGGGGGGACTGTACCCAATTTGTCTTTTTGCCTCATGTTGTGCAAGTTTATCTTCTTGATTTTTGAGCTAAAGTAGAGTTCTTTTATTCTTGGAAACCTTCCGACGCTCGCTATGTACACATCCAGTATCCGATTTGCACACCAGTGGTATCAAAGCGAAGCTAAGATCAAGGGCTTCCAATCGCTTATCATCTCGTGCGAAGGCAAAGCTTTCGGAACGAATGGGCTCTATAGTCAAACCGTCAATACCAGTGTGTTCTTGGCGGTAAAGAACCCCTTGCTATGTTGGTGTTGAATTGCGAAGGACCACTCTCTGCTGATGGAGGACCACCCGTGAAGTTTCTTTGCTAAGTCTTCTTCTTCTCAGAAAAAACAGGTAAGAATTTTAATCAAACTTGAGTTTATGAAGCTTAACGAAGCTTAAGATAGGCTTAAGCCCTCCAAAGCTTGATAATCGATGGCGACAGTATGTATTGAATGTCGCCGTCACTGTGAAAAAGTTATCAACATCCACACACTCTCAACATGATTAAGTAAAGCTTTCTTATCTAAAGCTTAAAGCTAAGCTTTGCTAAAGTCACAATTCAACCTTTAAATTCCCTTCCTAGTGGGCGTTCACACTTAAATAATCCCGAACCTTCCTGCAAGCCCCTATTCGTACCTGCACTTTGACAGAGACAGTTTTCAGCAAGCAAACTGACACATGCAATATATTTTCTGCTTGAAAGAAGGATTTCATCAATTTTCGTACTCACAAAAAAAAAAAGATCGCAAAAAAGCCATTTAAAAAAAAAAAGCATTGCAAACCCAACTTTGAGCTACGCTCATCCCGCTAACAAGATTTCGAGTGCGTGAGGTTGTTTGAAATTTTGCACGATGTCCAATCAA
Source organism: Lygodium microphyllum (assembly GCF_053477565.2). NCBI lineage: Eukaryota > Viridiplantae > Streptophyta > Polypodiopsida > Schizaeales > Lygodiaceae > Lygodium > Lygodium microphyllum. The sequence continues at coordinate 8,581,694 of NC_141153.1, read as the reverse complement.
AATATGGAAGATTTTATGACTGAAGGTGATTTACCGAAACCAACGATGGAGCAAAAACTAGACCTAATTATGATGCATCTTTAAGAGGAACGAAGAGCACGTCAAACTTTGCAAGCTCAATTGGCCACTCTTCAACAATCTACTGTTGAACAAGATGGACTGTAACCCGAAGATGTTATATGACATATGATCGATATGACACTCGAAGTACAATCTATTAGGAAAGAAGCCAAGATAAGTAAAAGAAATTTCAAATTCCGTACTTTTAATGGGCTACGTGACGGAAAGACTGTTCTCACTTTTATAAGTCAGTTTGATGATTATTTCCATGAGGAACAGTATACCGAAAAAGACAAACTCAAGTGTGTCACTAACCATTTAGTGAATAGAGCATCGCTATGGTGGACTGTTGTCTGCAAAAGTATTGATTATCCTACTACTTAGGAGGCTTTTCAAAAGAAATTTTTGCAAAATTTTCTTCCACCTCAATTCCACAAAAAAGCAATCAAACAGTGGGATCTTCTGCAACAAAGAGATCGTGAGCCTATTTCACAATATACCGAGCATTTCTGGAATGCCATATTGCAACTTTGAATGCTTAAAGATGTACCTAAGGTGATCCACAAGTGCAAGTTTATGTCTGGTTTGCTTGGTCATTTCTATACGGAGGTGAACATGTTCAAGCCAACGACTCTCGAGAATACAATTTCTTTGGCCCATGATGATGAAGACAAAATTCGAGGACGAGAGAAGCGACCACAACAATTTCCAACTAACGGTAACTTCGGTACAAAGTAATTCAATTCTAACTTTCGAAGATTCAATCAAAATCGCTTTGTTTCATCTTTTCTCCATAAATATTGGACATGACCCCTTGTTTTACCATCAAATCCTAAGCCATCTTTCCAGGCAAATCCCAACATACCTAAACTCCCAACTATTACCAATAATGTTTCCAAGGCCAAACCCATAGTTTGCTACAAGTGCCTTCAACTTGGACATCTAGTGGTGAATTGTCAATCCAAAAAGCCAACTGTTCACATCAACTACTTGGGAGTGACTGATGATGAAAACCATGAAGAAACTCTCGATTTCACGGAAGACGATGATGATATCGGTACTACTTTAGATACTTTACTAGGTATGCCAAATCCTCTTTCTTTATTAACGATAAAATGTCTTGTGCATGGTAAAGAAAAGATTATTTTACATGATGACAGGAACACACATGATTTTATTTCTGCAAAATTTATCAAATAATTGAATTTACATACTATTTCAACTCATTATCGCATCAAGGATGCATTCTTAGATACTAGATACAATGGAACATAAGAAGTTTATGACTTAGAAATTAAAATTAGCGATTATGTTCAGCACATAAATTTCTTAGTTGTGCCTTTGCAATCTAGTGACATTATTTTAGGAATGCCTTGGCGTCATAAATATAATCCCAATATAGATTATTCCACGCATTCAATGATGATTCATTCTAATGGAAAACAAATCACATTGCATGGTAATTATACCTTATATACTTTTCCATTGCTTAGTCACACACATGCTAAACATGCATTAAGAAAAGGTAGCAAATCCTATTTAATATGGGTGATTGAAATTGAAGCTAAGAAAAATCAGATGCATCCTATGCACTCACAATTCCTTTTACAATTTAAAGATTGTTTTATTGCTGACTTACCACCTATATGTCCTGAAGATCATAAAATAGACTTAATTCTAGGTTCACAACCACCATGTAAAGCACCTTATCAACATAATCAAATTGAACAGAAAGAAATTCAAACCCAAGTTGAAGAATTGTTAACCTGAGGACTCATTAGGCCCAGTAGTTGTCCTTTTGGTGCACCTGTCCTATTAGTTAAAAAGAAAAATAGCACCTATAGGATGTGCATTGATTATCGTGCCCTAAACAAGATCACTAATAAGAATAGATATACGATTCCTAGGGTAGACGACCTCATGGATAAACTACAAGGAGCTGCAATATTTAGCAGGATAGATCTTAAATCTGGATATCATTGAAAGGGAAGTAGAACCTAGGAGGAAGAAGCTTGGCGGTGAGAGCTATGGTGGATGGGGAGAGAGAGAGAGAGAGAGAGAGAGAGAGAGAGAGAGAGAGAGAGAGAGAGAGAGAGAGAGAGAGAGAGAGAGACTCAAAAGTGGAAACTCCAACAACTACAATGTATGGCCAGGCCTTCCTTTATTCAAACTATCACTAAAATAATAAAGAATAAGTGACTGTGACGGGCGCCCGCCACCTGCAATGTGTAGTGGCGGGTACTGTCAGTGTAGTAATACAGGGGCAGCTAGGCGGAGGCGCCTTTACCCCCAACAACCTCCCACTTAAAGGCGAATCTTCCCCAATGAGAGAGAAAAGAAAAAGAAAAGACAATACAACATGTACACATGTACAACATGATAAGGAAAAATATGTCATCTCATCCAACACCCATCAATCTCCTGAGGAAGGCAAAGCGCTCTGTAGTGAGGCTCTTCGTGAGCAAGTCTGTAGGATTCTGCTCAATTGAAATCTTGACAAGGTCAACAGACCTGTCCTCAATGACCTCGTGAATGAAGTGATAGCTCACCTCAATATGTTTCGTCTTCGCATGGAAGACCAAATTCTTGGCCACCTGAATGGCACTCATAGAATCTAAATGCAGTGTAGGCATAGCATCTGTCATACCAAGGTCTGCAATCAAACGACCTAACCAGATAGCCTGCTTGCAAGCCTCTCTGGTGGCTACAATATACTCGGCCTCTGTAGTAGAAAGAGCCGTATACTTCTATGACCTGGACATCCAAGAGATAGCCCCTCCATAGCATAAGTGAACACATAGCTAGAAGTTGACTTCCTACTATCTGCATGTCATGTATAATCAGAGTTAGTGTACCCAACGACTCCTGTATCCTGGTTGCCATAGCAAATACACATATCTATTGTGCCCTTTAGGTACCTCATAATATCCTTCATGGCATCCCAATGTTTGTTACTAGGTGTAGCCATACAACGTACCATAACCCTAACTGCAAAAGCAATATTTGGACGAGTGGCTATCATGGCATACATAAGGCTGCCCATGGCTGATACATAGGGAATCTTGGCCATCTTGGCTCTCTGCCCATCTATCTGCGGACAATCAGTGTGTGAAACCTTCACATGAGAAGGTAATGGATAGCCAATAGGCTTAACATCTTGCATATGGAAGCATTCAAGGACTTTATGAATGTACTCCCTCTATGACAAATAGAGTAGTCCTTGAGATCTATCGCGCATAATGCGCATACCAAGTATATAAGAGGCCTATCCCAGATCTTTCATCTCAAAGCTCTTCTTGAGCTGAGCCTTAAGAGCATCTAGCTCCTTATGAGCTGTCCCTGCTAAAAGCATGCCATCCACATAGAGTACCAAAATCAGTAAAGAATCATCACGAGCTTTCTTCATGTATAAGCACGGATCCATAGCACTGCGGCTGTAGTCTTGTGACTGCATGAATGCATCAAACTTATGGTACCATTCCCTAGGTGCCTGCTTCAAGCCATATAGACTCTTCTTTAGCTTGCACACTAGGTATTCCCTGCCAAGGTCTGCAAAGCCCTTAGGTTGCTCCATGTAAATCTCATCATGTAAGTCCCCTTGTAAAAAAGCCATCTTGACATCTATCTGGTATAAGTCGAGGTCAAGTTGTGCAACCAAAGGCAAGACTAAGCATAGGGTGGTCATCTTGACCACAAGAGAAAAGACTTCATCAAAGTCAACACCATGCTTCTTCTTAAAGCCCTTAGCAACCAATCGAGCCTTGTATGCCGGTTGGGGTATCCATGGGGTACTTTTTAGCTTGTACACCCACTTGCATGCCAAAGCCTTCTTACCCTGAGGCAAGGAAACCAAATCCCAAGTCTGATTCTTATGCAATGAGTCAAGGTCAGACTGCATAGCCCTCTCCCAAGAGTGGCAATCACCCCTGTGCACAGCCTCATCATAAGTAAGAGGCTCTCCTACATTTGTAACTAGTACATAATCCATAGAGGGTGCAAAACTGTCAAGAGGTCGTCTATCTCTAGTAGAACGCATCAACCCAAGCTCTGCTGCCTGACCAACATCCTATCTAACATCAGCATGTCTAACATCTAGGTCATGAGCATCAGGTGATGCTACACGCTGTCTAACTGGCCATGGAGCGGGGCTGTACGGGAGCAGGTGTCTCCTCCTAAAAGATAACTCTACGTATCTCAACCACTTTCTCAGGCTGCATATGCATTTTGTCCTCATGAAAGATGGCATTATGGCTGCGGATCACCTTCCGTGCGTGGGAATCCCATAGATGATAACCCATCTCTCCTACATCTCCATAGCCAATAAAAATGCATTTGACACTTTTAGGATCCAGCTTATTGCAATTGTCCTTGGGCACATGGCAGAATACCTCACATCCAAAGATACACAAATGATCATAAGAGGGGGGCTTGCCTGCCCATACCTCCTCTGCAACCTGAAAGTCAATGCCACTGCTAGGTGACTTGTTAATGAGATGCATTGCAGCACTAACTGCCTCAGCCCAAAAGTGTTGTAGTAAGCTAGCATGACTAAGCATGCTACAGACTCTTTCTTGAATGATCCTATTCATACGTTTAGCCATACCATTCTGGGGAGGGGTGTAAGGGGCGGTCAACTGACGCTTAAGACCTCGCTCATCACAAAACTACTCAAAAGCACGTGAGACGTACTCACCCCCATTATTTGACCTTAGGCATTTCAGCCTATTCCCAGACTGGTTCTCTGCTAATGCAAGCCAATGCTGAAATGTGTCTAAGACATCGGATTTTCTCTTTATGGGATAAGCCCAAACCTTACGTGAGTAATCATTGATGAAAGTAACAAAATACTTTGCCCCACCTAGTGATTGACAGGGCATGGGCCCACATACATCTAAGTACACAAGAGCCAAGGGCTCACCCATGCGTTTCTTACTAGAATTTTTATGCGTATTCCTAGTTTGCTTGCCATACAAACAATGATCACAAGAATCAAAACGTGAAGAGTCAAAAGGCGGAAGATATTGTAAAGCACGTAGCATTTTCATTCCTTTAAGAGACATATGTCCCAAACGAGCATGCCAAAGGGATACATGGGGGATAGAATCCACATACAAAACATGATTCAAGGTAGCTACAGATATAAGTAAGAGATAGAGACTGCCAAACTTGGCACCTCATGCAAGCACAAGCCTGCCATGAGTAATCTTCCATGCAAAGTCTCCAAAAGACACAAAATACCCTGCATCATCAAGTTGTCCAACTGACATAAGGCTGCAAGTCAACGCAGGTACATGATGTACATCATGCAAAACAAAAGAACTGCCAAAAGGAAACTGTAGCCTAACATTTCCAATGCCCATAGTGTCAAGAGACCTATCATCACCAAGACACACAGAACCAGAGATGGTACGATATGTATGAAACCAATCTTTACCCTGGTGTCACATGAAATGATGCACCCAAATCCAAAATCCAACACTGCACATACATAGAATGTGTATCATAAGCTTGTAAGGCATCGCATGAAGAAGCTACAAGTATGTAATCCTCATCTAAATCAGTGGCTTGCATGACATTAACCTCTTCTATCTTCACACTGGACTTTGCAAGTACAATACTGCGCTTAGAAGACTTTTCTTACACTTTCTCTTTTTCCTTTTCCTTGTGCTTATCATCGCACATCTTATGGCACTGCGGTCTAATATGTCATGCTTTCCCACAATAATGACAGGTGAGATTAGAATTCCATCCCCGGGACTTACTACGGCCACATGACTTTGACCTGGACTTCTGAGAGTCCTTGCCCTTATGATCATTATCATGACTGCCATGTCTGCCACCTCTAACGGTCAATGCATGTGAAGAGCAGGAAGCATCATTGTTTCTCCTGTTGATTTTCTCAGTCAATAAAACACTCTCAACATCTTTGATTTTCCACCCATCAAGCTTGTTTGTGCATATGGCAGTACGGAAGACATCTCATGATTCATGCAAGGTACCAAGCAGAAACAACAGGTGCAAGTTGTCTTTGAACTCAATACCCTGTGACAACAGATTCTTCATGATAGCATGAAACTAGCTGAAATGAGATGATAGGGATGTCCCCTCCTTCATGTGAAGGTCCATTAACTGCTTTAGCCAATACATCTATGACGTAGGACTTTGCTGTGCATAAAGCTCATGAATCTTCTCCCATAAGTCCCATACACTCTGATTCTCATCTTCAACAACATTATGATGGACCTCTTCTGAGAGTGACAAGATAATGGTAGACTTGCATAGCTCATCAACTTCCATCCAAACATCATCATCCATATCCTCGGGTTTAACACCCTTGAAACGCAAGGGTTTAATCTGCAACTTCTACACCAAAACTTGTCATATCTGGGACTTCCAATACCCATAGTTGGTACCATCCAACTTGGCAATGTTAAAGAGAGCTGTGTTTTTCAGATGGCCAGCCATACTGTCCCAAATTAAAGCAAAAATGCAAAATTGTAGGTTGCTGTAATTAGCAGAAAATGCACTAAAACCACTGCTAAAACTGGTTGAAAGATTGGATATCACCAAGAGAACCACCTGTCCACCAAATACGACCAAGATACCATCAAACAGTAAGCATTACCCTCATATAAGTGCTCAAAATCTACAACCAAAGAAGAACTAAGGAACTAAGAAAAGAAGATACAGGTGAAAGAAGAAGAAGAATTATGGTCAGATGAAGATGAAGATGAAGACCAAGGAGAGGATGAGCTCAAACTAGATCTTGGAACACCTCTTCTCCAACAAGAAGGAGCCGACAACTACTACCTTGGCTACTACCAAGAAGGCTACCTTGAAGACCAACACCTCTACAATGAATATCCTCGTAAAAGAGATATATACTACTACCTTGAAGATTTTTCCATCAACTACCACCCAAAAGGAGAGTACCTCTACATTGACTACCCCTAGAATGCAGAATGCCAACCCAAAGAAGTTATAGAAAATAAAGAAATGATGGAATATTTTTTGAAGGGAGAAGGATGGAGAATGGATGTGTGTTCAAAGGTAGAAAATATCGCGATGGAGTTAGGATACAAGAAAGAAGATGAAGCTAGATGGATATATCAAAAGGATGAAACATTGTATCCACAGGTTGTAGCCCAAAGGTGAAGCTTAGCCTAGATCCTAGAATACCTTGACCCTAACAACCCCAATCCCAACAGCCAACCAAATCCACAAAGTTTGATGATGATAGGCTAGGAAAGGAGTTGAAGGAGAGAATCATGCAAATATGGGAGGAGATCGAAGAAGATAATAGGAAAGATGAAGAAAAAGACTTATTAGATGGAGCGATAGAGAAGATCAAGAAAAAAATGAAACAAGAAACGAGAAGAAAAGAGAAAAAAGAGTAAGTAGAGTTAGCTAGGAAGAAGCTAGAAGAAAAAGATGAGCTAGAGCAGGCTATGAGGAACCAAGTAGAAGAAAGCAAGAAGAAGAAAGTTATGAAAAAGATTAAGTAATTAGAAAGAGGTGGAGGAAGCAAGTTAGAAGAACAAGTATGGAAAGCTAGAAAGCCAAAGGAAAAAGAGGAGCAAAAGATAGACCTAGGCAAAGCATGCCGAAAGGACGAAGAAAAGATGGAGAGAGAGGAGAATGAGAATGAGAAGCAAAAGAAGGCAAAACCAAACTCCAAGAAATGGAGGAAGGCTGCTAGAGCCAAGATGAGAGATGAGAATGAAGATACCTCCGAAACCCCCCAAGCTAAACTCGTGCTAAGGATGAAGCAAACTAAGCTTTTGATCCAAAGCCACATCCCATGCCAGCCAACTCGAATCAAAGTAGGAACCAAGTGCACTTAAGCGATGGATTCATTGGCTACACCTTTGAGCCTGAAGAGGCAAACCCTTATGAGCTTGGACAGAATGATCCAAATGACAAAGCCTAAAAGAAGTGAGAGCATGAGGGAGTGCCTGCAATAGGGTCCAATCAAGGTAACTTAGTGCCATGGAAGGGAACATTGCTAGTTGAGTCTTGGAAAACTCTCCAACTCACTCTTAAGGTGAATGTCTTTGGACTGTGGCACCCGTTGGGACCATACTCAACACTGTAAAGATTGAGATCTTGGCATTCAAGCCATAAGCAATGCAAGGTGTTGTCATATACTGATCATATGGATCCATGACACACCAACCACCACACATATGGGTGTCACCCCAAGAACTTCAATGATACATCTACTTTCGCAAACTAAAGTTTGGTCTAAGTGTGACGACTTAGTCCATTCCCCTTTAACAACTTCAGCTCCAAATGCAGCTAAGAAGAGCCAAAGAGGTGCCATACACCACACCTTCTATGTGAGAAGGTAAGCTGAACCAATCGATTTGCTTGAGTTCAAGGAAAGCAAGAAAGATCCTGCAAGGAGGCCAAGGAAAATAGTCCAAGTTCTTGACTTGGTGATAAGGGCAAAGCACCTTGGCAAATGAACCAAGAGACTCAAGTTCCTAAGACCCAAGGTGGTGGCACGAAGAAAGGGTGGAATGACACAAGGAGCAACACAATGGACCATCTCCCTTAAGGTGTGGCACAACATGGCTACAACTGCGCCACCATACCTTAACCCCAATAGCTCAACAACTTGGAATCACGCCTACAAAACTTGGCATTGTAATATACTAGTTCTCACATCAAGCCAAATAATTGGAAATTTATGAATTACACCATACTTGCAAAGTAATATAAGAAATACACCATGTTTGCAAGGAAGCCATAGCCAAAGTAGCTAGGCATGAAATAGTATTTGCCATGGAAGGTTGAGAATCATAGATGTAAGCTGCAAGATGAATGCTCAGCTCATGTCAAGGTGGGATATGGTATGCACTCCATATCTTGGTGGCTAAGAGCATGCACCCTCTTAGTTGGTGGGAGGAAGGAACCTCAAAGCATATATTGCTTCAAAATGACAAAAAGATCCCTCATAAGTTACATCTTCACATTTTATACTTAACCCTAGCCTACTCTAGAATAAGGTGACTTATGCGTTATTACAAGCCATCGCAGCCTAAAAGAGCTTTGTCCTCAAAGCTGAATTGGAAACAAATTATAAATGGAACAGGCTATTGTAAATTGTCCAAAATAGGCTATAGTACAAAATTGGCCATATCTTGAGCTAGAAATAGCTAATTTCCATGTTTGAGATATAGAAATGTAGAGGACAACATGTAGTATCCAGCCATGCCTTCAAAATCCTGATAAGACAATTTACTTTCTCACAAAAATTTAATACAACAAGCTGTTTACTGCCCTGTTTTTTATAAACTATCCTCTTGCTAAAGCCATGGAAATTGTTCCAAATATGATGCTTGTTGCCATGAAGACTCTTCAATAGGCAAACCCTTCCATTTGATAAGGTATTCCACAAGAATATAGTTCCTTAGAACCTTCTTCCGCTTGCCAATAATCTTCTTGGGCTCATAGATGATCAAACCATCATCATCCAAGGGAGGTAGTTCGTGAAGAACTTGAATTTGAGGTCGCACATACTTTTTAAGCTGAGACATATGAAAGACATCATGGATTCTTGTGTTTGAAGGTAAGTCTAGTTGATAAGCAAGATCCCCAACTCATTTGACAATACAATAAGAACCATAAAACCTATGAGCAAGTTTGTTGTGTCGTGACTTGGGAACCTTCAAAAATACCCATTCATCTTGCTCCAACTCCACATGTCTTCTTTTTTCATCCACATAGACCTTCATTGTCTCTTGAGCTTTATGAATGTTATCCTTGCATTGCTTCATAAGGGCCTCCATATTTTCCAACTCATCACGTGCTTGTGGATTTACATATTCATGAAACAATGTGGAGGGTACTTGTACTTTGTAGCCATATAAAGCTTCAAAAGAGACATCCCAATGCTCATATGACAAGTATTGTTGTAACAAAACTCCACAAGATGGAGCCATTGGTCCCATGCATTTTGTGTCTCATGGCAAAAGTGCCTCAAGTAAACTTCTAGCCATTTGTTAACTCTTTCGGTTTGCCCATCCGTTTGTGGGTGATATGCGATACTAGGAGTCAAAAGAGTCCCCAATGAAGAGAACAAACTCCTCCAAAAGTTGCCCATAAACTTAGTGTCGCGATCGGACACAATCTTTATTGGCAAACCATGAAGCTTGAAAATACATTCCATGAATTGTTGAGCCACTTGCTTGGTTGTATATTGGGCCTTAGTAGGGATGAAATGGATTGATTTAGTCAACCAATCAACTACTGCATAAATGCTATTCTACCCATGCTTAGTTGTAGGAAATCCTACAATAAAATCCATAGAGATATCAGTCCACTTGCCTTGAGGAATAGGGAGTGGCTGAAGTAAGCCATTGGGTAGAAGAGACGAGTCTTTATTTTGTTGACACGAAAGACATTGCATCACATAATCCTTGACATCCCGCCAAATGCCCTTACAATAAAAGCTCTTATGAATGTTGTCAAATGTTTTGAACAACCCATGATGACCCGCTAAAGGTGAAGAATGCATCTCATGAAAAATACGGTCTTTGAAAGAGGATTATGGTGTCAAGTAGACTCTACCATGATACCATAAAAGATCATTGTGCCAGTTGAAATTGGGATACTCTTCTCCTCTTCCTTGCTGAAATTCCTTCATCATCTTTGATGCTTTCTTATCAAGAAAATATTCTTCTTGGATGTCATGAATCCAATTCTTATGTACAATTGAAATTGAAGATAAAGAACATGCCCACATATATGATAAAGCATCCGCCACAACATTATCTTTTCCAACCATGTAGGACATTTCAAAATCATAGCTTTGAAGAGTAGCTAGCCACCTCCTTTGTTTAAGGGACAAATTTGGTTGAGAAAGGAAGTATTTCAGCACACAATGATCGCTCTTCACCTTGAAATGGCTATCATAGATATAGTGGTGCCACTTTTTGATAGCATGCAAAATTGCCAACATCTCTTGTTCATAGACATGTAGTTGACGCTCCTTGTCATCAAGCTTGTGACTTTTATAGGCTATGACTCCATGGTCTTGATGCAAAACATCCCCAACTCCTCTTCCACTAGCATCCGCACATATAATGAATTCCTTAGAGAAATTCGGGCATACAAGAATAGGTGTTGAAACTAACAGAGATTTTAGCTCATTGAAGCTCTTGTCGACTATGGAGTCCCAAAAGAAAGCTTCTTTCTTCAACCTATCGGTCAAAGAAGCCGCCACATGAGCATAATTTTTTATAAACCTCCTATATAATGAAGATAATCCAAGGAAACATCTCAAGGAAGTAGAATTCATAGAAGTAGGCCACTCTTTGACACATTTCACCTTGTTAGGATCCACATGAATGCCTTGCTCTCCCACAATGTGACCTAAGTATTCCACTTGATCTCCCATGAAAGAACACTTAGACATTCTGGCAAAGAGTGTGTGTCTTCATAATGTGCCAAAGACCTCTTGCACATGCATTAAATGCTTATCCTTGGATTTTCTATAAATGAGGATATCATCAAAGAATACAAGGACTGTTTTGAACAAGAAAGGATGCAATAACTTATTCATGAGTGCTTGAAAAGTAGCCGGTGCATTTGAAATCCCAAATGGCATGACCAAGAAGTGGTATAACCCTCTTTTAGTCCTAAAGGCTGTTTTATACTCATCCCCTTCCTTCATTCGAATGTGATGATAACCCAAACAAAGATCAATCTTGGTGAAGGCCTTTGTATCTTTGAGCTCATCCAAGAGGTCATCAATGCAAGGAATCGAGTATCTGTAACGTGCCTGCTCCTCAAATCGCGGGACACATCTTAGTAGTCCATCAAGAGATATATCTAGAAGACGCCGCCTGGCACTCCCAAGGAATGACACAGGGTCTGCCAACTAGGGTCTCTCGAGTCTGCCCCGCAATGGAACTTATCCGGTCGTTACCACTAGGATCGACCTGAAGTCCGGGTCCCTTGTAATCGGGTCTTCCTAACAGCCTTTTAGCGTCGGTCTACAACTACTCCACTTTGCATAGACACAACTAGGCCAAAGCAGACTCATACCGCACTTGGTTCAAAGAGAGTGGGAAATGAGAGGGATGTATTGCTCGACCTCTCTGCCCGTAGGGCATAGTCCCATTCCAGTCCACTAAAACGGTATGAATCAGGGTTCTAACCAACATTGTCTAAGGTCATCATTCGACTTTTCCTAATATTCCTCGTTAACATTTCCTTTGAGGAAAGCTCTCGGCTAACCAAGACCACCCTGTCGTAGGACGGACCCGAGGTCACACCCACCACGCTTCCCTCGGGGTTGTTTTAGTTATCTAATTACCTACCACATTATGTTTGACACATAAAAGCAGCTTCCTTAATTAACCCGTTAATCACAAGTTCCTTTACATAATTTAGGGCACAGACACGAAGACAAGATAAAACAAGATCAAACACTTCCTTAACTTATCTTCAGATTAATGTTTATCTCCCGCCCATACAGGAGAATTAAGTGTCCCTTTCTGCCTCCACAGAAAAATCCTTCCGTCTTTCGACAATAAAACCCGAAGTTTTATCCTACCAAGATTCTGCCTTGTAACTAGTATCAAGGCCTCGAGATCCCATCTCGAGTCATGTAGAACACTTGTGTAGGGTCTAGAGGCATTGGGATTTACGGCCAGAGCCCCCTTGGCACCCAAGCATCCTCCTACGCCAAGTAATTTCCACGGAGAGACCTCTCGCAACGGGTTCGGTCCACATTCCCGTTGCGGATTCATAACCCCCTTGGTTAGGGTTTGGTGGTTCGCGGGGGGTAGCTAGCGCCATCCTTCCTTAATCATTCCTTTAGGAAATCATCCACAGCTGAAGCAACCAACCTAATAACATTTACTAGGGAAAACATCCCTTTTGTTCCCATGGCAATCCATCATCACAGACCCGGCCATGAAATCATCAATTACATTCTACTTGGATTAACATCCAAAACCACATTAACAAACAGTGGAATGCACAACCACTTGCTTCAAGGCATCGTAATCCCATTGCATGCACAACCAAAACTTAACTAGGATGCATCAAAACACTTGCTCAAGGAATTTACAACCTTTTTTAAGGTAGAAGTCCTTCTAAGATAACAATCACCTAATCTTCTTAGGTGGCTCTTCCCCTTAGGGTTTATACGGCTAGACTCCAAGCCTTCTTTGCTAGTCATTAAGTTTCATCATAACTTGGCAATATCACATATGGAATTTCATACGATCATCTACATCTATGAACAGATAGGAATGAAAGAATACATAACCAACATATAGCTTTTATGAGTATCCTTTCCCTTCAATGGATATTAAAATGAGGACTATGACCTATGAGCATGTAGAACCATAGAATTTCTTTCATTCCTGCTAATAGAATAATAAGCATAGATAGAAAAAGGGTTCGAAAACACCGAAGTTCTTCAAGCGCCATCTCCTAGTTGAAACCTTGGTCTTTCTTCGACTTGATACTTTTGTAATCCCCAACTCCAGATCTACCTTTGACGCAAGAAGCCCATTGCTCCAAGCTCCTCTCCTCCTCTCTCTCCCTCTTCTTCTCCTTCTCCTTCTCCTTCTCTCTCTCTTTTCTTTCTCTTCTTCTTCTTCCTCTCCTCCTCTCTCTCCCTCTTTCCTCTCTTCTCTCTCTCACTCTCTCTCGTTGTCTGTCACGGGGGTGGGGGGGGGGGGGCTGCTGCCTGGCGAGGCTGGAGGGGGGGAGGGTGACGAGCACGAGGGGGCCTATCCCACCATCTGAATGCCAGGGAGGAGGGGGTGCTGTCTACCGCGAGCTGGAGGGGGGGTGCACTATGCCAGCGGAGGGAGGGGGAAGCTCACTGCCTGTCGACAAGCCGAGGAGGGGGGCGCCGATGCAGGTGACGGGGGGGAGAGAGGCTACGCTGCCCTAGGGAGGGGAAGGCCCCCCCTTTTAAAGAGGGGGAGGAGGGTGGTATGGCCGCTACCCCTCCCATTTGGGGGGGCTGCATGCCCCCCCTAACTCCTTCTTACTCACACACACACTCTCTCTTCCCGCCATGCAGTTAGCAGGGGGAGAGAGAGTGAGAGTAAAAAATTTTGAAAAAATGTAAAAATTTTCTTAAGGGGGGGTTCACATGGGGGGGAGGCACGGGGGGAGGGGGGGAAATATTACATCCTCTCCCCCTTAGAGGAATCAAGATGTCCTCATCTCGAATGCGCTTAGGATTCATTGATGATAAGTTATCATTGGGTCCTAGAACATGTGGGTTAGGACCCATCACGCTTTTGCTACGCAACTCTGTTCATATAGCATAACCCTTAGCTTAAGCAGTTTTGCTCTAATACCAACTGTAACGTGCTTGCTCCTCAAATCGCGGGACACGTCTTAGCAATCCATCGAGAGATATATCTAGAAGACGCCACCCGGCACTCCCAAATAATGACACGGGGTCTGCCAACTAGGGTCTCTCGAGTCTGCCTTGCAATGGAACTTACCCGGACTTCAAGTCGATCCTAGTGGGAACGGTCAGATAAGTTCCGTTGTGGGGCAGAGTCGAGAGACCCTAGTTGGCATACCCCGTGTCATTCCTTGGGAGTACCGGGCGGCATCTTCTAGATACATCTCTCGATGGACTGCTAAGACGTGTCCTGCGATTTGAGGAGCGGGCACGTTACAGTATCTATTCTTCACCGTGGACTTGTTAAGCTCCCTATAATCAATGCACATGCAAAAAGATCCATCTTTCTTCTTAACCAAGAGCATAGGAGAGGCAAACGGAGATTGACTTGGCTGAATTAAACCCATTTACAGTAACTCCTTAACTTGTATTTCCACTTCTTCCCTTTCAAACTTTGACAAGCAATAGGGAGGTTTGTTGATGGGTTTTGTATTGGGCAGCAAGTCAATAGGGTGGTCTACCTCTCTCTTTGGAGGCAAAGATGATGGTTGCTAAAATAAATCTTTGTATTCCTCCCATAGCTCTTCCATTCTTGGATCCTTTTGCTTTGAACAAGATGATGGCTTATTTGGTGATTGCTCTTCATCCACTTTCGCAAGCAAAAGAGTGAATATACATGATCGTGCATTGATTTCTTTATTCATCTTCTTCATAGAGATGAGTTCCATTTTCTTTTGACCAATGCCCTTCAATAATATAGGTTGTCCATTCCATTGGAATTCCATCAGCATGTTTTGCAAGTCCAAAGAAAAATTTCCAAAGGTTTTCAATCAATCACAACCAATGACAATATCTATGGGACTCATTTCCAGAGTGATCAAGTCCACTTTCATAATACATGAAGGAGATAGAGTAATAGGAGTGTGTAGGCATACTTCATTACTTGATTCATAAACTCCATTAGCTACCTAAATCTTCAAGGGCACTTGCATTTGTCGAGGAAGCAATCTCAACCCATGCAAAGATTTGGTATTAATGAAGCTATGGGTGCTGCTCGTATCAATCAAAAGGTGAACCATTCTACCATTGATTAGCCCCTCAAGTCTAAGGGTGTTTTCTCCTTTACAACCAGTCCATGCATCATGAGAAATTACACATAAAGAACCACTTGGATCAAAAGGAAAATTGTCCACAATATCATAAAATTCATTATTATTTCCTTCATCTTTGTCATACATTTCTTTAGCCATATGGTTTGCTTCCACATGAAATACATTTCCCTCTTCACTTTCATCCTCATCCGGCTCATTGATGATGATAAAGTTAAGCTTGCTATTTTTGGATTTGCATTCCAGCCTATGGTCTTGTGTCCGCTTTTCTCCACACTTGAAACATAACCCTTTTGCCCTCATGTCTCTAATTTGTTCATTTGAAAGAACTTTGCTGTAAGTGCTGTTTTGAGATCCCTTTTGTGCATTTTCAGCCCTTGCAAAGCTTTTTTTTGCTTCAACCATTGGTCTATTACAATTTTCTCCACTTGGTTTTGATCCATAGACTGTTGGATATGTAGGCAACTTGTTGTAATTACTACTGTAGGTATTAGTTCCCTTGCCTTCTTGCTTATAAATATCCCTTTACTAATTGAAATGTGCTCGAATCCTTGAAGGCTGAATAGATAATGAATACACTGCACTTTTTGGCTGAACCCCCATTAATTCTCTTCTATATTTCTGCCCATACCTGCAAGCATATAAAATGGCTTCATGAATTGTCTTGGGCTGCATTGCACCTACTTTCGAAGAGAGGGCTGAATCTAGACAAAAGATATATTTGTTTAACTTGGCCAAATCATCAATCCCTCAATGTACTTAGAAAGATTAAGAAACATGTTAAAGTAATCATGAATGAACATGCCTCATTGTTGAAGACCATACCATCTTCTTTGCAATCTTTCTTTTCCATTGGAGAGACAAACACTTCCAACATTGCCTTCTTAAAATCCTCCTAAGAAGTAAAATTGTGACCAAGTAATGCTCACAAAAATGTACTTGTTCTTCCCATGTCAATGGCTATTCTATGCACTTTTTATATTCTACAACCATAAATCTAAGGTCATCATGAATATCAAGCTCATTGTGGCACTCAATCAATTCTTTTTTTAAAACCATTTTCTCCACCATCTCCATGATAGATCTCTTGCTAGCTTAGGCCTTAATTTTTTTGGAATTTTTGGTCAAGAAGAGTATATCTTGTGATTTTGTGAGTTGATTGTACTCTTGATTTTGTGAGTTGATTTTACTCTTTCTTTTAGAGCTTGTATATATTTCTATTCCAACAAATAGAGATTTGTTCCTTGATTCATGTGATGTGTTTGTTCACAGCTGAGAGTTACAATTGTTTGCATTTCACTTTGGATTTGAACGTAATATCTATTTATTTAGTAATTTAAGTAGTCACATGACGACACTTCCTTGCATCTTTGAATTAATTGGAAGTACTCTTAGTTTTAAAAGTTTTAGATATGTTCATGACAACACTCTCAAAGGGAGGTCATCAATTCTTTGGTATTTCTTTGGTTCTCCCTTGAGGATCCATTGGTAGTGACACAAGACTATGTGTTGGACTTCCCATTTTTACTAGGGTGACAAAGGTTCCTTGGATTAACAACACTTTAGACATTGGGATGGACTAGCAATGGACTTGGGCTATTGCTTGCCGACACACAATGGTTCTATCATTTCCCTTCTTAGACTTTTCATTTTTTATTAAGTGGC
Organism: Lygodium microphyllum; assembly: GCF_053477565.2. Taxonomy (NCBI): domain Eukaryota; kingdom Viridiplantae; phylum Streptophyta; class Polypodiopsida; order Schizaeales; family Lygodiaceae; genus Lygodium; species Lygodium microphyllum. Next base: position 8,564,471 of record NC_141153.1, on the reverse strand, counting down.
ATTATGAGTATGCTATTATTTTATTTTCTCCTTGCAAACAATTCCTTAGATACCACTAGTTTCTCTTGTAATTGGCAATTGCAACTTAATCATGCAATAGAACTTTGGGAACCATTATGGCTTCGTGCTAGCTCTCTATTAATGCTTATTGCTATAAGCCACTGATCGAGACTCTTCTTTCTTAATGGATTCTTTTTTTTAGAAACCTTGGGAGCTTTTGTGTTGTCCTTAGTAGCTTTGTTGTTTCCTTCTATGTTAGGAGGATTTTTATAGAGTGGTTTTCTTTTCTCCTCTTGTGCCTTAAGCAACTCTTTAAGCACTTCCTTATTGTTCTCACAATGGTTTGCATTTGAGTCTTAGGCTAATTTCTTACCTTTCCCTTGAGAAGAGGCAAGGTAGCCTTAACTAAAAGTTGTGACTCTCTTGACACCTGGTAGACTTAAGTGTATGTGTTATGCTTGATAATTAACATCAAATTTAGTCACACACTTGAAAGTTATTCCAAGCAATAACTTTTTTCCACAACTTCTCAATTCAAAAGCATGTAGAGTATACCAATCATGTTGTCAAACACTATTTGCTTGAACTGGATATGAAGATGAGATAATGTTGACAATGAGATGTGATGATCGACACTGATTAGAACCTGAATTTGGACCAATTGGTTGGCCTTGTATGCAACTATAAAAATATAAAAGGCATGAAATCTTGATAAGTCTTGGTTTTGATGGAAATTTGGTTCTTTTTTACATCTAATTATGGAAATGATATGTATATGGTATAAAATTTGATATGAGAGTAGTATGTGATGTGTTCAAGTGTTGTCATGAAGAAAATTCAAAAATCGATGTCACATAAATGAGAAATTAAATATCCAAAACACAAAAAAACACGCAAAATAAAGTAGTTTTGATAATAATCAATAGAATCGATGGAAAGTAATGTTGTAAGCGGATGAAATAGCGTATGTTGGTTGCAATGGTTGGTCTTTACTACTATATGATCAAAAATTACAAAATAATGAGTATTTATAATATAAATAATTAAAATAACTAAAAGTAAGAAAAATAAATCTTAAATAAAATAAAATATCGAATTATTAACCTACATTGAGCAAAAGAGGCTCCTCTAGTGTCGGTTAGAGCGGTGAGTTTCGGGGAAAATTTGTGTGAGAAAATAATAAATCTCCTCAATTTTTTTAAAAAAGAGAGGACTATGTTTTGTTGTTCTTTATGTGTTGAGATGATGCATTCGGGGGCCAATCCTTGGGGTGGTGTAGGAGAGCCCTAGGAGGGGCCATTGCAAGCAGTTGGAGGGTGCCCTCCATATGTGTAAATCAAGGTGAAATAGTCACCTATGGATGGGAAAAACCATCCATAAGAAGTGCAAAGACATTCTTTCCATGTTTTTTTCTTAACATAGTGCAGTGTTGAGAAGATAGAACCGGGCTAATAACCTGTGCTTTTGCTCCTTTAGATATTAAACAAAACCTAAATGCTACACTTCAATGCATAATCATTCATTTTTTAATGATAAACAAGCTTGGCATTTTAGCCTTGCTGCGTATTAATTCATTATGTGTAGCATTCTTTATATTATACAACATTTTCCCATGGAAACACTCCCTAAAATGGGCACTAGTGGTGTTCATTGGAAAATCCATGTAATATTCACTAGATTGGCACAACACTATCCCATGGCAAATTTTGAAGTATCAATGTGCACATGGAAAGTGATGGACTGATCTAGGGCTCTTAAGATAGGAGCTAATGTTAGAGCCTCTTTGAGCCATTCATAGGCTTGTTAGCACTCCTATGTCCATTTGAACACAATCAATAACTTGTATAGGGGTCTAGCAATCAATGCATAGTTCAACACGAACTATTGATAGTATCCAATATGACTTGGGAAGCATTGGACTTCCTTGTAGTTTATCAGAGGTAGAAGATCAATAAGCACCTTTACTTTTGAGAGATCCATAGCAATTCCATTCCTTGACACCACATGCCCTAAGATACAGTCGTATTGTACCCAAAATTGGCACATCAAGGGTTTCAACAAGAGACTATATTGTCTACATTGTTCAAAGACTATGCGAAGTTTCTTCAAGTGTTCTTCCCGATTGGTATGAACACACAGGTCATCAACAAATACTTTTAACCATTTTCTAAGCATGTATTTGAAGATCGCACATATGAGATATTGGAAGGTGATAAGGGCATTGGTCAACCCAAATGGCATAACTATATAAGAAACCCTCCCATTCAATGGTGAATGTTGTTTTGTGCTTACTATCTAGGTGGACTTGCACTTGATTATAGATTGAAAATCCATCCAAGAAGTTGCATGCCTCCTTCCTTACCACTCTCTCAAGCATGTGCTTGGTATATGACAATGGATAGTTGTTTCTCTTGGTAGCTACATTGACCTTTTTATAGTTTATATACACTCTGACTTTACTATTCTTTTTTAGTATACTTACAATGGATGATACCCAGTCTATGTGCTTGATTTTATAAATGAATCCTATGCCCAAAAGTTTATCAATCTCTTCTTTCACAGCATGAGCATGCTTTAGATTCATAGTGTAAGGCCTTTATTTAATTGGTGTTGCATTACAAATCATAGGGACATTGTGGATTACTATGCTTGGATCGATGCCTTTTAGCTCCTCTATGGACCATGCAAACACATTGGACAATTCCTTTAAGAGACTAATAAGGTTATCCTCCTTGTCCTTGGTTAGGGCATCTACTATGAATACTAAACTGGCTAGGGTTTTTTTACATTTACCAGTCAAGTTGACTTTCTTAGTCTCGGTATGTCCTTAGATGGGGGTTCACTAGTTTGGTCTTGTTGTTTTTCTCCCAATAATACTACTATTCTATCACTCTTTTTAAATTTTGTGAATTATTTGGGTGGGTCCTGTGGTTTCCTTTGCTTTTTGGTATCCGAATCCTTGGTTTGTTTTCTTGCTTCCTCCTTCAATTGTCTGTGACTTAGGTGGATTGGAGTTTTGAATATTAAGAACACTCCCAGAGCTTATTTCATAATCTTAGTTGGTTTTGAAGGTGTTTTGGAGAGTTTTGGTTATGGTTGAATATATTTGGTTAGCTTATGATGATATTTGGTTGAGTTGTGATATGTTGATAGGTATTGTTTGATGGTTTGATTGGTTTTGATGTGTTCTAATTGTGTCTATCTGCATTTGTTCTTAATTCTATTAAGAGGTTAAGGTTGTGAATGATTGAGTTTGAGTATATTTGAATTTTTTTGATAGGTTGGAATAGTTTTGGTTGGAGCTGAGTGGTTATGTTGTATTTTGTTGAGTATATATATATATATATATATATATATCTATGATGACCATTATACACACACACACACACACATGGTATTTTGTTGAGGTTTTATATGTGTTATGTTGGATGATTTTTTTGCTTGGGGATATCTTCTTGCCTTGGAAAGAGAATAATACAAGCTCTTTGATGTAGCTCCCTTGAATGAAGAAGTAGTAGTTGAAAACTTACAATGACAATGTCAATTGTAGAGGCCTTCAACCGCCAAGACCCACGGACCACTTATTGCTTCAAGCGTTCCAAGCCGAGCACTAATGGCTATCTCTCACAAAGCTGATGCACCATCCATCTCCATGGGTATAGTTTGCTTACCTCCATGCCGAGCACTAATGGATACCTCTCACAAAGCTAATGCACCATCCATCTCCATGGGTGTAGTGAGCTTACCTCCATGCCCGATCGAGTTACCTCCTCTCCCGAACACTCTGGTAGCTCCACAATCCAAGTGCAAGCTCCATCCTCAAGCTCCATGCTCCAAGCTCCATTTCCGTGAACAAGATAAGATAAGATAAGATAAGATAAGATAAGAAGAGAGGAGAATATGGAGAGCTTCTCCTTCCCGGTCCCTCACCCTCACACACTCACTCCCTCACACTCTCACACTCCCTCTCTCAAGCACAAGCTCAAGCAAGCAAGAACAAGAAGAAGAGGAGGAGGAGGAGAGCCACTTTTGGCCACACATAAGAATGAGCTTCTCATTCACTTTTTAACTTTATATACAAAACCCTAAATCCCTTTTGGGCGGTCATCCCCTTATCCCCTTTTTTACATAGCCAGCTAGGCCCTTTTTCCCAGTGTCCTCCTATCTTCCTAGCTTCCTTCCTACCGCCCATCTACCTTTACAAATTGCATGGGTACGCAACACTCAAAATAAATCATGGTGTGCCCTACGCCTTTTTTACAAAAGTATTGACTTGCACTTTTTTTCATTGCACCTTTCTCCTTGATTTAGGACTTTTCTACACTTCTTATGTTTCCAAATTCTTCTTGGTGCGCCTTCGTCTTTTGTTTCACTTTTGCCTTGGCCTTATCTTCTGCTTTAGATTTTTCAGCTTTTCCACCTTGTTTGTTTGAGGTTAAACATTACCCCCTCCTGGACGAATGCCGGTCCCATGGCACTCATCTTGCAGGTAGTAGGTTTTGGCATGCACCAAAGACGTGGGTGGAGGGGACAGCTGTGGTTTTCCATGGAGGAGTTTTGGTGGTGGAGCGGATGAAGGTCGTTTGGGGCATGTGGTTGGTGGTTGGCTAGTGGTAGGGTTGGTGAAGTTGGTGATAGGGCTCGTTGTTGTTGGGGGAGTTGCACTCTTGGGTTGGCACAGGTGTTGGTGTTCTAGATATTCTGCAGCCGACGATTCTTAGTGGGCTTGCATGATGATAAAGGATAAGAATTCAGAGTTGAGTGTTGACGAAGGGCGAATGACACTTTCGTTGGAGTCTTCAATACCTGCAATTGAAAACCTCTCATATCTGGTTTCTTCCTTGGGGTAGTGCTAGTCTTCTTATCATGCACAAGACATAGTTTGATTAGTTTGGGAGATAGATCGAACTCTAAGCAAGCTAAGAGTATTTTCCGGCACTTGAGGACCCAAACTATGTATATATTTTGGTGCATATATTATATGAGTGCTTGTGCATACTTACATATTACATAGTTAGAAGACCGCAGATCTGGTTCCTCAAAACAACATGTGGATGAAGCAAAGTTGTCCATATTGAGGAGAAGTACACATGAAGGTGTATGAGACATCCTTTGTGTTGTGATAGCACGATGTAGCATAATTGAACACATTAACACCAAACTTTCGGTAAATTGGTAGCTATTGGGCTTGCTCGACGAGTACAGTGTACTTTTCATGGCCATTTGTGTGGTGCTTACCACGATCGATTGCAATGATACTAAGGCAGAGTGCAAAAAGGAATCATGCAAATGGGTCAGGGTGATAGGTCTAACCATAGACAAGACTAGATCCCTAGGTATGTCCTGCCCTTGATGTGCCCTTAACAATTGTGGGGGATGTGTAGAGGGCTAGGGGACTAGGGACAAAGCTAGCTGACCAAGGTCACTGGGCGTACCTAATTTGAGGACCCCTAGGTGTCGTGATGTGATTGTGAGTGCTTTTTCTTTCTTTATTTCTTTCTTTCTTTTTCTTTTTCTTTTTCTTTTTCTTTTTCTTTCTATTTTTCTTTTTCTTTCTCTTTTTCTTCTTTCCTTTTCTTTTCCCCTTCTTCTTCTTTTTTAAGAATAACATGAGTACAACCATTGCAATACGTTGAGGCTATCAGCCTTTCGATTGGATTGGGAAATGTTGAGATTCAAAGGCTATGAAATTGGATATTATAGTGATGATTGCGTCCTAGTCTCGTTGCTAGAGGAACAGTTGTTGAGATGGGGAGATACACTTGAGATTTTTCAAAACCTCTTTGTAACATGCAATGTTGGTACAATTGAGGTAAGCTATCGTGAGTGCTAGGTGTAGAGTTTGACCTAGAAAGAGAGAGTGGCCATTGATCATGCTTTGGGCCATGCAATGTGGGCGATCAACAAGGGTGATTTTTTCTTTCAGTGGTGTGGCTTCGTCATGGCTCTTTGTGAGGTTGGTGGTCTTGCAGTGACTTGGGCATTGAACACTTTTATACAAAGACCTGTGTCATCCTACATCCACTTGACACTTCGTGAGAGTATATGCAAGTCACATGCATCAATTATAATGAACAGATGCAACACAAAAAGATATTACTTTATCAAAATCCTATGGTGTTGACTGCAATGCATATCATCGACGCTTGTTAAAGACATGACATGTATTAGTAGTAGGTAAGGGAGGTTTGTAAAGTTGGAGAGCCTACCCCTTTAACCACTTAAGGACAAAAAGTTATGGCAAGTTGGCCTTTGTTAAGCAGTTTATACAACATAGGGGCTATTCTATTTGTGTGAGGCGGGGTGAGTTCGGGTGGTCGGGCGACTGGGGCTGTGCCGATGAGGGGCTCCCATCAGGACGGGCAAGGAAGATATCGGCTAGGACCCGAATGGTGTAATCATTGGCCGCATTTGTTTTAAGAATGCTTTTAAATAATTCATCAAATTTCCTCTTGTTTCTAGCTGCCTTCTCCTCTTTCGAGCACTTGGTGCCCGAGCATCTGGTGAGGGCCTGCACAGGCGGTGTTGCTACACCCCGAGAGTTCCCTTGAGCCTTTGTCCTCTTGGCTTGGGGAGTTTTCAGCCTACGTCCTAGGTGGTGTCGCTTGGGGCCTCTTTTCAGTGCATACCTCTTTAGAGTAGGCACATAGCGTTCTGGTGGAGGCACTAGTATCTTATGCTCCCTCCGATGGTAGAGAGCTTCCTTGCATGCCAGCTACACTATGTGCTCCATGACGGCTACTGTGGGGGAACTTGTAAAATGTGAACCAAGGGTTAGGCCCTGAGGCAAGATATAATCATTCGCGTGAAAGGGATTAAACAATGGATTATCAAGTGCATATGACGAGGGGTGCGGTGAGACGTGCAGTGTTTGTTGTAGAGGGATGGCCCCCGTGATGATGTTCGTCTTGCCTGGACTGTGGGGCATATTCCAACTAGTAGCAAATTTTTGCTCACGCCAAGTTGCATAGGCTGGTTGTGATGGAATGGGGCAGGGCTCATCCCCAAAAGGATAGATCAAAAACGGGGGGGAAAGCCTGTAGAAAGGGATGACACCCCATCTACACCCTCAAAGGTGTTGATCAGAGCTTCCCATAGTGGCAATGAGGGTTGCATACCTTCCACGTGGAGGTGGGAATGGTCACACAACTTCTAGACATGTGGTAAGAGGCGGGCCTGAGGAGCTCAACCTGTCAAACCCAAACCTTTCTCTATGTGCTTGACTATCATTGCTTGTGTGTGAGCTTACTTGGGTATTATTTATTCACAGGCACAAAATGCATTGTTCATTTATGTACAATTTATGCATCCATGTTGCTTCACAAGGATAAAAACCAATTGTAGAACTCAAGATTATACTCGAGTGTGGCACATGCATCCAGTACTCGTGGCAACTTACTCAATAACAATAGATATTTTGCAATATCGAGTAGCATGGTACCTTGTTCGAGCCTACTCGCAACATGTAGCTTCCCTCAGTGAGAACCTTATCAATTAGAGAGTTTTCTTGGCTATTTTTGGCTAAATCCATACCCCGAATGGCAGTCAGCACTCGAAAGGAAGTTGGCGCCACATAGGTTGGGTCTCTTTAAGAATACCATTTGGCCAATCGCTCCTCTGAGACTGTCATAATCTGGGCTCCCAATTCTCGATCATTGTAACACGGTTTTCAAACCAACGTTTTTCGAATTGACTTCGACCCTCTAATTGTCACTTTAGTTGCTCTATCTCTAAGAGATTTGGTTGGCGGAGCACATCATTGAATGTCACAGTTAAGCGTAGTTCCTCGGCTTCCTCGTCAAAGATGAGTTGCATGCGGTTATGTAGGAGCTTGTCATAATGCTCATCAAGATATTCTCACTCTTCCCAAGATAGAGGAAATGGCAAGTATTCCTCAAGATGCTCCTTAGGGAATGCACCTACATCTGCAAACATGTAGACACGTGTGAATACTTTGAGCTTAGCATCCAACTCAGTTAAGCATTCTGCGACACTTCTATGTTCAATGAAGGCTTACTTGGTTGCTATCTCATGTAGGGTTCTGGGAGTTTCCCTAGGCTTTAGCATAGCTGGGGACTCATGCCTAGATGAGAAAGATTGGTCAATGCTAGGATTGCTTATGCCCTCAAGGTTTCCATTTTTCTCTTGAGGCCTTGTTGCTATTGTGTCATGGTTCCCCTTGGATGTGACCAGTATAGTCTTGTCACCCTGCTGTGACACTATTGTATCCACTCTTGATTGGTCAATGCAAGTTCTGTTGTCGGTGGATTGAGTGTTGCAAGCAACCATTGATGGTAATGGTTGCTTTTACTTCTCAAAACACATGGAAGACTCTGAGGTTTCACCACTGCTAGGATAGATGTCGATGGGTTCATTGGTGGATGGACTCAACGTTTTATTCCTCGGCTCTTTAGTGCTCATGGTCTCGATCTTCTTGGAGTCCGTCGCCACTTGCAATTGTCGTTGTTGTTTTCGTTGTTTCCTCTCCTTTTTCTTAAGCAATTAAGATGTATCCCTTGAAGACTCGGGACCCTGAACTAGGTCAGCCGGCAGATGTGCCTAGTTGGGCATCAGCATTCTCTTTCTCTAGTGTATCCTTATGGGACCTAGCTGTGACCTACTGGACAGTCTTGCTAGGTTGATTGGCCAGATGCACCATCTCCTTGGCCATATCTTCGAGAGGTTTCTCCTCAAGCCTAGGCTTTAGATGCTTCAGCAATGCTAGGGGTATCAAGGATGTTGGTTGCGACACCTCTTCCATAGGTGAATTGCTAAGGACACATTCCACAAGAGGCATCGGCACGGTCAAAGGCTGTGACTGCTGTGATTCCTGGTTGGAAGTAGTAGCAGCTAGTTCAGTGGATTGGCTTCTATTGGTGGATTACAGTGCCAAGTCCGTAGGCAGATTAGAAGTGGCCATGTCTTTTGTTGCCCTTTGCGAATTCACTTGTGCAGATCTTGAGCTAGTTGCAATGGATTGCTTAGGCATAGCCTTAGGCTAAGAGCTAAGGGTGGTGTCATGTCCCACCTCTTGGACATTTGGAAGCTTAGATGGTGACAGAGATTGGGATTGAGTAGCTACACTTGACGACTGTTGTTGTGCTTCATGTGTGTGTTTAGGGAAAGAGGGTGTAGGAGACTTGGGACTCCTAGGTGGTCCTAGCATTGGCCTGAAGATTTCCTTGCGGTTATTAGGTGATTCTGCCATTTGCTTTGTTGAACAATCAGCCTTATCATGAGCAACATTGTACCTTTGATGCTCGTTATCCTCTTGGAAAGTCAAAGGCTCCTTGGGAACTTATGGTTTTTGTGCACATTCAACGGTTATATCTGATGTCCACTTATTAAGCACACTAGGTTGAGGATCTACCTTCGAATAATCATGCTTAGTTTCTTGCCTCGAGACTTGGATTTTCATTTAGATTTCCTCCTGCGCTTCTTTGCTTTTGATGCAATCCGGCCTTCAGTTGATAGAGGAGGTTTAGCAAGGGGTTTTGGTATCCAAATCCATCAATAACCTACGTAATACCCTTGAGCACGTAGCAATGCTTTGGATATCCATCTTGGCATTGTGCTAGTTCTCCATCGATACCTTCGTCTATAAGGCTTGGGCTTCTTTTGACGATATTTGTAAGTCCAAAGCCCATCCTTGGCATTGTCTCTTGACCTTCTTGTTTCAAGCATGGCCTAGCTCACTGGTTCTCGTTGTTCAACCTCTACTTGTATCAACTCTTTCAACATGTCCTTGCTCTTGTTACTAGGCTTGCCTAGTATGTTAGAATGTTCATTATCTTTCCCTTGAGGTTTGATGAGGTCGCCCTTACTAAAGGTTGTGATTATCCTCACACCTAGTAGTGTCAAGTGTATCCTCTATGCTACATAATCAGCCTCACACTTTGTCACCCTTTTGAAGGGTCTTCCTAGGAGGGTTTCTTTTCCACAATCAGCACTATTTGGGGAAGAGGATAGGCATGCTTTCCATTTTAATAGTTACAATGATTTTGCACTTCCGTATAAGTGCTTGTGAGTGTCCCCCGTAAGGACTAAGAGTTGCATTAGTCGGTGTGAGCTCTGGTTGGCCTAGTAGGGTCCATGCATCATAGGTCAAGATATTAAAATCAACTCCTTCATCAATGAGAGCATCGACAATGTGCTCTCTCTTCGCAGTGAGTTTGCAATCCCCCCGGCCCACAGGGCTGTTACGCTAAATACCATACATAATTTGAAGGACCATTTGTAGCCAAATTTTGAACTACTTGCTCTAGATTTCAGCCCAGTGATAGATCTATGATGTGCTTTCAGCTTTATGTAGTCTCTAGGTCAGTTTCAAGGTCTACAAGTTAAAAATTTGACCAAATCCAAATTTGACCTAGCAGGTCCAAATTGCAAGGGTTGAATGCTCAATTCGGCCCGTCCGAGGGCCGAGGGCCGAGTTAGGTGGGCCAAACACAAGTGGTCCGAAGGGTGAATTCGACCGATCCGAGGGCCGAGTGGGACAAGTGGTGGGTGTCTGAGTCGAGTGGGCCGAGGGCCAAATACAAGACGGCGGGCTGAGGGCCAATCCTACGACTTGGCCCAGAATCCCCGTCACTCGAACGGGCCGAGCACGACGCATTTTTCATCGGACTCCATAGAATTCATCGCGCCAAGAAATCGAGGCCTTCCTACTGGTCGAGCACCTCTAGATCCAAGCTACTCATGCAGGGGAAGGTGTGGAATTACCTATGGTGGGCAAAGAACTCCTCGATGGCAAGATCGAAGCAGATCCACACAACGAAGCTCTCTCTCCCTCTCTCCAGCTCTCCTAAAACCCTGCAATGCAAAATGTGGTCTTCCTTGCTACTCTTGGCCCCTTATCACCCTTCCCAGGCATATACTCACCTTAGTCTTACTCCCCTTACCAATATTTAACCCAAATTTTCATTTTTTGCCCTTCTTTTTCCTATTTCAGCCTGTTATACAGCAACAAAAAACCCTACTGCGTGCTCCAATATTTTGCTCCTATCCTGCCTAAATTCAAGAAAAATTCATAAGAGAAATACCTACACTACTCCAACATGATTTTCCAAGTCCAAAAACCAAAAACCTACTAGCTAACGAGATCAAATACCTCTTCAAACTCCCTTGCTTCCTACCTATCTACCTCAAGCACCGGTTCAGGAAAAACCCTACTTCAATGCTCGATTCGAAGCGCGCAAACGCTCAAGGCTTGAATCCGTTGGTCCCGGCAATGGAACCAAAATGTAGAGGCCTTCAACCGCCAAGACCCATGGACTACTTATTGCTTCAAGCATTCCAAGCCGAGCACTAATGGACCTCTCACATAGCCATCACACCATCCATCTCTATGGGTGTAGTGAGCTTACCTCCATGCCCGATCGAGTTACCTCCTCTCCCGAGCACTCCAGTAGCTCCACGATCCAAGTGCAAGCTTCAAGCAAGCTCCATCCTCAAGCCCCATGCTCCAAGCTCCATTGCTGTGAGCAAGATAAGAGAAGAGAAGATAAGAGAAGAAGAGAGGAGAAGATGGAGAGCTTCTCCTCCCTGGTCCCTCACCCTTTCACACACTCACACTCTCACACTCCCTCTCTCAAGCACAAGCTCAAGAAAGAAAGAACAAGAAGAAGAAGAAGAAGAAGAGGAGAGCCACTTTTGGCTACACACAAGAATGAGCTTCTCATTCACTTTTCAACTTTATATACAAAACCCTAAATCCCTTTTGGTCAGTCATCCCCTTTACCTTTTTTTTGTCCTCCTATCTTCCTAGCTTCCTTCCTACTGCCATCTACCTTTACAAATTGCATGGGTGAGAGCCGACACTCTTAAAATAAATCATAGTGCACCCTGCGCCTTTTTTACAAAAGTATTGACTTGCGCTTTTCTCATTACGCCTTTCTCCTTGATTTAGGACTTTTCTGCACTTCTTATGTTTCCACATTCTTCTTGGTGCACCTTCGTCTTATGTTTCACTTTTGCCTTGGCCTTGTCTTCTGCTTTAGTTTTTTTGGCTTTTCCACCTTGTTCATTTGAGGGTTAACATCAATGATGAGTTGTGAAGAGACATTGTAGTGGCTTTGGTGACTCTTGAGATCAATCATACCCCTTGGAGGATGTCTCCATGATGACCAAGAGAGAGTTTTGAGTATTCATTATATTGTATTATTATGTATGTCATTGAGAGTATGTGAGAGAGAGATATTGAGTGAAAGATACTTATTTTGAAGGCTAAGATATTGTATATGAGAAAGATTTAAGAGTGCAAGACATGGCTTCATTCATGAAAGTTCTAATATGAATTCTATGTGATGATTTCCATTCAATTATGAGCATTCCTTTGAGTTCATTTCATTATTAGTTCATTGTTATGAAGATATTATGATGTTCTACTGAAGATAAATCTAGGGGAGATTGGGTGTCTATGATGCTATGCAAATAAGTTCTTGTTGTTCCTATTGTTTCCTTCATTTAATGCTATATAGAGACAAATACCCATTTTTTATGTTACAAGTTCCATTTTTTTGCAATTCTTTCCTTGTATACTTGGTATTCTCTAAAGAGCTCCATATTTTGATATGTAACTAGGAAAATTTTCCATCAACAAGCACCCAAAAGATGGTGAAAATGGAAGGAACAATATTGTTCAAGAGGAAGAGAACAATGGAAGATTGTAACATTCCAAGGACTCCAAAAGAATTGAAAGAATTCATAGCCAAATCTAGTTTCTTCAAAAGATTCATTCCTTAATGGGAGAAACACAATGCTATCTTGATGTAGGCCTTATGTGACAAATTGTTCCCTCTATCTATAGAAGCATTAGAGACTTGCATTTTGGTGTCAATTTGCGTGGGAGGAAATTGAAGAATCAAAGCATTGAGAATGGTAAGAGATGTTACATTTGACAATTGTTAAGGATTTGGTTGACAATATTAAATGGAAAATAGTAAAGAAGATTTAGAAGTTTTGGTCAGTGGAAGTCCACCATGATAAGGACAAAAGCTATAATCTATTTATAGATATACAACAACAGGACACATGGGACACTTCTTGCTTTGATAACCTAGGCTTTTGTATGTCTTCTTTACAACATATATTATTGAAACCTTTGAAGTTGGTATTATCAAAATGATGGCACAATGGCTTTCCTTAGATGGATAAACTTTGAGATATTTAGAATTGACTTCCCCTTTGTAGTGGCATGCAGGTGGAGTTCAAAGATTATGAAAGAGAAGACGTGGAAGACATGCTAAACAAGGAGTCTTCTAGAGACTAGAGCAAGCAAAAGACCCTATGTTTTCCTTTTGTGGAGCATTGAAAAGCCAGATGGAGCCCATTCTTTGACGAATGAGTCAATAAAGAGACGAGCATTGGAACATCTCTAGAGGTATAAGAAGACAGAAAGCAAAGGTTGGAACAAAGAATGAATAAGAAGGAGAAGAATCTTTATGACACCCTTATGGAACTCTTTACAAAAGTCCTAATGACGCAATCAAATAAAGGTCCCCTTCCTAATTAGATACATCTTGAAAATGTTGATGTGATAAACCAACAAATGTAGCTTCATTGCCCATCTTTAAAGGAGAATACAAAGGAGACCCTGATATTCATGTAGTAGAGTTTATGGTAGTATGTATGGCCAATAGTGCCAAAACCTGGAAGCATTGGTTAGTGATATTCCTCGGTACTTTAAGGACACAGAGTTTCAATGGTATAAGAGATAGACATCAATATATATGGGATGAATTGAAGCTAGCTTTCCTCACCAAATTTAGGTGCGAAGTCTTTGAAGAGCGGATGTGAGATGAAATCATAAATTTGAATTGGTCCCCGAGAGAATGAGTGGAAGCATGGAGAAATGTAACTAGAAGTTTGTAAGTCTGTGGAACTAAGAAGACTAACTAATTTTCAAGCCATAGTGGAAGGTGCTAGACTATATGATGTAGTGGAAGCTAGATTGTCCATGACTCTAGGAAGAGGAGTCATACCTTCTTTAATGCCAAGAACAGCACATCCACCTAATGTAGTCTCATAAAATGTCCCTTATCCCTATCCATAGATGCTTGCAATGTCTAATACAATGCACCAATGCCACAACAATTGCAGGTAATATTTCCTATGATGGTCCAACCACAATAACAATGGCCTCAAACAAATTTGTCAATGTAAAAAACAATAGTGGTACCCTACTAACTAGAATCAACAACCAACAATCCAAATAGAATATCAAAGTTAGAATTAGAATAGAGACCCTTCTATATCAACCCACTTGGTCTATGTTTTTATCACAGAAACACCTTAAAATCCCACTGTAAATGTATCAAGAGAAGAAAGTTTGAAGGAATAATTATCCAATTTAATAGTAAACATTAAGAAGTAATTAATGGATGTGATAACACAGCAGTTGCAAAATCTAAAGGTGAATATTGCTAGTATCTCTAAACCTATAAGAATGACTCGAGACACCTTAAGCTTGAATATTTGGTGTGGGAAATGGTACCAAGCAAGACATTTAGCCAGTGAATATACTTGAAAACACACCATTCTTGGAGTTTCTATTCATACTATCTAACAAAGAACCATGCATGAAACAAGAAAACAAGATACAATCTACTAGAGTCCAAGATGGCAACCCAATGCATTGGATCTAAATCCAAAGAGTTCAAACCTAATTTTGGTACAAGGAGATCTCCTTCTCAAAGCTATAGAGGAGACACTCAAATATCAAAAATAGAATGTTAGAGGTGTAGAGAAAAGGTTACATTTTTCCAAATTGTCCAAATCCTAGAAGGTCCCTAGATTATAAGCTCTTGTGTAGTAGATGCAAAGGTGAAGTCCACACTACCAAAGGCTATCCTGGTTTTGTAAGGCTAACGCCATTCATAATCAATCAAAGGCTCAAGAACTTCCATTCAATTTTATGGAATTGGATGTTGTTTCAATTATGCGTGCTAAGAAAAGAGAACCAAATTTGGCAAAAGAAAATAATTCCCTTGCAAGAACTATGAAATTTAAACTTCTAATAGAGCTAAGGACATTGCGGTACAAGATAGTGCAATACAGAGCACTCTAATGCCATAGAAGGATACAAAGATAGTCCAAAAAGTAAAACTAGAGCTCCAAGAGATAGAAGAGGTAGATCTACCTCTAGTGGAAGAAGAAATAGAGACGCAATGTGTTTCTTGAAGAAAGAAAAATGTTAAAAGTGGGTGTTGCTCCATTCTCTAATTGGATGGAGAAGCTAGTGGACCCTATAAAAGAGTATGATTTGGTGAAGGATCTCAATATGTTCCATCCTAATTTGACTTTTCGACCATTATTGATACTATCTCCCACTTGCCACAAAAGGTTTAAATGCATTCTAATACAAAGACATGGATTGAGGATTGCTAGCCTTGTGTTTATGTCAAAACTAAATAATACTCCAAAACCTATAAAATAAATAGATGTGGCCAACACCTTACTGGATCTTGGCACTCCAAAGATTGGTTTATAGACAGAAGGTTGTCTCATTGTAAATGCATTGATAGATGGAGGGTCCTTAGTGAGCATAATGACCGATGTGATAATGAAAGACTTGGGGACTATAAGGCATGTAACCTACTCAATGGATCATCAAGCTAGAAGAAATCAAGCTTCTAGGCATTCCCCCCTATGTTAAGATTACCTTGGTTAAAAAATATTATTGGTTGATTGTGGTGAAACTGAATTCTTATGGACTTGTTACCCGTTGTTCGAAAGATCATGGTTGTTTCTAGCACAAGCAAGGATTGGTCAGTTTAATGGAACTCTAACCCTAGATAGGAGATCAAACAATGTAATGTGTTTGGTCCTTAACACATTTTAGTATTCCATTGGGAGTCTTTTCTAGAAGACGTTGCCTGGCACTCCCATGGAATGTCACAAGATTTGTCAGATAGCAAATCCTGAGTTTACTCCGCAGCGAAGCATATCGGCCACAACCCTGTTAGGATCGACCTAAATCTTTCTGGGTTTCTAATGGTCATGTCATCATACTACAACCTTCTAGCGTCGGGATCTACTTTGTGCAGAGCATCTAAACCGAGGCGGACTCATATCGCACTTGGTTCAAAGAGAATGGGAAATGAGAGGGATGCAGAGCTTGACCTCTCTACCCGTAAGAGGTAAAGTCCCATTCTGGTCCCCTAAAACGATATGACCCAGGGTTCTACCCTACATTAACTAAGGTCAGTACGTCATCACAATTTGAATATTGAGAAGCCTCCCAATTCTCTGTGACCACCCTGTCGTAGGACAGACCCGTCGGGGGTTCTGCCCACCCGCTTCCCTTGATAGCTTTAGTTTTCTACTTATCTAAGGGCACATTAGTGGTAACACATGCAAGCAACTTCCTTAATTAATCCTATCAGCCACATGTTCCTTTACATAATTTTATGCATTGACATGAAAATAGTTCAAACGAGTTCCTTGGAAGTAAACTTTATATTAACATTTCAGCTAAGATACAAGTCTCGTCCAAAAGGACAATTCTCCCAATCGGTGAGAATGCGTCTTATTTTCCTCCAAGTTTCCACCCTTGCACTAGTAACAGAGCCTCAAGAATCCATCTCGAGTCACGTAAACTATTTGAGTAGGACCCGAAGGCAGAGGATTTACAACGAGAGTCCCCCAGCATCCAAGCATCCTCCTATGTTCAAACTAATCCACGAAGAGACCCCTCGTGGCAGGTTTGGTCCATAGTCCCGTCATGGTTATTTAGAACCCCCTTGGATAGGGTTGGCGGCGGCCAGTTGGGAGTGGTTTGGCATGCCCCTCTAGGAATTTAACCCAATTCATTATACCAGTTTCTTATGAGAGCTTGGATCAAACAATCCTTTCATAGAAAGTGCTCCTAAATCACAAGCACAAACAATAATGGGGGGGAGTGCTCAGAACATCTGCTAAGGTGGAGCTCCTTCTTGAACGCTTAGCATTCAACCTTTGGATTTTTCTTGCCTTGGTATCAACTACAATGGCCCTCTATGGGGGGTAGGGAATACCATTGTTCCATCCCTCATTCTTATGCAGTAAGAATGAGAATTTATGTAATTGGTCTTACATCCAATCAGCAACACCCATTAGTTTCCGGTTGGTAAATTTTTCCTAGGTTCTATAGCTCATGGGTTAGGTTTCCGACAAGATCTTAGATAATCCAATCTAAGATCCTCAAGGACTGTTTGAGGGTGGCTCCATCCTCTTGAGATTCTATTACGAGATTTTCAATCTCTCTCCAACTTCCCTTAAAAGTTCCTTTCCTCTAGGGTTTCATGATGGAAATCTTTCGTTCAATCCTCTTGCGAGGGTAAGGGTAACCTAGCTCATTTTAGTTAGCTCTTTTCCAATTGCAAGCTTTAGGTAAGATATTTGACTAGTGAAGAGGGTCTTTCCCTTGACGTTTGATGTGTCAATTTAAATGGTATCATGCCCAAAAAGTTTATCTAGAGGGATTCTTGAATCTAGTAACGAGTGATGACAAGGTTTGATCTTCTCGCTAATGTTGGTTCAACTAAAACTAACTTGGCTTTGTAGCATTTTTCAATCTACCTTGTGGTTGAATTCTTGGTTTATTACTATCAAAAGAATGTCCTAGAAAATTTTCCTTCTACAAGCCAACTTTAGTACAATTTAGGATGAAGACCATGTCCTATGCACAATACAATCAAAAATTATATCTATATATCGAGAAAAATCAGGATGCAAGTTTTAACACCCTTGAGAATAAATGCTTTCCATGTAATGCATGTTCCTTCATGCCTAATGTGGAGATGCAAGCTATTTCCTCTAAGCACGCCTTGAGATGCCATTCCTTACTATAATTCAATTTTAGAATTTTTCTAAAGATACATCTTACAACCAAAAGGTATTGGTACATACACCTAGGAGTACTACTTTATGGGTCAAAGATGAAGATTTTTAACTCTTTTTATGAGTTATTTAACATGTATGTCCACTCTTCGTGTGCAGCTTTATGCAAGAGTTGCTAGTTGTGTGATTTTATGAGTGACAATGACCCAAGAATTAGGGGTAGCTCTCTATCAAAGTAACTCCAATTTCAAGCACCAATTTATTCAAATTTTTGCAATAAAACATGATCATTTCAATGTAAGACCATTTCAATGCAACGAAGTATGATCGTTTGTAAGTCGAAACTATTTCCTTTATCTACCATTTTCTACGTAGGAAAAATTATCGATAGCACATGATTATTCAAGGATGTATTATCTACACCCAAACCCGAGATGTTGTTTGTTGTTCCACCTTGACCAGTAACTCTGCTAAGGTTTGTGGGTTTTCCATCGGCGCAATGCAATTTTTGTTTGTAACTTGAATTCGCTCCTCGTGCGTGTGTCCTTGGTAGGTGGCTTACTCCCTTATGAGGGATAGTTCATGGGAATCCCTCTCAAGGGGAGGGGTTGGAAAATTCTAGAAGTTTCCTCTCTCTCTCTCTCTCTCTCTCTCTCTCTCTCTCTCTCTCTCTCTCTCTCTCTCTCTCTGGTTTGATAGAAGGGGGGCGTGAAGGAGCCCCTCTCCTTACCCTCCACCTGGGTGGGGAGGGAGAGGGAGAGGGAGAGAGATAGAGAGAGGGGGGAGGAAGGAGGAGAAAGAGAGAGGGAGGAAGGTGGGGATAGATTGAGAGAGAGAGAGAGAGAGAGAGAGAGAGAGAGAGAGAGAGAGAGAGAGAGAGAGAGAGAGAGAGAGAGAGAGAGAGAGAGAGAGAGAGAGAGAGAGAGAGAGAGGGGAGGGGGGAGGGGGGAGGGGGAGGGGGGAGGGGGAGAGAGAGGGAAAAAGCCTGGGACAAAACGATGAGATAGAGTATGTGTGAATTGTGTCAGAGAGAGAGGTGTGGAGAGAAAGAGAGAGGGGGGAGAGAGAGACAGAATTGTATTGAGGATAGGGGATAGAAAACAAGAAATTGAATTACAAGGGGAGGGGGGTCCTTTTAAAGACAAAGGAGAGAGAGTGAGGGAGGGATAGAGAGAGAGAGAGAGAGACATACCGAGAGTGGAACGATTTGCAATGTGAAAGGGGGGGATGGGTCCTTTTATAGGTGAAGGAGAGAGAAAATAGGGGTAGAGAGAAAGAGTGATGAAAGAGAGGGGGAAGAGAGAGAGTGCGATATGTGTAAATTTTTCTCACCAAAAAGGGGTTGCCGACAGCCCCTTATCAGACGATTTTTTTTTTCGATGACCCATTCTTGGAGAGTAAATTTTGGCCCAACTAGATTCGTGGTTTCTTTTTTGCCCTTTAAGGGGCTGTCAGCGACCCTTTTTTGGCGAAAAAACAAACCACAAATCCGAGGGTATTTGTCCCTATTCTCCCCATGTTGTATATTCTCAGATTTGTGGTTTGTTTTTTTTTTCAAAAAGGGATTGGCATAGTAGCCCCTTATTATTAGGTAAAGAAAACTCACAAATCCAATTGAGCAAAAAGTTACTCTCGCAAGGAATGGGTCAACAGAAAATTTTTTCGTTCAATAAGGGGCTGTCTACGACCCCTTTTTGGTGAGAAAAATTTACACATATCACATGTCCTCTCTCTCATCACCCTTTCTCTCTCTCCCTCCATTTTCTCAACTAATTAACAAATATTTACTTAATTAATGGGGCCCCAAGAGGAACACCAAGGAAAAGGGAATTCTCTTGCAAGAAAATCTATCTTGTAACATCAACAAGCTTGTTTATCATGTTTCATATGATCACAATGAAGAAAAGAACACCAGGCACAACAAATCTTCATGCAGCATTATGTAAATCTCCCACGGTTTTTAATAGAATCAACCATATTCTTCAACATCTTCACAAAATCCATCAATGGAACAAAGAAAACAAAGAAGTACACCATCTTTGAATGGAAATTCATCACATAGTATTCATCTTCAATATCTTCATAGTCTTCTCTCTCAATCTCTCATATACAATCACTCTATTTGAGTAGAATTGGCTATCTTTGACTCTCTCTCTCTCACTCCATCAATAATACATCATATCCTCACTACAATCTCTCAAAAATTACTCTCAATAATCACTCTTAGGTCGTGGATACCCCTCCCAAGAGGTATGTCTGATATGAAGAGTCACCAGAGCCACTACAATGTCTCTTCATAGCTCACTACTGTCACTTCACTCTAGTCTTCTCTTGAGTCTTCAGCAGCTACTTCTTCCACTTCTTTCAGCTCTTTTGCACTTGTATTCACCTCTTTCCAAGGCTAGAAAACTTTCCCCAAAATTACACATACATTCCACAGAACACTTACAGAAGCATACAGAACAGTCTACAGAACAGTACCAGAACAGCTACAGTACAGAACAGAACAGAAGCAGAAGCTCTACAGAAGACCTACAGAAGGTTACAGAAGGTCATCAAAACTTCATAACTCACTCTCAACCCATTTCAAACTCTCACAAACCATTCACTAAGCTTTCACAATATCTCATTCTTCATCAATCAATACTCCATCCCTCCTTACAGAAGACAATCAGAACAAAACAAACCAAAACAGAACAAAACAGAAGGTATACAGAACCATTCAGAACCTATCAGAACATCACAGAACCATCAACAAACATCATGAACTTCCAAAACACAATCAATAACATCCAAAACACTCTCAATCCACTTCCAAATCAATCAATCATCCCATAAAATCAACCATTCAGCTCTCAAAAACAACAAAAATCAGCCAAAAAACAAGTCATTTCAACACTCAACATATCCCCACACTTAATAAGGAAGCGTCCTCGCGACCCAGGAAAAAGGGAATACAAGTTCATTGAAAAGCTCAACTTGGATCTTCAATATCCTCTTACAAAGAATCCATCCACCACGACCCCAACTTATAACCTGTTTCTGATATAAAAATACAAAGAAAGGAAAACCCTTTATAGATTAACACCTCTTATCAAACTAAAAATCACAACAAATTTGTAAAGGATATAAGAGTTTGCTTCTTCGTCATCTGCATCAGCTTCAACTCTCCAACCACGACCCCATCTCGACAAATCTCCAAAACATAGCTCGTACACAAAATCCAATAGGAAACCACCACGTTCGTTTGACATAAATGAACTCACAACACAAACACTAATACACAACACAACCATTTGAATGACTTCTTCAAAAAGAGAGTTGTTCATTAAAAGCTTCCACCATACATTGGAAAGGTATCAATGAAGATGATCCCTCTTAAAAGATTGATGCTGTCGGAATCGATCCATAGATAAGGATTCATCTACAAATTTTTTAGGAGGATTTTGAAAAAATTGGAGACAGCACATCCTTTCCAACAGGACCAAGTATCTGCTAGGCAAACAGAGGGCATGAAAATACAGTATCTCCAGCTGTTGGGAATCAATGCTAACATTGACATTCATGCACAACTTTGGAATAGGCTTTGAATCAGTATGAGAGTGCCTATGCATATACGCCAGGTACCAAGCAAAGTGAGCAGTTAATCTCACTGAGGGATCTGCAGACTGTGAATATTGTTGGGCAAAATGAACATAGTTTTGATAAGCTTGACTTGAAACTGTCCATTCCCCTGGAATTACTGGCCAATTAATCTGCGGTCCTGTAAGGCAATCATCCGAACTCCATCCCCTTCTTCTGGAAATCTGAGTATCAAAACCGTCACAGTCACTAACCAACTGAGGTGGTTGAGATATGGAAGTGTTAGGAGAGGGTAATGGAATAAGGGAAAGTGGATGTAGGGAAGGATAGGAAAAATCATAAAAGGAAGAAAAGGTTAAAGAAGGAGTGGCAGAAATTTGTAAGGAATCACTAAGGAACGGTGTTAACTGATAAATAGAAAATGTAGAGGGTACATTTATAAGGGGTGAAGGACAGGGTGGAGAAGGGGAAAATACCCTATCCTCAATAAAGGAACAGTAAGTGAAAATAAGAATTTGAGGGAAAGATGAAGGTTGGAAAAGAAGGGGTAAAATTACTGTGGAATTAGTTTGACAAAGGGAAATATATATAGCAGAGCGGTGAGCCAATTGTTGGTAATAGAGGAGGGTATGAACAGAAGGTCCTAAGAGAGATCGTCTATGATAGGCATCAAAGAAGGTAGCATCAAATGGAGTATGTTTTGAAAGATAGGTTAAGAGATCCATCCTCAGTTGGTTAGTACTCTGGTTAAAGGTAGGAGCTGTGTTTTGTCTTTGATTGAGAACCACCGAATCAATCATGGGATGCCACGAATTATCCTGACAATCAGCCACTTTGGAGGAATAACTCTGAAACATATCAGCTATGCGCAACTCCAAATGATTGACATATAGAACAGCCTATAAGACCACATCCCCCACATACCATGCCATATCTACTTCATTTGGGATTAACAAATCTCCTCGGAGATACATGTATGACATCAACATGGTGTCTGGCGTGACAGAATCTTCAAAGAGCATTCTAACTACCTCTGTCAACAACTCAGCAGACCAAGCCCCACTCCAGCCATCCTCGGGAAAAGGTAAATCCATCGTGGAAAGCTTCATATAGAAAACCAACTTCTGCAAGTGGTAGTGGACAAAGAAAGAATGGTCTGGTAAGACACAGTCCTGAAACTGCTCAAAGGTAGACCATAACAAGTCCATTCGGGACTGCAATCTTTCCACTTTGTCTTGGAATAGAGGGCACAAAGTAGCCTGTCTCTGTAGAGCAGCCAAATCCTGCTGTGAAAGAGAAGGAATTAATGAAACAGGAGGGCTTGGAGGAACAGAGCGGGACTTTGCAAGCTGATCTTGCAACTGCTGGATTTGGGAGGCTTGGTTGGCCACTATGTCATTAGCCATCTGTAAAGCTGAAAGCTTGTCATCTAAAAGAACTTGGAATTCTTTCGCTTCGTTGGACATCCTCTCCTTCTCTGCTGAAAGGCTAGTAACTTGTGACTGAGCCTCGAATAACTGGGTCTTCAATGAAGAAATCTCATCGCTTTGAGTGGCAACCAGTTGGGTTTGCTGTTCCATTTGCTTAAATAGATCTGCGAGGGTATCCTTAGCAGATGCTAACTCAGATGTTGCCTTATGCAACTGGTCTTTGGACTGCATGAGCTCCTCATAGAAAGATGCGTACAGCTGTTGAACACAGGCTGTCACTGACAACTCAATGGAACTTTGAAAATCCTTGCAGAGGAAAGGAATGGCATCTCCTGAAACGAGACTGTTCAGGGAGGAAACTAAGATCTCCAAGGATCCTTCTCTATGTGCTCGGAATAGATTATTGCAAGTAAGATACCCAGGGAGTTCACTGCCAGAAGTAGCAGGGATAGGCACTGAGGGAAGTACATCAGGGGCTTTGTCCGCTACCCTCTTCAAGCGTTTGCGCTGTATGACCAAGGGAGGCGGAGAATCATCATCCTCAATGTCAATAGGTGCTGACTCTTCTGAAGGTGGAGGAGGAGGTATTGGATCTGATGGAGTGGGTGGAGGTACAGTCTTCTGTAAACCTGAATAGGTCAAGAAGGCAGATAAATATGATCCGTAGGTAACATTGGTAACATTACCCCTCGTGACTTTAACAAAATGCTGATCCATTTTAGTAAGGAGGTATGTGCTCCAATCAATAGCAACTCCTTTTAGCACCATCCTGGAAGCTGTGAAAAGCTCTTTGGACAAATAGTGGGATGGCGTTTTGGCAGGCATGAACCTGTCCTGAAGGAACTGACACATCGTCTTCCATACGGGATCAGTAATCATAGAAAAAGAAACTCCTGAAGAGTTTATCACTTTCTTAACATCAAGGACTTCCCTTGTCTGCTTCTGCAACAGCTTGAGAATCTCTTCATTAGAGAAGAGCTGACGAGTGGTCACAAAAGGTTCTCCTTTGGAGGGTAAAGACAGAGCCTTCCCTAAGCCTCGAGACGTCAATGTCATAGACATGCCTTGGACTACGCCTGTCTTCTTGCTGTAAGAGGCCAGGAACTCATCACATAAGGACGGATCCTCCTGAAGTAATGGAAAAGGAGTGGCCACAAAAGCAGCAAGTCCTGCCTTCGTGAGGGGCTCAAAAGTAAGTAGGGACGAGTAATCCCTACTAGCTAATGGGACGTACTGGATAGGGGGAGGAGCATGAGAAGGCGCCATTCAGATGGTTACACACACACCACAAACACAGACAATCAAAGAGAATGCCTGCAAAGCAACAGACAAAAACCAAGGATAAGAGAATTACCAATAAAACGTGACACGACCTACTAACCCCAAGCAAACCACATCCTAGAAAAAATTTGACATGACCTCGAGACAAATGCGACCGAAAGCTTCATGCGATGCATCAAACAAACACCCTGAACCCCGTATCAGGCAACAAAAGAAAAAAAACTGCATACCGTACCCGTAACCGTAACTAAGACATGAAACCAAAACCATACCATATCCGACACATATCAATACGACATCTGTGATATAACCAAGACTGGACCATGGAAAATAACACTAATGACTACGTATACCCATCCCACGAAATGCTTCATTAAAAATGGGAATTAAGTGCAGTGAGGGGGGAATTGATTTAATGAAGGGTTGATTTTAATCATTTATTAAAAATGGGTGAAGTTTTATTAGGTGATAAACCTTAATAAGAAAACGGCGGTTCCTTATTATAAATTTATTTACCAATTATTAGGTTAAATGGTGCAGTTATTCGATTCCCGGACTTCGATTCCCGACTGGGTCTCTAAATGCAATTCATTGATTATAAATTAAGGTGATGTGGAGCGCTTTTTTGCCAACGCGTGCTCATGTGACGGCTGGTTGATTTTAATTTAAAATTTAAAGTGCCTCTTTAGCGCACGTAGTGCGTGCTAAGTGAATGGCTGGTTGATTTTAATTAAAAAAGATGTGTGTGTTTAGCGAGAATGCGCGTGGAAACTGTGGATGAATTAAAGAATTCATTTGAACAATTAATTGTGATTAAGGGGGAAAATAAATAAATAAAGCACATAAAATAAATACCTGGAAGGGGTGTGTATGTAAGGCAAGAATGCGCACGGAAGAATTCCAGTAAAGGAAAAGTAAAGAACACTGGTGAAACAACAAGGACAATACCTTAGCAGATGTGTTAATTGGGTTTGTGTTGGTTTTTTTTATTTTTATTTTATTTATTTTTATTTTTAGTTGTGATTATTTATATTTGAATAAATGGAAAATGAGCAAGGGAGGTAAGGGAAATTTTTTAGAATGTTTTTAGAATTTTTTAGAATTTTTTAAATGAATTTTCTACATTTATTGGCAATTTAGGGGTAAATTTAGGAAATGTGGAATTTTCAGAAATTATAGGGTAGGCAATTCCCAGCAGACAAATTTCCAAAAATTGACAAAAGGCAAAAGGAATTTTTAGAAATTTTTCTGAAATTTTTTTATGGAAAAATTAATGTTGTGATTAATTAAGTCACCTAAATCACATTAATCACATAAGTCAACTAAACATAAGTCAATTAAGTCTGGTTAGTAGGATAAGTCAGGTTAGTCTACCTAAGTCTAGTTAAGTTAGTCAATGTTGATTAGGTTAGTCTGGGGCAAGTTCTAACTAACCTAGGTGAGACTAACTAACCTAGGGTTAGTTAGTGGGGGTAGTCAACTAATCATGGTTAAGTTAGTAGGGTGTAAACTAACTAGGGGTTAGGTTAGTGGTTAGGGGACTAACCCTAGTTAGGTTAGTGGTTAGCCTAAGTCGAGTTAAGTTAAATTTTAACCTAATTCTAGTTAAGTTAAATTTAAGCTAGGTTAGGAATTAATCATAGTGAGGTTAGTTTTTACTAATCTAAGGTTAGTTTCTAACCTGACAGGTGAGAGGGTGGGAGGAGGTGGCAGAGGGAGAGGAGGCGGTGGAGGAGGTGGTAGAAGGGGAGGTCGCGGGCGGCGGAGGAGGTGGAGTGGCGTTCGACGCGTTCCTCAGGGCGGCCACAGCGGCGGCGGGCGCGGTCGAAGGCGAGGAGGCGCGGCGGCAGGCGCTGTCGAGGGCGGCCCTGGGCGGCGGCGGGGTAGGGAAGCAGACGGGGGGAGTGGGGGGGAGAGGCGCTGGGTAGGAGAAGAAGGAGGTGGGGGCGCAGGAGGAACAGAAGGCGTGGTAGAGGGAAGGAGTGGAAGGCGGGGTGGGGGGAGGAAGTAGAAGGCGGGGTGGGGGGAGGGAATAGAAGGCAGGGTGGGGGGAGGGAGTAGAAGGCGGGGTGGGGGGAGGAGTAAAAGGCGGGGTGGGGGGAGGAGTAAAAGGCGGGGGCGCAGGAGGCACTAGAAGGCGGGGTGGGGGGAGGGAGTAGAAGGTGGGGTGGGGGAAGGAAGTAGAAGGCGGGGTGGGGGGAGGAGTAGAAGGCGGGGTGGGGGGAGGAGTAAAAGGCGGGGGCAGGGGGAGGAAGTAGACGCAGGAGGAACAGAGAGAAAGAAGGAGAGAGAGAAAGAAGGAGAGAGAGAAGGGCCGTTGGGGAAGGGATGGGCAGTTGGGGGGAAGAGGGGGGGGAAAGGGTGGGTGCCCATGGGGGGGGGGGGGGGGGGGGGGGGGCCATGGGATGGGCAGGTGAGGTTAAGGGATGGAAGGCCCATGGGGGGGCCATGGGATGGGGACAAAGGCGCGTACCCCCGTCCCGCGCTCGTGCGCGGGGCGGGGTAAAAAAATTTGCCGTGACGGGATTGAAATGGCGCGAGGAAGACGGTACGGGTTACGCGGACACGACCGAGGCGCGTGGAGATTCGTAAAATCGAAAAAGGGCGCGTTCACGCGCAAAACGAGCGCGAGAAAAAAACGTAAAAAGAAAGAAAAATTAATAACTCCCAATCCGGACGTCAAAACGAAATATCGTAAAAATGAAAAGTGGGCAGGACGACAGGGGGGAAACAAGAAAAATACGGGACGGGGGTTCCGGGAGGGATAAAGGGCGGTCACGTGCAAAAAACACAAAAAACGAATCAAAAATGCAATTTAAAAATTAATATCGAAAGATCCATGCATCGGAATGAAGTGCAGAAAAAAGGAAAACTAGGCAGAAAGATGTGCCCGACAATCCTATCACGTCAAAACATAATTCCGACTAAGGTAAGATGCGTTCACATGGGAAAAACCCAAAAAACAAACCCGAAAATGGGATCGGAAATTAATATCGAACAAACCATTCACCGGAATGACATGCAGTAAGAAGGAAAAATGTCCACAGAAAGGAGTGGCACAGGGTTATCATGTTAAACCATAGTTCCGGCGGAAATAGGAGGGGTTCACATGTGAAAAACTCCAAAAATACTCCCGAAAACTCATTTAAAAATTAATAAGTAAAAATCCGGAAGTCGAAAAAGGGTGGAGGAAAAAGGAAAAAGGTGGGGGAAGGAACAGGGGACACGGCTGTCAAATCAAATTGGAATTTCGATGCAAATAGGGCAGGTTCACATGGAAAAATGTCAAAAATACGCATGAAAAAGTTGTAAAAACCCGGAAAATTAATAACGGACAAACCATGTATCGGAATGATGCGGAATAAAAAGGAAAAATGTTAGGGGAAAAGCGCTAGTCAGGGCTATGATGTCAGATCATGGTTCCGAAGCAAGAAAAGCGTGTTCACATGGAAAACCGGCGAAATTGCGCAAAATGTTTCAAAAATTAATAACTCAAAAACCGTGCACCGGAACAGGGGTAGGTAAAAAGGAAAAATGAGCAGTTCGAAGGGAGGAACAGGGCTATAAGGTTGGATTTAGATTTTGGTGAACGTAGGATGCATTCACAGGACAGGACCGCAAAATCAGGGAATGAAGGAAAACTGCAAGGAAATAGCCCCAAGGGTGGGTGGAACATAACCGGGTGGGTGGGAAGGGTCCCCAGGAGGGTAAAAGCAAGGCAAGGCATTCATGCATGAGCAGAATAAGGCATATGCAGAAGGGTAGGCAACATAGACGCGCAGGGACGCGTCCCCACACTTAAGACCTTAACGGATAGGGTTAACCGAACCACGCCACAGACCATCCACTAACTTCCCCACACTTAAAACATGACCGGCACGAAGAAACCAAAGTGTAGGGTTAGATAAACTTGGCCCGTTTCGTCAAGAATCAAGGTTGAGTGTCGATGGCACGTCCAGTGTTGTTGGCGGCGCTGGAGGGACCAAGGCATCTTCTCGGCACACGTCCGTCATGGAAGGGACCACGCGGCAGCACCCAGGGAGGTAGCTGATGGAAGGAATCGCAGGAAATTCGTCGATGATGAGGGATATTGCACTCAACTCACAGTCACTCAATTGGAATGAAAGAACAGTCATTCGCCCCATGACTAATATCACTCGCAGAAGAATAATTAAAACCCATATCGCATACCCGGTTGAGGAATCGACAAGGGGGGAATGGTGCAGGAGCATGCCAGGGTGCACAGTTGATGGTGCATTAGTGCATCCAACCCATCTGGCATAAGTGCAAGAAGGAAGGCAAGGGAGCCTTACAGTGCAGTGCACAGAACAGGGTGATGTGTCTTGTGTTGACGGTAAAAATCCATCCCGTGGGTGCATAGGGAAACGGGAACATACCTGACTCCAAGTGTCGTAACATCCCTCAATCTCACCTCTCGGTAAATGATTGAAGAAACTCCAGTCACACTCAACCCACCCTCTGTCTCACTCTCTGTTGATAGATACAGGAGGGCAGCCTTTTCCTGAAACCCATTGATGTAATCCTCACAATCACTTGTGCAAAGGGTGTACGCCTTGTGCGCAGTTGATGGTGCATTAGTGCATCCCGCCCTATGCCGGCATACGGTGCGAGAATGAAGGCCAGGGAGCCTTATGGTGCAGTGCACAGAAACAAATTGTGCTTTGTGCATTGAGAGACCCATCCCGTGCGTGCAACGCTTCATTCACACTACTCACCTCTCATTTGATTTGAAAGGAAAAGACTGGTCTCTCGCCCCACCCTCTGTCTCACTCTCTGTTGATAGTTACAGAGGGCAACCGTACTCACTTCCCCATCCGGTTAGGATGAAAGCTCACATCACTCAAGGGGTTGTCGATGAAGATCGCGTCATCAGTTGTTGAAGAGGCGTACCCAGGGAGGTAGCCATCAAATCGAACGTTGTATTGGATAGGAATATGTCATCTGCTAGAGGACAGTTAGACACTTTGCAGAAAGACCCAGGACGCAGCGTACCAAGGGAGGCAGCTTCGGAATTGGATCCTAGGGATATCAATTAATGAATCCACTTT
Organism: Lygodium microphyllum; assembly: GCF_053477565.2. Taxonomy (NCBI): domain Eukaryota; kingdom Viridiplantae; phylum Streptophyta; class Polypodiopsida; order Schizaeales; family Lygodiaceae; genus Lygodium; species Lygodium microphyllum. The sequence continues at coordinate 8,535,289 of NC_141153.1, read as the reverse complement.
CTGGACTGCTGGGTGTTACCACCTTTTCCACAGCCAGCTTCTCACCCAAGGGTGGTTACCACCTTTTCTTGGAACGAGGCCCGCTATGACAGGGAATTGCTTCCTTTTCTCTCATAACAGATTTGTTTATTTGTTTTTTTTTCTTTGGTTTTTTTTTTCTTTTTCTTCTTTTCTTTTCTTTTTTTTTTTTCCGAATTGAGCAAGGGAATGGTAGAACTACCATCTGTCAGAACCCACCTCGCCACTGTCGCTGGTGGAAAATAGAGGATAAGAGATCAAGGCTGGAAGGGGGGTTTGAGGAGATAGAGGGTTGCATCCACTTCAGCAGGAGTAATTGAAGAACGGCTAACAGAAGTATCATCATAAGAAGTACAGTGCCGCGCCAACGAGGGAAAAGATCAAGTGTCCGTAATTGTCAAGATCCCCAAGGAGGAAAGTACTTCTTGAGGCGATATCCATTGATCAGAAAGGGATCATCAGAGGCGTCAACGGTCTGCACTTGGACAGAACCATTAGGGTTGACGGCAAGTACCTTATAGGGGCCCATCCACCGCTGTTGGAGCTTGCTAGGAAACTTGCCAAAGCGTGAATCATAGGCTAGGACCAAATCACCTTCTTTGAACTCCTTGTGCTTGATGAAGCTGTCATGGTAAGCCTTGCGTCGAGCTTGCGTGGCTTCCATGCACTGTAGAGCCATCCGACGAATTTCTTCCAAACATTCCAAGTGCAGGAGACGGCATTGCAGTGAATCGTCATCCCCCAAACGCTCTTTGATCGCCACTCTCAAAGAGGGTAGTTCCAGTTCAACAGGAAAAACTGCTTCTGTACCATACACCAACTGGAAGGGTATTTGTCCTGTTGCTGCTTTATGAGAGGTTCTGTACGCCCAGAGGGCCTCTATAAGTCGATCGTCCCAATCACGACGATGTGCGGCAATTGTTCTTGTCAGAATCGAGCAGAGGATGCGATTCGTGACTTCGACTTGACCGTTGGCTCTGGGGTAATAAGGAGTGGACTTGCGATGGCGGATCTTATACAACTCTGTCAACTCTTCCATGACTTTGTTAAGGAAATGAGTGCCTCTGTCACTTACCAGCTCTAAGGGACTGCCAAAACGGGTGATGATATTCTCGTACATGAACAGGGCCACGCTGTTACCATCGTCCCACTTTAGGGCTTTAGCTTCACACCACTTTGTAACATAATCTGTACATACGAGGATGTATCTGTTCTGTTTCCTTCTGGTAGGAGGATTGATTGGACCTACGAAGTCAATGCCCCACTTCTCAAACGGCTTCAACGGAAGGATAGGTTGCAATGGCATGGCACTTGTCTTGGTGGGTTTCCCCATTCTTTGACAAGCATCACATCTTTTACAGTAATCATAGGAATCTTTGTGGATGGTAGGCCACCAATATCCTACTAGCAGAGCCTTCCTGGCTGTAGCTTCTCCTGCAAAGTGACCTCCACATGGCTCGTCGTGGCAAGCCTTCAGAACAATTCCAATCTCGTCTCCTGCAACACATCTTCTGAGCATTTCATCTTTGCCTTTCTTGTACAGTGCACCGCCTAGCAGGGAATAGGGGGCTGATTCTAACATGAGCTTCTTCCTTTCCTGACTAGAAATACCAGGAGGGTACTGTTGGGTTGCCAGCAGATTGGCAATGTCTGCATACCAAGGAGTAACAGTTTCTACTAAGAATAAGGAAGCATCAGGGAGGTCTGGATCATCTTGCTCCTCGTCTGCAGTTTGTGGGATACGCAACAGATGATCAGCCAGAACATGGGAACGACCAGGCTTAGGAATCACCTCAAAGTCAAACTCCTGGAATAGAAGGAGCCATCTCATCATTCGTCCTTTCACATCTGCTTTGTTCATCAAGAAGGACAGGGCCTCATGATCCACATAAAATTTAAAGTGGGTAGATAGGAGGTAATGGCGGAACTTCTCCAGGGCAAACACCATTGCCAAGCACTCCAGCTCTGTCACTGTATAGTTCCGTTCCCTATCAGTGACTTTTCAGCTTGCATAATAGATCGGTTGATCCAGCTTCGAGGAGCCCTTCTGGCAGAGGACTGCGCCTAAGCCTTCAATTGATGCATCAGTGTGTACGTGGAACTCTTTCGTCCAATCAGGAGGTTGCAGAATGGGTGCCTCAATCAGACACTGCTTCAGAGTGTGGAAGGCTTTGTCACATTCTTCTGTCCAAGTAAACCCACCCACATGGCCTAGGAATCCCCTCAACTGTTTGAGGTTGGTGGGTGCTGTCAGAGCAGCGATCTTTTCAATCTTTGCAGGGTCTGTTGATATCCCTTGTGCAGAGACAATGTGGCCCAACAGAACTCCAGAAGAAACCCCAAAGATGCATTTGTCGGGGTTGAGGGAAATCCCATACTCCCGGCATCGGTCAAAGCATTGTTCCAGGTGTTCCCAGTGTTCACTGATCAAACTATAGACACAAAAGTCATCCAAATATACTTCAATAAAGTCGTGCTGATGATTTTGAAATGCAGCCATCATGACTCGTTGGAAAGTAGCAGGGGCATTGCAGAGCCCAAATGGCATCACTCGGTAAGCGTAGGTTCCCCATTCTGTGGTGAAGGTTGTTTTGGATTGGTCTTCTTCTGCGATTTGGACTTGGTTGTATCCGCTGAATCCATCCAGAAGAGAATAAAGTTCATGTCCTGCCACTGTATCCAACAGTTGGTCTGTGAAAGGGATTGGAAAATGATCCTTCTTTGTTTTGGAATTAAGCTTTCGAAAATCCACACATATTCGCAATTTGCCATTCTTCTTGGGTACAACCACGATGGGTGAAACCCATTCACTATTTGCCACTGGATAAATGAACTCGGCTTCCAGAAGCTTCAACAGCTCCGCTTTCACCAATGTGGAATAATTCGGGTTCATTCGCCTCTGTCGTTGCCGTACTGGCTTGGCATCAGGCTCCAAGTCAATATGATGTTGACATATTGTGGGATCAATCCCCTTTAGGTCTTTGTAAGACCACGCAAACACGTCCAAATTTTCTTTCAACAAGTTGTACAAGGTTGACAACTCCTCTTCTGGGAGACTGCTACCCACCTTCAAGTGGCGTTCAGTGCCTTCTGCATCCACAAAGGTTAACTGCCTTTCACCTTCTACTTCACGGATGAAGGTTCCACGGACTGCTTCTGGATACAGATCCGACTCCTTCAAGGGAGTGATGTCCTCTTCTGATGTCCCACTAGAACCAATTTCTTCTTTTGGTGGAGACTTAGGTTGCTTCTTAAGACGTTGGAATGGGATAAGCGCCGTTTCGGGTTTGGTTTCAAGAGTAATTACCTCTTGGCTTGAAGACTCATCTTCTGATGATACATCCAGGAACGTCACATAACAGGGACCCTCTGATACCTGTTGGGTTATTGGGACTGGTGCTTGTTGGCACGGTGCATCATCATCATCTTTCTTTGGCAAGGATAGGTTAGGACGGCATGAGCCACTGCTGAAAGACGGCTTGCTCTTCTTAATCCATTTCTTATAAAGGTTTTGCATAGAAGATCCATTTACCAGACCAAATGGTACCATCATCATTCTGTCCCATAGCATGAGCTCATCGGCTTCTGATGCTTCTGGAACTTCTTCCTCAAATGTATCCTCTTCAGGTGGGATAGACTCTTCTGGCTCACTTTCATCACCTTCTTCGTCCATATCATATTCATCCTCTTCTGTCTCTATCTCTGCTTCTGTCTTTGCTTTTGTTTCTGCTTCTGCTTCTGCTTCTGTAGGAGCTCTGTAACAGAAGAACAGATTCTCTGTTTCCTCTCCTGCCTCTGTCTCTGCTTCTGCTTCTGCTTCTGCTTCTACTTCTGCTTCTGCTGTGACCATGTAACAGGGAGAGCAGTACATCCATGCTTCTATCTCACTGTCAGAAGTGATTTCCGAAGTCATTTCTGATTCAGGCAGGAAGTATTCACCCATTGATAATGGCTTTGCATCTTTTGGAAGTCGGCTTACAGTATCCACTGTTAAGGAATGTGCCACTGTTTTCTTGGGAAGGATCTGTTTGACAGCATCTTCGTCTGCTGATGTTCCATCTATAGCCTCATTAGGGGAATCAGAAGATAATTCCAAGGAGGTGGATCCATGTCCTTTTTGAGAACCATACAGTTTCAGCACCACTTTGTTGGGTCCTCTACCCAAGGTCAAAGTTCCTTTAAACCAATCCGTCCTTGCTCGGGCTTCAAAAAGCCATGGTCTGCCTAGTAATAGAGGATAGGATGTACCATAAGAGTTTGGCTTCACCACCAGATAGGTTAGCCAATAATCTTTTCCAGCCACTGTAGTCTTCACATATGGAAGAATGCCCAAAGGCTTGATTCTACTCTGATCCGCCAGTCTGATGAGCCATTGGGTTGGTTGCACACCTTGTAGGCCTAGATCCTTCATTGTCACATCCGTCATAATGTTCACTGATGAACCACCATCAATCAGTGCATTTGCAATGAAGCAACCTTCTATCCATACACCAGTCTCTGGAGTACCCGGATCTAGGAAAGCATTAGCCACATCCACTTCTTTTACAGGCTCTGGAGCCTTATTGGGCTTTGTTGCTGTCGAGGGAGCAATCCTTAAACCACGTCTTTTCGTCAGTATACTTTTGAACCTTTTTCGGCAACTGGGAGACAACATCAATAATTGTCGGAATGTAAGGTTTGGTCTAAAGGTATCTAGATCTCTGACCAGATCGTATTCCTTAATAGGATCCACTTGCTTCTCTAATCGGTTAGGGAATGGGACAACACCCATTTTCATTTTCCCTCTTTCTTCCATCAGAGGAATCATGGGAACTTCTTTTGCCACTTGTGGCACGTCCTCCTCTTCTGTATCCTGGACCTCTGGTCCTGTCTCTGTAACTGTCTATGTAACTCTCTGTGGCACTGTAGGGCTCTGTACGGCACTGTTAGGCTCTGTTCTGTTCTGTTCTTCTGGTGGAAGATTGAACTTCACTGTTCTGGCAGGAGGGTTATTTTCTTTCTGGACAGGTGGTTCCTTCTGCTTTGCATGCGTGATGGCAGCAACTTCCAATTCTACCAAATTGGAGGTAGGCTCTTGGGCCTTGGACGGACTATCAGTAGCACTGTTTTTCGCTGGGGCTGGGCTTGGACAGTCTTTTGCAGTGTGGCCTTCTCCTTTGCATCGACTGCATAAGGGCTTGTAATCCACTGACCTTCGAGGATTTGGACAATTTGGTGAGATGTGGCCCTTTTCTCCGCATCTGTAACACTCCACTTCTGATCTCTGACCACCGCCAGACTGTCTTCCTCTGTAACTTTGAGAAGGAAATCTTCTGGGTCCGAAATTAGGACCAAACTCTCTAGGCTTGGGTCCAATATCTTGTGTGGTCATTTTGGATTCCAGCAGGTTGAATCTTGCGTCTTCTTCCTTTCTTCTCCTATCATGCATCTCCTTCAGAGAGCAAATGTCCTCTGTATGGTTCTTCCACAAACAGTAGGAACAGAAGGCTCCAGGGATAGTTGGTTTTTGTGTACATTCAGTGGCTAAATGGCCTGCTTGATGACACTTACCACACCAAGTATTTGACCGCATCACATCTCTTCCTGCTCCTGCAACGTTGGATATGCTAGCGGTATTCACTTTCAACGTCTGTAGTTGTTCTGTAATCACATCCATCAACTCCTTTTTGATGTTTGCAACTGAGTTGGATAAATAATCCTTCAAGCTTTCTCCTCCAGACGTACTGGTAGGAGGGTTTTGAGGAGTCTCTGTAATCACTGCATAAACTGGTTGGGCTGGTACAGAGGGGTCTCTGTTCTGGTTCTGATTCAGGGCTCCTGTTTGAACTGTTGGCTGTTGGCTCCAGTTGGTAGGATTCCACTGTTGCTGCTGATTTGGCATTGAGGAAATTGGTTGGGACCATTGTTGTTGTGGTTGAGCCATCATTTAAGGCATGGATTGTGGCCACTGTGGATTTGGTGCACTGTACTGTGATACCGGGGGCATCTGTTGGTAGGGATAGGAAACACTCCCAGGGACTGCATTAGATGGGTACATCATTCCTGGCATCAGAGGAGGTAGGACTCCTCTTCCTGTATTCATCGCTAATCTAGCTTCCACTTCATCGTACAGTCTGGCACCTTCTGTTGCAGCTTGCAGGGTGGCTGGTCTTTGTAGCTCCACAAACTTACGAACTTCTGGTTGTAATCCTCTGAGAAACACTCCCTTCTGAATGCCATCATCTAGATTATGGTTAGTCCATCTCTTCAGGATGGATTCCATTCGTGAGACATAGGCTTCCACTCTTTCTCCAGAGGACTGACTTAGGTTCATAAATTCCTCTCTCATCCGCTCTTCAAAACCTTCACGCCTGAATTTAGTTAGGAAGGCCAACTTCAGGTCGTCCCATGTGCCAAAAGTTCCTGCTGCTTGTCTCTCATACCATTGAAACGCCGCGCCCTTGAAAGTGGCGGGGAATATTGCTAACCAATGCTCAGGGGTTCTGGCATTGTTAGCCACACATGCTACCATAAACTCTGCTATATGAAGATCGGGGTCTTCATTGTACTCTCCCTTAAAAACTGGCAATGGGACTACATTCGCTGGTCTGTCATCAATATTTCCAGGACGGATCTGGCTTGGAAGTGGACCTCCAGCAGGAGGAGGAAGGGCTTGATGTGCCATTGGGACTTCTGTAAAGAGTTCCGCAAGGGCGTCAAAGGCGGCTTCTGCTGCTAGCTCGTTCGCAGCCTTGATTTTTGCTTTCTCTCTTCTCACATACCTCTGGACTCGTTCTAACGCTTGCCTTTTTATTGCGTCATTCATCAGGGGGTTGACTCCACTATGTTGTTAGTGCTCCACAAAGGGTTAACAGAAGGCTTCAGTCTCTCGAGGACTCTCTTGCCAACATTTCTTCTACTTATTTATTTTCAACGTCCCTGAATTCTGCTTTTATGCCACTACACAGAGGAAGGTATTCGGTTCTGAAGGTGTCAAAATGCATACGTCTGAGCATGGTGGTGGTGCCATCATCATAGTAGTGCCAGCTTCTGATGGTTTCAACAGTGTATGTTGTGAAAAGCACTCTGTCTACCAACTTCCAGTGGGTTGCTAATTGAACAAACAGAAGATTATCAGTACACCAAGCATCCCATGTATCTTGCTGTTGAGCATCCACGAACAAATTCCAACTCTTTTCCTTCTTGTCCCTGTGAACCTCTACAGACCAAGACTCCTGAAGCTTCTTCACAATCTCCCACTTGATGTTGTCTGGAAACTTCTCAATGAATGCCAAATCTTCCATGGATGTTCATTCTCTCTGTTTCTGCTCTTCAGTTTGTTCCCAAACAGTTTGCCACCAAGATGCAAGTTTCTGCTGCTTCAATAGGAAGAGGAAACTGTCCACTACATAGAGCATGCATCATAATGGTGATGTGTTTCCGCCATTGTGGGATGAACTTCTTGTGGAAAGTGGCTTTGATTATGAGGAATTCCAACTCTTCAGTGGAAGAAGGAATTTTACAAACATCCATTGAATTCTTCTCTTCTTGGCAATGCCAATTCCTTCATTTTCAGCCTCTTTTGGTGCTTGTTGATGGCAAGTTTCCCCGGCTGCGCACCAAAAACATGGGGCCCCAAGAGGAACACCAAGGAAAAGGGAATTCTCTTGCAAGAAAATCTATCTTGTAACATCAACAAGCTTGTTTATCATGTTTCATATGATCACAATGAAGAAAAGAACACCAGGCACAACAAATCTTCATGCAGCATTATGTAAATCTCCCACGGTTTTTAATAGAATCAACCATATTCTTCAACATCTTCACAAAATCCATCAATGGAACAAAGAAAACAAAGAAGTACACCATCTTTGAATGGAAATTCATCACATAGTATTCATCTTCAATATCTTCATAGTCTTCTCTCTCAATCTCTCATATACAATCACTCTGTTTGAGTAGAATTGGCTATCTCTGACTCTCTCTCTCTCACTCCATCAATAATACATCATATCCTCACTACAATCTCTCAAAAATTACTCTCAATAATCACTCTTAGGTCGTGGATACCCCTCCCAAGAGGTATGTCTAATATGAAGAGTCACCAGAGCCACTACAGTGACTCTTCATAGCTCACTACTGTCACTTCACTCTAGTCTTCTCTTGAGTCTTCAGCAGCTACTTCTTCCACTTCTTTCAGCTCTTTTGCACTTGTATTCACCTCTTTCCAAGGCTAGAAAACTTTCCCCAAAATCACACATACATTCCACAGAACACTTACAGAAGCATACAGAACAGTCTACAGAACAGTACCAGAACAGCTATAGTACAGAACAGAACAGAAACAGAACAGAAGCAGAAGCTCTACAGAAGACCTACAGAAGGTTACAGAAGGTCATCAAAACTTCATAACTCACTCTCAACCCATTTCAAACTCTCACAAACCATTCACTAAGCTTTCACAATATCTCATTCTTCATCAATCAATACTCCATCCCTCCTTACAGAAGACAATCAGAACAAAACAAACCAAAACAGAACAAAACAGAAGGTATACAGAACCATTCAGAACCTATCAGAACATCACAGAACCATCAACAAACATCATGAACTTCCAAAACACAATCAATAACATCCAAAACACTCTCAATCCACTTCCAAATCAATCAATCATCCCATAAAATCAACCATTCAGCTCTCAAAAACAACAAAAATCAGCCAAAAAACAAGTCATTTCAACACTCAACAATTAATAAATATCATAGTGAGGTTTGGCTAGTTTAAGATCCAATTGGTCCTTTTATGTGGTCTACCTCACTAGTGGAAACTTGTAATCAAGAAGATGATGATACCATAAGTTAAGGATGTGTATAGTCTAATATCTATAACTCATGAATAGCATAATTATCATTACATCACATGTAAAATATAGCTCCTTCCTCCTTGGACTAGGACACTACCACAATTAAGTTCATCAACATCAAAAACAAACTTTGAACCATCAATAGGTTTTTGTTTTGGGGTTAGAGAATGGGTTTGGGGGGGGGGGGGGGCAAGAGGATTGGGAAGGGGGTGGGGAGGACGCAAGAGGATTTGTGGGGGAGGGGGGGTGTGATGCACTTGCACTCATTACTCACTCAACACAGCATAGAAAGGTAACACAATATGTGAGAGCAAGGTATACTCTTGTATTATTCAATCAAAGAAATGGTACAACATAGGCACATCCCATGACTACACCCTTGTGATGCCGCACATAGGAGGGTTCACCATTGGGTATAGGGAATCACAGGTAGAGTGGAAACCAAGCAAGGCTCAGAGTCGCTACAACTCTCTATATAGGTGTTTCTGGTGATAACACCATGGTATAGCTACAAAGCCCTTACACTCATCCTCGCTTATTACTGGATTGTTGTCCTCAACAATCTAAGGGTAAAGCTTATTCGACTCATCCGAGGTCTTAACACAGCTTTTGCTAACATGTTGGCCAATGTCTGCCAGTCTAGAACTTCGGTGAGATGATTGTGGGGTCTTAATACAATCTATACTATCACACCAGTTAGTGTCTGCCACACTAGGACTTGGGGGTCTTAATACATCCTTTTCTAGCAAGCTGGTCAGTGTTTGCCTATCTAGACTTGGTAGGGCTCTTTTGAGTTTATTATTTTTGGGGTTACCATGCGAGTCCACCCTCGACTTAAGTACATTTGAGGAGTGGAGGTGTTATTGGGCCTATGATTGAGAACCCTTCGTTTGGAGAGGCCCAAGGGGCATTGGAAGGAGTAGTGGGGTTTTCCTTGAGCCAGATGGCGAAAGCGTCTTTGCCGCACTCATGCGCCTCTACTTTCAAAATCCAAGTGACTTCCTTGAGGGGACACCCACGGCGCTTGGTGAGATACTCAAGGTATCCTTTTTGTTCTCGGCATCGGAGGATTGCTTCTACTTCGAAGGGACCATTGGAATGGAGCATTGGTTGTACTATCCCTATTGGTTGTCGAGATAGAACCTATGCAGAAGACGAGCATGAAAAGCATTATGAACACATACACTTATGGCAAGTCGAGTTTATAGGTGACTTCATTCAACACTTGAGTGATACAGTAGGGTTCATAGTAGCGGTGATTGAACTTGGGGCTCATATTCTTTGGGAGTGACATATTCTTAGAGCTAACTAGAACCATGTCGATCTTCAACTTTGGCCACTCCAAATGCTAAGGCAAGTGGGGTGATGACTTCTTTTCCTATGGCCAATTCAAAGGGCCTGTAACCCGTGGTGGAGTAGATGGAGTTGTTGCAGTGAAATTCCAACACATCAAGGCACAAGGCCCAATCTTTTTGGTCCACCAGGGCGTAACTCCTGAGATAATCTTCAATGCCTTGGTTGACCCACTTTGTTTGTCCATCTGTTTCAGGGTGGAAGGATGATGAGAATCTCAATTGTGCTTCCAAATTCTTGAAAAGTTCCTTCAACTTGTCACTCAGGAATCTTCCATCTCTACCTGACACTATGGCTAAGGGTAGACCATGTATTTTGAACACATGTGTGAAGAAGAGGCAGGCCACCTCCTTGGCATTCAATGGTAGTTTCACAGGGATGAAGTGGGCTTGCTTAAAGAAATAGTCCACCACTACAAAAATGATGGTGTTTCCATGGGATTTGGGGAGCTCCACAATGAAATCCATACTGATTACATCCCATGGGCGGCTTGGTATGGGCATAGGTTGAAGTAATCCCGCTGGCTTTGAGCGTGGTGCTTTTACAAGTTGGCAAGTAGGACATATCTTGATGTAGTCAATGACTCCTTCTTTCATGTTGGGCCAAAAGAACTTCTTCCTAAGGGTCTCCAAGGTTTTGCTCTGTCCTTTGTGTCCTCCTAGTTTTCCATCATGTATTTCATGTAGGATGAGTTTCTTCAACTCCACATTGTTGGGGATATACAATCTCTTTCTGAAAAATAGGATTCCCTCCTTGAGGGTGTACATTCCATGCAGGGTCTTGTCAGCTTCCACATCTTGTATAATTTTGTGCATGTCTTGGTCTTGTTCCAAGGCTTCCTTCACTAGCTCCATGAAGTTGCTACTGACCACACTAATGGCTTTCAAGTTAGATTTACGGCTCAAGGCATCTACTATCTTGTTGGTGGAGCCTAGCTTGTGTTTTATCTCCAAGTAAAATTCAACTAGAAAGTCTAGCCAACGAGCTTTTTTTGCCGATAGCTTGGGTCGGGATGGAAGTATTTGAGGGAGATGTTGTTGGTGAAGACTACTATGTGCTTGTCTTGAACATAATGCTTCCATTTTCCGAGGCATTGGATGACTGCAAGCATTTCCTTCTCATGTGTGCTCCACCTAGCTTTAGCATCTATGAACTTTTTGGATTCATAAGCTATGGGTGGCCTTCTTGCACCAGTACACCCCCAATGCCATAATCGGATGCATTTGTGGAGATCTCAAAGGGTTTGGTGAAGTTCTATACTTTCAAGACAGGGGTTTGGCTCATGCATTTCTTCATCTATTCAAAAGCTTCATGTTGCATGCTACCCCATGTAAAAGTGTTGTCTTCCTTGGTAAGGTGGGAGAGTGGGGCGGTGATGAGGTTGTAATCCTTGATGAACCTTCTACAAAATACTGTGAAGCCAAGGAACTCCCACACTTCCCTTACATTCTTTAGTACATGCCAATTTTGGACAACTTCCACTTTCTTAGGGTCCACTTTGATTTCGGCCGCTCCTACAATGAAGCCTAGAAATTCTAACTCCTATCTTAGGAAGTATGGCTTACCCTAAGTCTTTTCTAAAGGCTAAGTGTTAGGAACTATCCTCCACCATATTAAAATGCAAACTATGGTGCTCATGTAGTTTGCTTTATACAATCACTTCCTATGACTTGAAGTAGCTCACTCAAGTTCTCCTCCTTCATTGAGCTCCATATGGCAATATCAAACAATATATGCATGTCCAAGTTAAAAATCACCTCTCTACATGTGTGAAAAAAGGGATTTGATACTAGCCTCTCATGGGAGTTCATGTCATATCTCTCTATCATCGTCCCCCCTACCCTTTTTTAACAATTTTTTAGTTTTTCTTTTTTTCCTTCCACAATATTAATTTGACCTAATCATCTATTATAAGTTTTGGAGGGATAATTCCTTCATAGTTGACATTTGTGCATATGCATAAAAGTATTTGCATGACATATAGATGTTTTTCAAATACAAACATTAATATTAACTAGTGCATCTTTAAAAAATGTGTCCAAGTTTAGTATTATTGCACACAACTGGCATAACCATATTGTAAATTGACACCACATACCTCTCTACCTCCAATAACATATATTGTTGTCTCACTTTGGACCACCTATATCATGCACAAGCTCCATCATCTTTGCCCTATTTCAATTTCTTTGTTCCCATCCTTTGCAACCTACTCAATGAGCTCCCTTGTGAAGGGTACAGTGCTAATGAAAATTAAGAGCCATGTATCCTTCAGCAAGTGATCAGCTAGATATGTCATGTTGATCAACTATATCTCAGTGTGGGAATTCCATGATGGAATTTAATCTCCCCCCAATCCATGCATAATACTGTCACTAGGTGGATGAACCAACATGATATCACATGCACTATTTGTACTCTCTTCATCATCCTTGACCAATTTGTGTTGGTTGCAAGGCCTTATCCAACGCCTCAACTAATCAAGAGAACAACTTTGTTGATCACTTGTTATTGCATTTCTTATTTCAAATGGGTCATAAAGATGGTGCACCGCTTCGCTTTGGCATCCCTAAAGGGTCAAAGGTAGTGACTTGTGGGGGGTGCTTCCACATCAATGGTACTATGGTCCTCTGCAAATAGAGATTAATATCGACTATATATTCTCATTTATATATATTGCCACACAAAAGTTTAAAAGTCATGTTTGTGTACTTATATGTGTAAGTACTTCCTCCTCTAGCACTATCGCTTCATGCTCCTAATTTATTTCCTTTTCTATATCTATCAAAATATTATTGTTGATTATATTAGAAATTAATAGATTTAAGAACTTGTAGATCGTGTGATTATGGCACATTGAACCTTATCACAGCTACATGCTCCTATTTGTGCATTTGAATGGATTACATCTTGTGTCTTCAACAATCCCCTTTGTGTGATGTGGCATGATAAGACTTCATACACTATCCTGAGTATGTGCTTGTGTTTATTTATTTGACAATTTAGAATGGGTGATAGCACACCTCAATCACATAAGAAGGTTGTCACAAACACTATGTAACCTTGAGAATGTACTTGACATCCCTCCATATAGTGAAATCATAAGTAAAGGTTTTGAGAGAGACATTTGGAATAGCGATACTTTGATGGGAATTTCCCCCATGGTTATGTATCTTAAATGTGGTGCACTTGCCAAATCACACCATGTGTTTGACATAGTGTTAGATCAAAGTACAAACTCATGGTCTTAGCTAGTTTGTTAAATGTGTTGAACATGGGCCAAGCAAGTTTCGAGTTGTTTCAAACAATACAGTTGGAAGGTGCATACATGGATTTACCGATATTTATCCAATTCTTTGAAGCATGTGCCACAATAGGAGCTCTTGAAACATGTCATCAAACCCATGCTCACATTGCAAAAATAAGATTAGGTAATGAGCATGTTATAGGGAATGGACTATAATGATAATGACTTATGACAAAAATAATGAGGTTAATATGGCTAAACAGTGTTATGAGGACATGCAACGATGAACATTAAGCCCAATTTTATGACTTTCACTTATCCTTTAGCCATGTGTAGTCATGCCAACCTAATCAATGAGGGCAATACTATTTTACAACAATAAAAGAGTAGTATGGTATTGAGCTAACATTTGACCATTATGCTTGCATGATCAATCCTTTTGCTAGAGCAAGAGACATTTATCAAGCATAGGTTCCTTATAGCAACATAGGGTCTTTCGTTTAGGGATATAGTAATGGCTCTTCTTAGTGCATGTAAATTTTATAGAGTATTGTTTTTGGGGCAAAAATGCTTTCAACAACTTGTGGAGGCAAATCAGGAAGATGCTTTTGCCTACTTGTGTTGATGTTAGATATATATACAAGTTGTGGGCATTTGATTGAAGCAAAAAAACTAGATAACAAGAGAATATGTGTAGAGTCAAAGAAGGAGCCTCACAATGTAGTAGTAGATTTGAACATTAAAAACTACATAACTTCATTATTGTGTAGAGTCAAAGAAGAAGCCTCACAATGTAGTAGTAGATTTGAACATTAAAAACTACATAACTTCATTGTTGGTATAAATTAGATCAAGTAAATGCTTTCACTATTAGAAATGAAGTTTTCATTCAATAATGCAGCTTATGTAGTTGATAATGAATGTTGATCATAATTGGTACCTCTCTTTCTTGAGTCATAGGCATAGATGACACTCATATATCTTTTGCAAGTCTAAAAAAGTTTAAGTCTATTTTGAATAGCTCTTTGGTTGCATAGTAAGCATAGGTTAGCAAATGGATATGCTCCTAGCTAGCTTTGAATTTGCATGGCTTTCTCTATCAATGATATATATCTTTGTCCATATTCAATTGAAGACGGGTTCTAAACTTGATGGAGATGCAAAAGTATTGTCCTCTACACTCCACAATTGGATTTCAAACCTAGTAAGGATAATGTTGTGCTAAATCTTAGAGGATCATCCAAATCAAAGTGAAAAAGAGAAGGGGAAAGTATGATTGAAAGCTGTAATTTTATGAATAGGAAATGGAGGAATCTCTTCTAGCAAAAACCTTAGATGGACTTTTAAGTTCAACTTACTACTCCACGCACAAGAGAGTTGCTAAAAGAAATAATATCATGGCTTTTAGTCCATTGTGACGGGTTCGCAAAAGTGGTTGGCTTCCACTATCATATCCCAATGTCATTCTTAGTAGTATTTTGAGAAGTTGCAAAAGTATTAGTATAGGCTACTATTTTTTGGAAGGATTATACTTTTGTGAAGCTTCATTGTGTTATTTTGGGCACTTGTGTATTATTCTTGTACTCATGGATACCAAATTATCATGGATGTATTATTTTATAAGAGTCAAGCTCACTCCCATGTACATTGTATTTATCTTCCACCATGTTGTACTTGTCGCACTTGCAATTGTTGCATGGGTTTTGCATGTGTATTTGTGGTTAGATTTGCATAAGCTTGGTCTATTTAGACTAAAGTACAAGCATGTTATGAGATTTGACCTTCCTAGATCCCGTTAGGATGCCCAAAAGAAGGTGCAAACCCTAATCCACAGTGGTGAAAACCCTAAAACCCAAAGTGGGGTGCAAACCCTAACCCTCATTTGTGTCCATATAAAGGTGGAATGTCTCAATTGTATAGACCCTTTTGGTGCATCCATGCTGTGGAAGCTCTATCATTGTAACTATTGAAACTTTCTATTCTCTTCTTCTATTCTATTATCTTACTCCATTGTTGAGAGTGAATGACAGTGAGTGAGTGAGTGAGAGGTGTGTTGAGTGAGGGACTAAGGGAAGGTAAAGCTCGTCGTCATCTTTTTGCTTTTCTCTTCTTCTCTACTAGATTCTCGACTTGTTGGTGTACTTGGTGGTGGATATGAAGGAGCAATGGCATCGAATTATGTTGATTGTAGTCTTTGAACCAGCTTCGAGTCTTCAAGATTTTGGACTAAAATGCAACAAGGTAAGTTGGTGAGTTCACTACACTTCAAAGCTAGTCTTGTGTTCTTGCTTTTTTAGTTTGGAGAGAATGATGCTTTGTTAGTTAGAGTAGAGTGTTGAGAGACAAGGTGAGAGATTGTCACCAAAGCAAGTTGCAACTTCTAAAACAATAGAAGCCATCCAAAGTCGTGATTGCTATGTGTTTGGCTCAACATTTTGACTCTATTGTGCCGGGACCAAGGATAGTGCTACTGGCGAGGTTCTCACACTCCTACCATGTGGCAAAACAGGAGGCTTGTGCATGGGAGTGGATGGGATCGATGGGATACTGACAGTCTGAGTTTGTGGCTAGTATTTCGAAACCCATTTGGCAAGGGTAGAAAGGCCGAATTGAAAGGGACTGGTTCATTGATGGATAAAGGTTGAAGAGATTGGACTTGTTAGAGTAGGAAAAAATACAAA
Organism: Lygodium microphyllum; assembly: GCF_053477565.2. Lineage (NCBI taxonomy): Eukaryota > Viridiplantae > Streptophyta > Polypodiopsida > Schizaeales > Lygodiaceae > Lygodium > Lygodium microphyllum. The sequence continues at coordinate 8,519,148 of NC_141153.1, read as the reverse complement.
ACACAAACTCAAAAACTCAATATCACAAAACACTCAAAATAGCAAAACACAAAACTCAAAACTCAAAACCTTTCTTGTTGGATGTCTTGTGTGGTGATGTGGTGTGCTAAAGGATCATTTTCTTGCCTTTATCATTCATCATATATGTGCTCATGATTGATATCTAACAAAGCACAAAGCTTACATTTGTGGTTGTCTTTTGAAGCTTGTGGGTCCTTGTTGGGTGAAGGAAAGAGGAGGACAGAGAAGGCTAAGGAGGTAAGAAAAGAATATGGGAGGGATGGAAGAGAAGAGGAGAAGAAGTGGATAGAAGTTAGAAGAAAGAAGAAGAAGAAGAAGAGAGGGGTAGGAGTAACTAAGAAGTAGAAGGTGAAGAAAAAGAAGATGATAGAAGATAAGAAGAAGTAGTGGAGGTAGAGATGAAGTGTAAGGAGAAGAAGGAGAAGGATAGATGAAAAAGGAGAAGAAGAAGAAGAAGTGGAAAAAGAGAGATACGAAGTGAAGAGGAAGAATAAGAAGGGGAGAGGAAGAAGAAGGAGAGGAGCTAGAAGAAAGCAGAAGAGTAGGAAGGAGAAGGAAGAAGAGACGAAGAGGAAGAAGACTCTCTCTCTCTCTCCGCATTTTGGGTGGTGGTGACTCGAAAGGTTGACGGCTGGCGGAGGCCTCTCTCTCTCTCTGCATTTTGGGCGGTGGTGACTCGAAAGGTTGACGGCTGGCGGAGGCTTCTCCTTCTCTGCGTTTGCAGCTGGAGACAACGACAAGTTGGCCAGCGACGTGACGGCAGGCTGGCGGCGAGGTTGACGGGCTGGCGGAGGCTTCTCTTTATTTGCGTTTGCAGCTGGTGGCGATGACTGCTGGCTGGCGACGTGACGGCGGGCTGGTGATGAGGTTGACGAGGCGACGGACTAGTCGACAGGTTCGTCTGTTTCTTTTTGTCTTTTTCTTTATTTATTTATCTAATTTTAAAAAACCATTCCCACTCACCCACACACACACTTACACGACCATAATCACACGCATATAAAACATCCACACACAATACCCAAACACACACACACTTATACACGCACACACTTACACCAACATACATAAAACACACATACACACCCCTATCTACACACTTACACCACCATAATCACACACACACAAAACACCCATAAACCAAATAAACGTACTAACGAAACCCTTATACCAAACACACCCCCATACTCTCACACTCACACTCACATTCATAGCACACTCACATCCATAAACACTCATCACTCACACTCACAGTCCACTCATGAATCACTCATACTACACTCACACTAACACTAATAGTCACTCATTGTATGCTTCAAATTTCACTCACACTTGCTTTACTTACATTCTCAATTTGACCCTCTTGCTTTAAGTTTTTGCATCAAAGTACTTTTTCCTCAACATCATAAGGACCTACCTCTTGGATGCATCCATACTTACGTTCTCGGAGTCAAGTTCTTACTTGTCAAATTGTCAACTTGACATGATTGCGATACTTTGAGGAATTGTTTGCACCCATGGTCATAGCATTTGAGAAGAAAAAAGCAAGATTTCACACTTCCTACTTCTTTTGAATTTGGAAATGGAAATGATGATGAGAATGTGTTGCATTTGACGAGCATTGAGAGAACCCTTAAGATGCTTGGCAATCCCACATGGCAACCAAACAAAACAACAAACAATGAATTTTCGAAACATTTGACTCATTGCTCACTAAGGATCACAACCAAATATCGTACATTGATTTTGTTGTATGCACTTGCGAAATGGCAGGGTGATCCTCTCTCCTCCCAAGGAATGGAGCCCCAACCCCGAAACCCTTTCTATCCCAATAACCTTCACAATGGATGGGGCAACATTTATTGATTCTCTCCCATGAGATGTTTGAGAGTCCTTAAATAGCTACTAACAAGCCATGCACTTTGATTGTGCTCAACTCTCCCCTTTGATTTAGAGGAAAAACTTATGGCCCTTAAAGATCAAGGAACCAATACTTCTAGCAAGATCCTCAAACACACCGTGGATACAAAGCGAGAACTTTTAAACATGAAAGCTAAACTAGATGGGATCAAGAACATGATGTTTAATGTGGGAACGTTTGGACCAACCCCTAACACTCTAACAAATCTTGTTCAATGTAGGCCCTTTGATCACACAGATTTGCTCACTATAGGAGCTCATAGGGCACAAACGTTGCTAAATGGGATGAGTGACACAACTAGCTAGTGAGACCAAGCTAAAGTGCCCCTAGTGACCAAGAAAATTGATAAAGTATCATATTGGAGATGACCCATACAACTTTATAGAGCAATTCGAGCAAGTTTGTGAGGCCAATAACCTTCTAGGCAATGCCAAGCAAGCTCAAACCTTTGGCCTCTACATGGGCAAAAAGGGTTATACTTGGTTTACTAGCCTCGATGTAGCTAATAAGGCTTCCTTTGCAACTCTTAAGACTCACTTCATTAAGTGATTCGCAAAGGCAAGCTACGGGGACAATTTAATAGTTCAACTTATGAACATCAAGTAACAAGACGAAGAGAGCATGCAAGACTATGTGTCTACATTAAGAGGATTATACAAGTGAATCCCATTAGTAGATAAACTAGTTGCTGTTACAAAGGCTTTCATCAAGGGTATCTACAATGAAAATATCTATGAGGCACTCACTAGTAATTCCATGCTAGATCGAACAAATCTTAATGGAGTATTAGATGAAGCAATTCGAATAGAAGACCTATACAAGGAGAGAATTTGAGGCAAGAAAGGAAAGGGCCTAGAATTTGAATCCCAATCCAATAGAGGAAAATTGGAGATCGGCACCACCCAAACTCAGAATCTAATGGCTGATGTGATGAAACAACAACAAGAGCTCTTGAAAATGATTGGCTCATTCAGGCAAACTTGACTGTACCGTCAAAATGTGCAGTGCATACATTGTGGCAGTGATCACTTACCATTTGAATGCTCTCAACAAATCAAAACCTGCAGTCAAGAGCAAGACCTACACAAATTGTAGGTGGTTTGGTCCACGAGACACCTACATGTCAAGCCCCTTGATGACTTTCCTATGCTACATCTTATGCAAATCGTGGGCTCCCATATCCACACCAAATGGCTCTTCATGCTCCCCCATATGAGAGACCTGCAACTCCTCAAGCTAACATTAACCCATTTGGTGTCCCATGGCCTTTAGGCCCAATAATAACTCACCCACCTACTAGTGATGCCCCAATCCATTTTGTTGAAGAGCCCGCCAAGGAGGACAATTATACCAACCCATATGTCTCATATGATGAAGAAGGAAATCGCTTACATGTATCCAATCATAAGTCACCCACTTAGGGATGCCTTAATCTATTTATTTGAAGAGCTTGCCAAGGAGGACGATTATACCAACCCATATGTCTCCTATCTTGCCATTTGGATAACTTTCAAGACTTGGATTTATGGAAGTAATGAGACCTAACCTATTGAGAACAATCCTATCATTTCGATAACTCTCAAGACTTGGATTGATGGGAGTAATGAGACCTAACCTATTGAGAACAATCCACAAAATCCATTGCCTAACTCCCCACCTACTCTTGTCCTTGGTGCTCTCGAAGTTGCCATGTTCTAGGAGGGTGCTGAATAACATGTTATTTTACGTGTGGAAGCTCTAGGCAACTCCACGAGAACAGGCATTATCAATACAAGAGTTGGTGTTAGCATTGTGATTCAAGTAGTGCTTAAGACTTAAGAAAGCCCTTCAATTGATCCTCTCCACTTTAATATCACTGTTGTCAATGGTTCTAAGGTTCGACCCCTAGGTTTTTTAAAGGATTGGCTGATGAGGATCGCTGGTGTCAAGTTCCCTGTCACATTTATGATCATGAAAGGAGTTGACTATGGCCTATTGCTCAGTCAAACCTAGATGCACACTGTGTGACTTATTATTGAAGATTGGGGCAATGGTCTAGTCTTTTTGGAAATTTGTATTGAGTCTATGTGCATTGAAATGGACAATTTGGAAGACTACCTCGATTGACCTAGATGCTATTTCTATCTTGCTACAAGGTGACACCATCTGTCCCCCACCATAGATGCCCTTGAACAAATATGTTCCATGCCTCGAGGAAGAGCAAGACTAGCTTCATATTCTTGCCACCTTGGAGTTGCCATTCACTGAGGAAGGAGAATACAAAAAAGCCAATGAATGTCTCAGTCAACATAGACTCAAAGAAGCCCTAGTGTGTCTGCTTGATATTCCTAATGAACCTCCTTCTATGCCATTGTTGATGATGCATGCTGGTCCATCTCGAATATCTAAGTCAAATGGCTTCCATACACCCCCATTGATAGACTTGAGCTTCGTAAACTCCTCTCGTTATGGAGACCAACCTTCAAGAATATGGGTGAGACTAACCTACTTATCTTTGAAGAGCTCTTAACATACCCCATATGGCACTAGACTACACTCCATCAAGTTTTTTTTTTTATTATGACAATAACCTTTTTATCTCCATGATGCCCCTAATGAATCCGATACGAAGGAGGATGGTGACTTTGAAGATGAATCACATGATTACTGAAAGTGCTACAAATTTTGACGCAAACTATGACTTTGATGAAAGAACAATTGAGCAAATCACAATTGATCAAAAACCCTCCAAACGCCCCACATTGCCCATTGATGCTAGCCTTGTCCTTGTTAAATTTGACTTAGAATGGTTGGATACCTAAAAGCCATGGATTATGATCAATTGGAATCCCATACTTCTAACCTGCTTCCAACCTTGATTTGTTCACTACTATGCCCTCAAAAGACCTACCCTTTGATGCTCCATTGACATTCGCAAAGTTTGACTCAAAGTCAAATGCTAGTACTAACTCGAATCATGAAATACCTCACCCTACCCCAACTCCCCATTCCAAGATGAACTTGTTAGTTCACTTAAGAAGGAAGCATCTTATGATAGTTGAGAAGAACCTTGACTTTGATGCATGCTCTCAACATAAGCCGCATGATCTCCCTAAATGCTTTACTCAATTCAAGAAAGGAGATCGGATTGTCATTATGCTTGGTGCTAAATAGTAGGGCACAACTAGTAAATCTATTGAAAGCCCAACTAAAGTAAGGGAAGTTGACCTTGTTGAGGAGGGGGACACACTAAACCAGCCTTTATTGCTAAGGATTTAAGCAAAGAAGATGAGGAGATGCTTGTATGGTTCCTCAAGGAGTTTTGTGATGTCGTTGCTTGGAATTACACAGATCTCAACGGAGTGCCACCTCACATACTCACACTATTCCCATGCATCCAGACACTAAATTTTTCAAGCAAAGGCCCTATCCCATGAATCCTTGCTATGCTCAGCATGTGAAGGAAAAATTGGACAAATTGTAGAGAACAGGATTCATCTCTCAGATTGAGCATGCTAACTAGGTATCACCCATTGTTGTGGTACTCAAAAAGAATGGCAAAATTTGAGTATGTGTCAACTATAAGAAGGTCAATGTAGTGACCAAATGCAACCACTATCCACTGCCCTATACAAATTACCTCATTGAGAGAGTGACCAGGAAGGAGGCTTATAGCTTCCTAGATAGATTCTCTACATACATTTAGGTTTAGGTTCACCCAGATGAGCAACATAAGACTACTTTTGCCATTGAGTGGGGTGTCTTTGCTTACATTGTTATGCCATTTGGGCTGACCAATGCACCTGCCACCTTTCAATGATTGATGTGCACCATCTTTAAAGACATGTTGTGTAAGTGGCTTGAAGTCTTTATTGCTCTTTGTCCATAGCAATTGTGGGAAGAGCACTTAGCCATGCCTTGTCTTTGAAAGATGTCAATAGTATCAGCTTTCCTTAAATCCACTAAAATGTCAATTTTGGATAAAGCATGGCATTATTCTAGGACATGTGTCCAAGAATGGCATTGCCACTAATGTAGCTAAGATGAAGGTTATTATGGAGCTTCCACCTCCCACTAATTCAAAGGGTATTCAATGCTTACTTGGGCATATTGGCTATTATCACTGCTTTGTTCTAAATTGTGTTGTTATTGCCATGCCACTTTATAAGCTTTTGGTTGTGTGGGAACGGACTATTGAATGTTAGGATGCCTATGAGACCTTGAAGAAGGCTCTTATCTCTACACCCATTTTACGCACCCAAATTGAACAATCATGTTTCATGTTCATATTGATGCATCCAAAATTGCCATTGGAGCTTGTTTGTGCCAACCTAGTAAGCATAACATGAACTTTTCAATGAGCTTTGCAAGGAGGCAACTCACTGAGATTGAGATGAATTATTATTCCACTAAATGAAAATGTTTAGCAATGGTTTGTGCAATTAAGAAGTTTAGATATTATTTTATTGCCACTCCTTTCACATTTTGTATTGATAATTAAGCTCTACTTTATCTTGTGAGTAAGCCATGTGCTACAAGTAGAATTGCCATGGTTGTTGCTCTTGCTTGAGTTTGACTTCTCTACGATTGTGCAAAAAGGAAAGTAGTATTACATGGCTGATCACGTGTCTTGATTGGCCAATGGAGAAAAAGCAACATGCATTAATAATCATTTATCTTATGCCCATTTGTTTCAACCTCAACAACAGGACCAATTGTTCAAAGCTAACCCCACACACCATTGGGCAAATGATATTGTTACTATTTTAAAGAATGAAATTCTTGAACATCCCATTGAGAAGGCTCATCTCACTTGCTTTTTGATTAAGACCCAATCCTACCAAATCGACTAGGGCAACATGATCTTCTCTGATGATGCGTGTGTGAATGACATGGAGCATGAGCTCCAAGAAGCCTGTGGAGGCATTGTTAGTGGACATTTTCATGGTCTAGCTATAACACATAAGGTTTTATGGGCCCAATTGTGGTGGCCCACCTTGTTCAAGGATGTGGCATGCTTTCTCAAGCATTGTGATGAGTGCCAACACACCAAACTTCATGTTCACAAGGACAAGATAGAGCTATCACCTGTCATTACTAAACAACCTTTTGAAAAATGGGAGATTGACTTTGTAGGACCTATCCCTCTAGCTTCCAAATATTCACAAGCATGGTACATCATTGTGGAAATCAACTATTTGACTAAATGGGCTAAGACACAAGCCACCTACAAGAATGATGCCCATACAATGGCTAAGTCCTTGTGGGAATAAGTGATTTCTCACTTTGGCTACCTGATTGAGTTGGTTAGTGATCAGGGACTCACTTTCTGAATGAGGTCATTGAGCATCTATTCTCTACCTTTCTAATTATCCACCACAAGTCATCTCCATACTATCCTCAGGCCAATGGCCCAGGCTAAGTCCACCAACAATATTTTCCCTAATGTCTTGACCTACACTACTTTTACTTCACGCTCTGTTAACATTGTTTTGAGAAGATTGCAAAAGCGAAAGTGCCGACTACTATTTTTTTATGGATATTATTTTTGTGGAGCTTGAGTGCCTTGTTTTTTGGGTACTTGGATTATATTTTTTCTTCGTGGACATCACCACAATATCATGGATGTATTAGTTTGTGAGAGTCGAGCTCACTCCTGTGCACATTGTATTCACCACTTGCAGTTGTATTTATTGCACTTGCAAGTGTTGCATGGATTGCACACATGTATTTGAATTTAGAATATCTTAGGCTTAGTCTAATTAGGCTAAGGTTGAAGCATACAATGATGATTGATCAACCTAGAGCCCACAAAGTGGGTAGGATGCCCAAGAGAGGGTGCAAAACCCGAAATGCAAAAGCAGCACAAACCCTAAATGCAAAATGCAAAGGGGACACAAATCCTAAATAGAAAATGTAAAAGGGTGCAAACCCTAACCCTAACCCTAATTATTGGTCTATATAAGGGTGGGAGGTCTCAGTTCTATTCACCCCTTTTGGTACATCCATGCTATAGAAGCTCTATCAGTGTGACTACTCAAGCTTTCTATTTAATCTTTCTTGTCTATCATCTTGCTTCCATTGTGATGAGAGTGACTAAGAAGGAGAGAGTGAGAGATGTGTTGAGGAGGGACTGAGGGAAGGTGAAGCTCTTCGCTATCATCTTGCTTTTCTTATCTTCTCTACTAGCTCTTCAACTCATTGGTGTGCTTGGTTGTGGATGTGAAGGAGTGATGACATTGGATCATGTTGATCATGGTCGTGGGGCCATCTTTGAGTCTTTGAGTCATCAAATGCAAGAAGGTAAGTCAGGTGAGTTCACTACAACTCAAGCTAGTCTTGTGTTCTTGCTTTCTTGGAGAGGATGCTTGGTTAGTTAGAGTGGAGTGTTGAGAGACAAGGTGAGAGATTGTCACCGAAGTGAGTTGCAGCTCGTGAAACAATAGAAGTCTGTCCAAAGTCCCCATTGTTGGTGCGTTAGGCTCGATATTTTGGTTACATTGTTGCTGGGACTTAGAGTAGTGCAATTGTCGAGATTCTCACACTACTATCACATGGTGGAATAGGAGGCTTGTGCATGGGTATGGATGGATCGATGGGGTTCCTATCATCCGCATTTGTGGCTAGCATTTTGAAACCCATGCGCCTAGATTAGGAAGGCCTAATCGGAAGGAACAGATTTGTTGGATAGTTGAGATTGTGAAGATAGGCATTGTTAGAGTAGGAAAAAACACAAAACACAAACTTTTAAAAAAACACACATAGACAAAACTCAAATCTCAAATCTCAAAGACAAAAAGTAAACTCATACTCTTCTTGTTGGATTTCTTGTGTGGCAAGGTTGCACATATGCTATTAGTTTTTGTGACTTCTTGGAAAGCTTACAATTCGTCTAATGGTGGAAGAAGTATTAGAAGAAGGTAGAAAAGAAGGGGTGAAGGGAGAAGAGAAAGGAGAGATAGAGGTATCATTACTTCAATCATACACCCTACCCACTCATCCCTCACTCACACTCACTCATTCTCTCATACTCATCCCTCATTCACACTCACTCACTCACACTCATACCTATACTCACTCATATCCCTCACTCACTCATACCTACCTCACTCATACTCTCACTCTCACATCCCTAGCCACTCATCCCTCACTCATACCTACTCACTTGCACTCACTCATTCTCTCATAGTCATCCCTCATCACTTATCCCTCACTCATACCCACTCACTCATCCTCATTCATACTCACTCACACTCATACCTATACTTACTCACTCATATCTACACTCACTCATACCCATAACACTAGACATCTCACTTATCCTTCACTAACACTCACATCTCACTAATCCTTCACTCTCGCACCTCACTTATCCCTCCCTCATACTCACTCACAGTAACAAATCACTCACACACACACACAATGCCTCAAGGATCACTCATACTTGTCTTACTCACATTCTAAATTTGAACCTCTTGCTTTCCGTATTTCCATCAAAGTGTCGTCCTTACTTGCCATATTGCTAACATGACATGGTTGTGATACTTTGAGGAATTGCTTGCACCCATGCACATTGCATTGGAAAGGAAGAAAGGCCGATTTTGCACACCTCACTCTTGCAAGTTTTTGAATAAAGTGTTGCAAAGTGCCTTGATAACTTGTAGGCTTTGAAGTCAAGCATTTGAAGTAAATATCATAATTACTTAAGACCTCAACAAGAAGCTTGTTAAACTAAGTAGCCACCTCGTCATATTGCAAGGAGCTGGCACACATTGCACATCGCACCTAGGCAACCTTGGCAATAGACACTGGATTGACATTACCTTAGGTCACTTAGGATCATAGTGCACAACCACAACAGTCACTTTCACATCTACATATAGGACATACTGCAAGTCCCTAGGGGGAAAATCATCCAACCAAGCCGCCATCATCATGTGCTCCATTTCAATCATTATAAGGGCCCAACGAGTAAAATATTGCCAACCAAGTTGCCATAATTTCTAAGCCCCCTTTGAATCATTTTGAACCCCATTCAAAAAAAGTGTCAAGATTGCAACAATTGAGAGGAGAAGCCAAGCACTGAGCCCATAATTTTACCACTTGCACTTGGTGCAAGATCACAAGACCAATTGACCAACAAGAGACAAATTTGAAGGATATGAACTCCAAGAAACAAAGTTGCAAAATCCAAGAAGAATTGACAAGCCCAGAGAGTTTAACAAGAACATCCACACAAAGAACTACACAATACCATTGTAAGAAGAGTTGAAGAGTTTGTCATCTGGCTATTAAGAGCATTACACTTTGTTGATATGCCTCATAGTGGATTCGACCTTAGGTCTTGAAGTCCTAAAACCTAATGAATTAACACAAATGAGTGAACATTCCCATCCATCTATCCATTCACATATTGTGAGAGCTAGCGACACAAGAGCCTCGACCATAGCTAGCAGACTGGATGGTGATAGATGAATTTCCAAGTGTTGACCTTAGCTGCATTGAGTGCAGCATCACTCACATGTATCATGACTATCCAACACGCAAGGTTTCATGTAGTACCCTAACTAGGTCTACCATGCCTAATATTCGAAAAGTCCAAGCCATAGACACTGACCCCCAGAAGATGAAGAGCTAATGCCTCTTGCATATCTTAGGGTCAAACTAATTGCCAAGTGAGAGTTCATCATTGACACTCTCATAGATGAAGGTTTAGATTACAACATCTTAACCTATGAGGTATGGCAGAAAACCTGAACTTGTCCCGACCAATGCAACTATCAAGCTATATGGAGGATCGGCTTATTCCCTCTTAGGATGATGCAAAATTCTCTTGACTGTTGAGATTGAAAGCATGCCCATAGTGTTTTATGTGCTTCCAAATTGAGAAGATATGGAAAAGGAAGTCTTGCTTGGAAGACCTTTCAAGCATGCAACCACATACATTGTGGACTATGAATCACACAGTATATACCTAAGCTTACCATACGTGGAGATAGTCACTACTTTCAGCAAAGGGGACCTTGTCTCTTCTCTAGAGAAGGGCAAGAAGCTTGTCTTAGAGTCAAATCAAATGCCTCGAGAGGACAACTAGAGAGTTCTTAATGAACTACTCAAGGCACATGGGAACAAGAGAGAACCGCTCTCAGTAGTAGGAACCCTCCTGGAACCAAAGGAAAGACCACAGCTACTAGAAATGCTACCATAGCTTCTCAAGTTGTTGGAAATAGAACTGCATCTAGAAGGGGGAAGAGATTTAGGGCAAGTAATCGAAAGCGTCGATGGAGAACAGCACAAGGCCACGATGGGTACCCAAAGCGTTGCTCCGTGCTCAAGGGTTTTATGCAGAAATTTATTGGATTTGGTTACCAAAACCACTCGCAAAGCCACCTCTAGTGACCACAAACCAAGTCCCATCCAAATCCAAGAGAAAGTGAAAGAGACCCACACACAGATCTATGTCATGGACCAAGATACTTGAGGAGACAACACTAAATAAGTTAGTGACTAACGAGCTAGTTCTTGTGACACTTGAGCCCACAATTCCAAAAGAGCAACCACTTGAAGTTGCTGCTAATCCACACGAGGAACGGGTAGTGTCTAAAAAGTCATCAAGTGAGGAGGAAAAGCTAGAGCCAAAGCAACCACTTCCATGTGAGGCTGCTCAAGTTGCAACGAAAAGTCCAAGGATAGATGAGATAAATAAAGCCCTCAAGTGTTGATAAGCAACAACCCCAAGTTATTGCTGGTTTCTCCTCAAAACCAAGAACCTTTGTCCCCCAAACCAAAACAAAAAATCTGGCAGTAGTAGCCTAGTGTAGCTACTCAATCTAAGGAAAAGGATCCACAAGTGACAACTACAAAAATATCAAAAGAGGAATGACCTCCCTCTATGAGTGTTATCACAAACAAATATAGAACTACCAAGACCTTATACTTCCACTTAGTCCGAGGATCCAAGTGCACAGTCATCTTTGACAGTCACGATTGACCACTCCACTGAATCGAAAGTTACTACTTTTGATTCTGAGATGGAACCCATACAATCACAGCCCTTGGCTATGACCAAGACTATCACTTCGACTAAAGTACAAGCCTCTAGTACTTCAGTCCCACACAAGGATATAGAATCTAGTGGCAGGGTGCATAATGAACCCATTCATTCACAAGTCATGTTCTTCTCGACCAAAAGCTCCAATACACTTGAAACCAACTAAGCGATCAATCATGGAGATGTTAGAAAAGAGGGGGCAACACAAAGATCAATCAAGAGCTACGAGTTCTCAAGAACTAGATGAAACACTCTTAACTTCACTTGCTCGTGCATATGTTCACATTGATCTTAGAATTTAGACTATTGAGCATAAAAAACTCTTTAAAAAGCCTTTGACATGGTTAGAGAAATCACAAATTTGTTGGATTTACCCAGCAATCATGGGAGAAGTTATAAAGAAAATGACCAAGGTAGAGCAAGAGAAGTATCGCTTAATTCCTATGTTCTACACTGGGATGCATACAGCAAGTTGGGAAGATGTTGCAGCATTGGCCAAGAAAGTTGAAAGACAAAGTGAGTTTGAACGGAAATGCTATTCTAGTCAAGGGTTAGTTGCACGATATGGTAGCCACCTTACTACTATTACTAAGAAAAGAAAGGCACTTTGGACTTCAATGCATGATCCTACATATATTGCTCCTACATCTCTCCGAGTGCTTACACTTATCCATAGTGTCAACATTTCTAAATTGGCTAAACTTGATCTCTTGTGTGACAAACTTATTTTAGAGGAAGAGCTACACATTGCAAATCGATTAGAACAATGAGACATGATGATTGATGTCACTAGATATATATTTTGTCTCACCCATGACCCACAACTTCTTGATGGCCATGCTTCATTAGAGTACAATCCTAAATTCTATGAATGGTTTATTCCAAGGCTAAGTGACACAACACCAAATCTTACCTCTACTTCTAGTACTACAATGATTGAATCTTCATCAAATGATGTGAAGCAAAGTGATGTACATAAACCTTCTACTAACCCAAACACTGTGTCTAGAAGAGGTATGCTTGCAACTCTAGATTCCAAGCACAATGCCATTGATGTCCCTACTAACTCACCCCGACAGTTTGTCCCAATTGAGTTGGTTGAACCCCAGGATGCTCTAGAGGAGGTTGCTGAGACACATCTCTAGATCAGCCCTACTAAACCTAACCCTCTATCTAACATCAAGCCTTTGATAGTATGTCAGCCATTGAGTACCATGGCTACTCATTTGGTAAAGAAATTCAATTCCTCTGAAACAGAATGCCTACTCCAATTTGAGGCCATATACACGACTTATGCCAAGTTGTTTGCGACGATTGATCTAGGTCTTGCTGATAATGAGGCAGTTCAGGTTGCTTCTAAATGGCATTCCACTTGGAGGACAACGAACAACTTTTCAATAAAATCTTCTTGATTCAGAAGAAATATATTAGGACTCTCCCTCAAGAGCACTTGCTATCATGCCGATTTATTCCTTCTTATGCTTTTGTGACCAAAATCCAAGACCAATCAATACTTGATAAGCTTGAGTAGAATTGTCATTCCTCAAGTCCATTCTTGCAGAAGTGGTTTTCTCATTGACTTGAGATTGCTTGTGTGGCAATCATCTTATAACCACAGCTAAGCATCACTATATAGTCAATGCACTTCAACGGCGTACAGTCTTATGACCCAACTTATCGTGAGACCACCCTCTATCTTCCTAGCTCGAAATCTTGCCTTTCCACGAAAGTTGATATATCACCCATTGCTTAACAAGATTCTGATCAAAGAGGAACTACACATTGCCAATTGCTTTGTAGGACCCTCTTTGCTTGGTGATTGATTCCTTACATTTGTGGACTAGATACCAAACCACCTGACTTGGATGCTTTTGCTGAATTGGAGTACAATCCAAAATTCTATGACTGGTGGATCCTAAAAACTGTAGAATACTAACTCTTTTTCCTTTTTAGTCTTAGTCTCTTTGTACATATTTTTCTTTAGCTCAATTTTTGCACTAACAAGCACAAAAGTCCCTCCGACTTTAGAACGACGCTACATCTTATGCAAGGGCAAAATTTAAAAACAAGAGGTACAAGTTCAAACCCTTTCACTCCTTGTGTGATGGTGAAATTCAAGGAAGAATAAAGATGTTCATAATTCTTTCTATATTTTTCCCTTGAATCCACTGCATGGTACTCTCAAAGTTTCACCAAGTGAATGCTTAAAAACAATAGGTGGCAAAGCAATGGAATGAACCATAAGGCTTGAAGACGATATCCTTGAAGATCTCAAGCTCGAGAGGCATCATGTCAAGATGTCTAAGGCCAATTAAGACAACAAGTTTATCTTGGAGCCTCATTGAAGAAACACAAAACTTAAAGCACCATTGACAATGAGATTTCGATTTCTTCAATGACAATATACTTTGACTACAACATCTAATGGTCATCTACTTCCTTAGGAGCAATTGCAAGTTACTTCATCAATGAGCATACCACTCTTCATTGACAAGTTCATGTTCTTCTTCAACCAACACATGCAGCAATGTGCTTCAATGTCCAGGCTCAATGTCTAAATCTTCATTGAACCTCAATGCACCAATCACCTTAAGTGCCAGGTTTTATTATTTGTAGTTAGCTTTATAATCTCATACTTCCATTTCTCTTTGTAAGGCAACATGCCTTATTGTATATCATTGTTGTTACTTGACTTGCCAAAAGGAAAAAAAAACAAGAGAGAAAAAAAGGGGAAAAAAAAGAAATATATACACACGTGCACTGCACCGCACCTAGGGGTCCTCAAGTTGGATGCATCCAGTGACCTAGTCGGCTGGCTCCATCTCTAACCCCCTAGCCCTTTTCCCATTTTCCCACACCCTTACTTAGGACACATCAACGTCAAGACATACCTAGGCAATCTCGACTTGCCTCAATTGACTTGTCTCCTTGAGTCACTTGCATGTTTCATCTCTTCATTTGATTCACCCAATTTCATCAATCCTTACTTATCAGAAAGGTGGAAAATGTTCTTCAACATAAAGCTAACAATTGCATCACCTACCATATGTGGTTGATCTCGTAGAGACCCATGTTCTTCAAGAGCTTATTGGATTGCGCACCTACTCCTATCCATCCCACATTGGTGTCTCCCTAGCATCTTCATCAATAACTACCTTTTCCGTCAACACCCACAATTCTTCCCATCTTCATTAGATCAAGATCCCTTGCTTCATCAAGCACCAGTCATCATCATCACTCGTCGCGCAGAATCCATGAATCAGTCTTCTAACTATGTATTAGGCTATGTATGCGCATGTATTTGCACAATAACCTATTCACATTTTTGGGTCCTCAAGTGTGGGACAACACTTCAAGCTTGCTTTAGAGTTCGACCCATCTCCCAAACCGAGAACATCGTATGTCATGTGCACGAACAGTAGCTGGCACTTTCCTATAGGAAGTGATTGCATGTGAGGTTTACTTTGTAGGTACAATAGTTATTGGAGCATTATGAGCCATCACTTCTACATCAACCTTGAATCTCCCATCTTTTGCAATCTCCCATTCAACTTCAAGGGCCATTCTAGCTGTCTTCATTAGAAGAACCATTGGTCAAGTGTATCCTTAGCACAATCAACTTCTACGGAATCTATACCCGCAGCAAGAAACAAATCATCCTCTTTTGCCATAACAACTTCTTCATTAGCAACATTCATTTATCCCTATCGAGACTACTTCTTCAATCAATTGTTTCTATTATTCCATGTATTCAATGCAAGCTACAGCATGCTACCTATGACATGAGTACCATAGGACTAGCACTCATCTAGGGGGGAAATAATGTTAACAATATTTTGAGAAGACTGCAAAAGCAAAAGTGCCGGCTACTATTTTTTGGTGGATATTATGTTTATCGAGCTTTAATGCCTTATTTTTTGGGCACTTGGATTATATTTGTACATCATGGGCATCACCACATTATCATGGATGTATAACTTTGTGACATTCGGCGTGCTCACTCCTGTGCACATTATATTCACCACCTGCAGTTGTATTTGTTGCACGTGCAAGTGTTGTGTGGGTTGAGCACATGTATTTGTAATTAGAACATCTTAGGCTTGGTCTAATTAGGCTAAGGTTGAAGCATGCAATGATGATTTACTAGCCTAGAGCCCACAAAGTGGATAGGATGCCCAAGAGAGGGCACAAACCCTAAATGCAAAACACAAAAGGGGTGCAAACCCTAACCTTAACCCTAATTCTTAGTCTATATAAGGGTGGGAGGTCTCAATTTTATTCACCCCTTTTGGCACATCTATGTTGCATGGAGCCCGAAGAGGAACACCAAGAAAAAGGGGATTCTACTGCAAGAAAATCTATCTTGTAACATCAACAAGCTTTTATTTCATTCTTTTGATGGCCAAAACAAAGAAAATAGCAATTCTTCACACAGCATCATAGTAGATATCTCCCACGGATTTGATAGAATCAACCATAATCTTCAACATCTTCATAGAATCCATCAATAAAACAAAGAATATAAAAGAATACACCATTTTTTAATGAAAATCAATCACATAGTATTCATCTTCAATGTCTTCATAGTTTTCTCTCTCAATCTCTCATATACAATTACACTGTTTTTATAGAATTGGCTCTCTCTCTCTCTCTCTCTCTCTCTCTCTCTCTCTCTCTCTCTCTCTCTCTCTCTCTCTCTCTCTCTCTCTCTCTCTCTCTCTCTCTCTCTCTCTCTCTCTCTCTCTCTCTCAATAGTACATCATCTCCTCACCACAATGCTCTATAATGACTCTCAATAATCCTTCTTAGGTCGTGGATACACCTCCCAAGAGGTATGTCTGATGTGAAGAGGCACCAAAGCCACTATAGTGTCTCTTCATAGCTCACTATTGTCACTATCACTCCAGTCTTCTCTTCAGTCTTTAGCAGCTGCTTCTTCCATTTGTTTTATCTCTTTTGAACTTAGATTCATCCTTTCCAAAAGTTAGAAAATTTTTCCAAAGTCACACATGCATTCTACAGAACACTTATAGAAGATCTACAGAACGGTACAAAACAGATACAGAGCAGAGACAGAGGCTCTACAGAAGGTTTACAGAGGGTTACAAAAGGTCATCAGAGAATATCAAATCCTCATAACTCATAGTAAAACCATTCCAAACTATCAAAAACTATTAAATAAGCTTTCAAAAGTTTTCAAACTCCATCAATCATTAATCCATGCTTCATACAGAAGAAAATCAGAGCAAAGCAGAAGCTATACAGAAGGTATCAGAACGAATCAGAACGTCAACAGAATCTATCAGAACATCATAGAGCTTCATATCTCCACTAAAAATCATCATGAGCTTCCAAAACATAGTCAATATCATCCAAAACACTCTCAAACACTTCCATTAACAACCATACATCACTCTAAATCCATCAAAAATCAATCATTTAGATCTCAAAAACAACATAAATCAGTCAAAAATTCCTTCTTTTTCCACTCTCAACACATCTCCACACTTAGAAAGGAAGCATCCTCGCAACCTAAGGAAAAGAATAATATAAGTTTACTAAAGAGCTCAATTTGATCTTTTGTAGTACCTTCAATAATCTCGCCAAACCACGACCCCAACTTATCACCTGTATTTCTAGAAAAGAATACTTCTAAAGGAAAACTTCGTTATTCATTAACACTTTTGATCAATAAAAAGTCATAACAAATTTGTAAAGGATATAAGAGGTTCTTCTTCAGCTTTCCATCATAGGCTGCCATCCACCATCACCATCAATAGTTGAAAAGAGCTCTTGAACAAATTATTCAACCAGCACGAACTCATCACATAAGATTATTACAACATACACACAAATACAACAATCTGAATGACACCTCCAAAAAGAGATATTTATATCTTTTTAGAATCATCCAAAATACATTGCAAAGGCATCAATGAAGGTGATCCCTTTTGAAGGCTTGGTGATTACGAAAACGATCCATGGAGAAGGACTCATCCATAAATGTCTTGGGAGGATTGAAAGAACTGAAGGCAGCACATCCTTTCTAGAAAAACAAGGTATCTGCTAGGTAGACATAGGGCATGAAAATATAGGACATCCAACTGTTGGGAAACAATGTTCACATTGACATTCATACAAAGCTTTGGAATGGCCTTTTGATCGTTATGGGAATGCCTATGCATATATGCTAAGTACCAAGCAAAATGAGCTGTCAATCTCACTAAAGGATCTAGAGATTGTGAATATTGGTGAGAAAAATGGAGGTAATTCTGGTATGCTTGACTAGCAGTAGTCTAGTCCCCTGGAATTAATGGCTTGTTAATATGTGGTCCTGTGAGAGAATCAGTTGAGCTCCATCCTCTTCTTCTCGGAATCTGCTAATCAAATCCTTCGTACCCACTAACCAACTGAGGGGGTTGAGAAATAGAAGTGGCAAGAGATGGAAGTGGAATAAGTAAAAGAGGATGAAGAGATGGGTAGGAAAAATCATAAAAGGAAGAATAAGCTAAAGAAGGAGTGGCTGAAAATTTAAGTGAATTAGTTAGGAAATGTGTCAATTGATAAGCAGGAAAAGTAGAAGGTATATGAATAGATAGAGAAGGGCATTGTGGAGAAGGGGAAAAGACTCAATCTTCAATGAAAGAACAATAGGTAAATATAGGAATTTGAAGAAAACCTTGAGGTCGAAAAAGGAGACGTAAGATAGCTGCTGAGTTGGATTTATAAAGGGAAAGATAAGTATCATAGCGATGGGCCGTTTGTTGGAAGTACAATAGGCTAGGAACAAAGGGACCTAAAATAGATCGTCTATGGTAGGCATCAAAGAAGGATGAATCAAATGGATGGTTCTTGGAAAGATAAGCTAGGAGATCCACCCTCAGTTGGTTAGTGATCTGCACATAAGTAGAAGCTGTATTCTGACGTTGGTTCACGACCACAGCATCAATCATTGAATGCCATGAAGTGTCCAAACAAGTAGCCACTTTAGAAGAATAACATTGGAACATGTCATCTATCCTCAACTCCAAATAGTTGACATATAATACAGCTTGCAAAAGCACACCCCCCACATACCAAGTCAGATCTACATCCTCTAAAATCAACATATCACCCTGTAGATACATGTAAGACAGCAACATGGTATCCGTCGTCACAGAATCTTCAAAGACCATACGGACAACTTCTGTCAGCAAACAAAAAGACCAAGCCCCACTCCAACCATCCTCTGGAAGAGGAAGATCCATCGTTGAAAGCCTCATATAGAAGGCCAACTTCTGTAACTGATAGTGGACAAAAAAGGAATGGTCTGGAGGAACATACTCCAGAAAGTGCTCAAACGTAGACCATAACAAATCCATCTTGGACTGCAATCTTTCCACTTTATCTTGAAACAATGGACATAATATGGCCTGTCTCTCGAGAACCGCCAAGTCTTGCTGAGATATAGAAGGAATCATAAGAACATTGGGGCTTGGAGGAATGGACCATGACTGCGTCTGTTGTTGGTCTTGCTGTTGGGGGTAAAGGCGCCTCCGCCATGCCGCCCCGTGTATTACTACACTGACAGTACCCGCCACTGCACACTGCAGGTGGCGGGCGCCCATCACGTCACTTTATTCTTTATTCTTTTAGTGACAGTTTGAATAAAGGAAGGCCCGGTCACACATTGTGACTGTTGGAGTTCCCATTTCTTGTCTCTCTCTTTCTTGCTATTGCTCTCCCGCCATAGCTCGCGTGCAAGCTTCGATCCTTCTCACCTTTCAACTGGTATCAAAGCTTGGCATTCTCTTGCTTGAGCTCGACTCGGTGCTTCCCAACCTTTGCATCGACTCGCTTCACGCATTGGGTCTCCATCCCGGCAACCATAGCCGACCTCTCGAGCTCCCGACTCTCCCCGGCTTCCCGAGCTCCATCCCGGCCTTCTTGAGCTTCACTAGGGCCTTGCCCTTGAGGTATTGCTTCAGCATTTGCAGGCATTTGAGTGTATTCTCAGTTTGAAACAGGACAGGAACAAAGGGCAGCCACTTTTCTTGAGCTCCATAGCTCATATCTTCCCTCCCCTTTGCATTGGGCCTTCATGGCTTGGTATGTGCCTACCTTGGGCCATCATTGAGCCCCCCCCAACCATCATAACTCCACGTGATTGGCAGCAGCACTCCAGGCCTCAACACACCGAATATGGTGCCCATTTTCAGACTTTGACCTCCACGTTTTACAGTTGAATGCTTTGTTGCTCATGAAGCACTCATCATTGGCCTATTTGGAGGGCATTTGAGCCATTTTTGGATGTCATTTTGATGCTTTGGCTTGACATTGAGGTTGGGAGCTGATCATTCTCAGTTTTGAAACTGTCATTCACTGCATAACAGTGCTGGAAACAGGGCAACACCCCTGACACTGACATTCGTTGCTTATGCCTCATTCCATTGGACCTATTTGATGCCCTATGCAGTCTACTTCCTACCCGGATGTATTGGGGATGTATGCATTTGGTTTGACCATGATTTTGGCTTGAATTCGGGGCTGAAATCTACTGTTTAGAACAGTAAATACATGCTGGAATAACAGTGGGCTGAAGGTACTTTACATGCTTTGGCACTTACCTACCGATACCGGATGTATGCTTTGAGCTTTGGCATGATGTCTCTGACATTTGGGGACGACTTGGAGCGATTTTGGCTTGAATACGGGGCTGAAATCTACTGTTTAGAATAGTAAATACATGCTGGAATAACAGTGGGCTGAAGGTACTTTACATGCTTTGGCACTTACCTACCGATACCGAATGTATGCTTTGAGCTTTGGCATGATGTCTCTGACATTTGGGGATGACTTGGAGCATATGTATGAGATTATGGGATGCTTTTGAGCTTCGCATTAGCTCCGTCTTCACTGGCATTTGGACCGACTTGGCATGCTCGTGGACCACCTATGCCTCATGTCTCTGCTTGATAGTTAGGCTTTTGCATTACATGCTTTGGTTCGTGACATATGCTATTTGGTTCGTGTATGCCATACCGACATTTGGAGCTTGGATTTGGATGTATTTGAGCATTCCCGGCTTACTTGATCACTGATCTTGGTTGCTATTTGGATGTCATTGAGTTGATCGAGAGCTTATTTGGGCTTATGTATTGCTTCATGGTTAATACGACCGGTGCTTCATGTATGTCATGCTCTCTTGGATGCGCTTGATGCATTGACAGGGTCCCTTATCACTGGTGCTTTCTCTTGGGTCGTTTGAGCTTCTGAGCTCGCTTTGTATGCCTTTTGTGCCAGTGGGAGCATTTTACATGCTTGCTTGACCTTTGACAGTGGCATGCTATTGGAGCACTTACATGTATTTGGAGCAGTTTATGTCTTGAGCAGCTACATACGCATTGAGACTTTGGGATCATACTCCAATCTTGATGGATATGCATTGATGTACTCTTGGTTCACAGGATGCTTATGAGCTAAGTCTCATATTTGGATCTTTCTCTTTGAGCAGACACCTATTTGTGTCAGGTTTTGGCAGTTATAGGAACACTTTGCCTAAAGTGTCTGGGGGTGTGCCTTTCACTGGCAAATGTTATTTTAACATGCTTCGGTGTTGAGCTCATGTTCATTTCACTGTCATTGGCCTTGCTTATGTCCGTTTCATGCCGGCTTTGGACCTAGCATTGTTTGCTTGACATTGGATCCTATTTTGGGACAGTTTGCTCTCTAGACTGCATACCTGCAATTTATTACAGCAAGCAGTTATTGGTGGATTGAGGTGTACTTTTCATGCTGAAATATCCTGATTTGGTGTACCGCACCTAGTACTAAGTGGGCAGCAACTTTTGGCACACTTTGCTCGCCCTTTGGACCCCGTTTTGGTTATTTTTGGGCAGTTTCTGCAGTAAAACAGCAAGCAGTTTTGGACTGTTTGGGCATTTCCAGCCTGCATAATGGCGTCATCTTCGCATGATAGTGCCATCTTTAACATTACAAAGTTGGATGGTACCAACTACTCTTATTGGAAGAGTCAAATTTGGAAGGTCTTGGTGCAGAAATCTCAGATTAAGCCACTTCGGTTGAGTGGGGAGCAGCCTGAAACTATGGACAATGACGAATGGCTTGAACTTGATGAGCTATGCAAGTCCACGATTGTATTGTCTCTCACTGAACGGGTATATTATAATGTATTTGAGGAAGCACAGAGTGCATGGGATCTATGGAATAAGATCAAGAATCTTTATGATAAGAAAAGTCCGGCGAGTCAGATGTACTGGTTGAAGTAGCTTATGGATCTGCGCATGAAGGATAATGCGACTATGTCTGCTCACTTGAGCCAGTTCCATGCTATACTGAAGAACCTGACTTCGCAGGATATCACCTTTGGAGAGGAAGTAACTCCTCTTTTCTTGCTTGGGACTCTGAATGAGTCATGGGATGTATTCCGCACTGCTCTTTGTGCCTCTAGTGCTACTCTAAAATTGGCAGATGTTGAGAGTGCTCTTCTTCAGGAAGAGGTGAATCGCAAAAACTTGGATGCCTCTCGTGGTAGTCATGCTTTAACAGTTAGAGGCAGGAATGACAGGAATGATCGTGGTAATAACCGTGGCCGTGACTCGCAGAAGGGTCGGTCTAAATCTCGTGGCAAGTCGCGTAGTAAGTCGTGTAGGCGCAATGCAAATGTCACTTGTCATCATTGTGGGAAAAAGGGCCATATTAGACCACAGTGTCATGAGTTGCGCAATGAGAAGCGCAAGGATAAGGGGAAAGATAAAGTGCAGGAGAAGTCCTCTAATCGCAGCATAGTACCTGCGAAGTCCAGCGTCAAGATTGAGGAAATTAATGTCACGCAGACTGAGGAGTCCGATGGTGGTGATGAGTTTATACTTGCAGCTAGTTCTTATGATGCTTCACACTTGACTGAGACATCTAGTATGTATGCACAGTGCTGGTTATTGGATTCAGGAGCATCCTTCCATGTGACGCATTACCGTGAGTGGTTCCACTCTTATCGCACTATATCTGGTTCAGTCAGACTTGGAGACGACAGGTCTCTTGACATTGTGGGCATGGGTGATATTCAGTTGTAGTTTTCCACGGGAAGTTCATTTTTGCTTAGGGATGTACATCATGTACCTGCGCTTACGCGCAGTCTTATGTCTGCAAGACAGCTGGATGATGCAGGATTTCATGTATGTTTTGGGGATTCTGCCTGGAAGATTACTCGTGGCAGACTTGTGCTTGCTAGAGGCGCCAAGGCTGGCAGCCTCTATCCTCTTGTTGTATCTGGGTCCTCAGTTGACCAAGTTTTGGCAGTGGGTTCTATCCCACATGTATCACTTTGGCATGCTCGTTTAGGGCACATGTCTTTGAAGGGAATGAAAATGTTATCTGGTTTGCAGTATCTTCCGCCTTTGGATTATGCATGTTTTGACTCGTGTGATCATTGTCTTTATGGTAAGCAGAATAGGTCTACACATAAGAAATCGGGTAGGCCACACATGAGTGAGCCCTTGGCATTGGTGCATTCTGATGTTTGTGTGCCTCTGCCTTGCATGTCTATGGGTGGCGCGAAGTACTTTGTTACCTTCATTGATGATTTTTCTAGGAAAGTGTGGGCTTATCCCATAAAGCAAAAGTCCGATGTCTTGGCAGTCTTTTAGCGTTGGCTTGCTCTTGTTGAGAACCAGACTGGGTATAGGCTGAAATGCCTTAGGACTGACAATGGGGGAGAATATGTCTCGCATGCTTTTGAGCAGTTTTGTGATGACATGGGTATTAAGCGTCAGTTGACCGCCCCTTACACCCCACCCCAGAATGGTTTGGCTGAGCGCATGAACAGGACTATTCAGGAGTGTGTGCACTCTATGCTTAGCCATGCAGGCCTACCCCAGATTTTTTGGGCTGAGGCAGTTAGTACGGCAGTGCATGTCATAAATCGATCGCCTTCCAGTGGATTGGATTTCCAGGTTGCAGAGGAAGTTTGGGCTGGTAAGCCACCCTCTTATACGCATCTCCGTATCTTTGGATGTGAGGCATTCTGCCATGTGCCCAAGGACAAGAGGAGTAAATTGGATCCAAAGAGCATTAAATGCATATTCCTTGGCTATGGTGAGTCAAGATAGATGGGCTATCGCCTATGGGATCCGTAGGCGTGGAAAATAGTACGTAGCCATGATGTCGTCTTCCATGAAGACAAGTTGCACAGGCAGCCTGAGAAGGTGGTTGAGATCCGTAGAGTGATCTTTCAGGAGGAGCCTAGAGCTCCAGCACAGCCAGTAGTACAGCCTGCAGCAGTTCCTCCACAGGGCCAGGGTGTTGGACAGGCAGTTAGACAGGCAGCAGAGCCTGCGGTGAGACTGTCTGCTAGAGACAGATGTCCACCTGACAGATTTCAGCCCTCTATGCATTATGTTTTGGTTACAGATGCAGGAGAGCCTTTCACTTATGATGAGGCTATGCGCAGGGGCAACAGTCACTCCTGGGAGAGGGCTATGCAGTCTGAGATAGACTCCCTGCATAAGAATGAGACTTGGGATTTGGTTGCCTTGCCTAAGGGCAAGAAGGCTTTGCCATGCAAGTGGGTGTACAAGCTGAAAAGTACCCTTGGACACCCCAAGCCAGCATACAAGGCTAGATTGGTAGCAAAGGGTTTTAAGCAGGAACATGGTGTGGACTTTGATGAGGTCTTCTCTCCTGTGGTTAAGATGACCACCCTGCGCTTAGTCTTGGCTTTGGTTGCACAGCTTGACTTAGATCTATATCAGATGGATGTCAAGACGGCTTTTCTACATTGGGACTTGCATGATGAGATCTATATGGATCAGCCTAAGGGCTTTGCAGAACCTGGCAGGAAGCACCTAGTGTGCAAGTTGAAGAAGAGCTTGTATGGCTTGAAGCAGGCACCTAGGGAATGGTATCATAAGTTTGATGTCTTTATGCAGTCACAGGGCTACAGCAGGAGTGCTATGGATTCGTGTCTTTACACGAAGAAAGCTCGTGATGGTAGTTTGCTTATCTTGGTACTCTATGTTGATGATATGCTGATAGCAGGGAAAGCTCATGATGAGCTACATGCTCTTAAATCTCAGCTAAAGAATAGCTTTGAGATGAAGGATTTGGGACATGCCTCACATATACTTGGGATGCGCATTAAGCGATAGGCATCAGGGGCTTTTGTATCTCTCACAGCGGGAGTACATTCATAAAGTCCTTGAGCGCTTCCGCATGCAGGACGTAAAGCATATTGTCTGTCCATTACCTTCTTATGTGAAGGTATCATAGGCCGATTGTCCGCAGACAGATGAGCAGAGGGCCGAGATGGCCAAGATCCCTTATGCTTCAGCCGTGGGCAGTTTGATGTATGCCATGATAGCCACTCGTCTAGAAATTGCGCATGCAGTTGGTGTTGTGGCACACTATATGGCTACACCTGGCAGCAGACATTGGGATGCCGTGAAGGGTATCATGAGGTACCTGAAGGGCACAGTAGATATGTGTATTTGCTATGGCAGCTAGGATACAGGGGTCGTGGGGTACACTAACTCCGATTATGCAGGACATGCAGATAGTAGGAAGTCCACTTCTGGCTATGTATTCACCTATGCTGGAAGGGCTGTCTCTTAGATGTCCAGGGTTCAGAAGTATATGCCTTTGTCTACCACTGAGGCCGAGTATGTTGCAGCCACTGAGGCTTGCAAGGAGGCCATATGGCTAGGCCGTCTAGTTGCTGACCTTGGGATTGATGCTATACCTACACTACATTCAGATTCTATGAGTGCCATTCAGTTGGCTAAGAATCCGGTCTTCCATGCAAAGACAAAACACATTGAGGTGAGGTATCACTTCATACGTGGTGTTGTGGAGGACAAGTCTATTGACCTTGTCAAGATCTCCACTGACGAGAATCCTGCAGATCTGCTCACGAAAAGCCTCACTACTGAGCGCTTTGCCTTCCTCAGGAGATTGATGGGCATTGGATGAGATGTTGCCTTTCCTCATCCCTTGTACCTATGTACATTTGTACTGTCTTTTCTTTT
This sequence comes from Lygodium microphyllum, assembly GCF_053477565.2. Classification (NCBI taxonomy): domain Eukaryota; kingdom Viridiplantae; phylum Streptophyta; class Polypodiopsida; order Schizaeales; family Lygodiaceae; genus Lygodium; species Lygodium microphyllum. Next base: position 8,493,155 of record NC_141153.1, on the reverse strand, counting down.
TTCTTTTCTCTCTCACTAGGGCAGATTCGCCTTTAAGTGGGAGGTTGTTGGGGGTAAAGGCGCCTCCGCCATGCTGCGCCGTGTATTACTACACTGACAATACCCGCCACTGCACACTGCAGGTGGCGGGCGGCCGTCACGTCACTTTATTCTTTATTCTTTTAGTGACAGTTTGAATAAAGGAAGGCCCGGTCACACATTGTGACTATTGGAGTTCCCATTTCTTGTCTCTCTCTTTCTTGCTCTTGCTCTCCCGCCATAGCTCGCGTGCAAGCTTCGATCCTTCTCACCTTTCACTTGCAACTGCTTAATTTGGGAAGCTTGTGATTCCAATGTATTATGAGCAATCTGCAAAGCTGACAGTTTCGTATCTAAAAGAGTCTGAAACTCTTGAGCTTCTTTAGACATTTTCTCTTTCTCCTCTGAAACTCTAGTGACCTCTGATTGAGCTTCTGCTAACTGAATCTTCAAAGAATATATTTCTTCTCTCTGGGTCTCAATCATTTGTGTTTGCTGCTCCATCTGCTTAAATAGATCAGCAAGAGTGTCTTTAGCAGAGGCTAACTCTGAGGTTGCCTTATGCAACTGGTCTTTGGATTGCATCAATTCTTCATAGAAAAAAGCATATAACTGTTGAACACAAGCTGTCACTGAGAGTTCAATAGAACTCTGGATGTCATTACAAAGGAAAGGAATGGCATCTCCTAACACTAAACTATTCAGTGAAGAAACTGATGTTTTCAAAGAACCCTCTCGATGTGCCCTGAATAAATTGTTACATGTGAGGTAGGTAGGGAGGTCACTTCCAGAGGTAGCAGGGTCTGTGACTGAAGGAATGACTGAGGGAGTTTTATCTGCCACACGCTTCAAGCGCTTCCACTGAATGACCAATGGAGGAGGGGAATCAAGATCCTCTATGTCAATAGGTTCTGAATCTTCTGAAGGTGGAGGGGGAAGAACTGGATCAGATGGAGGAGAAGGAAGCACACCCTTCTTAAGGCCAGAATATGTCAAGAAAGCATATAAATAGGAACCATAAGTGATATTTGTGACATTCCCTCTGGTCACTTTGACAAAATATTGGTCCATCTTTGTAAGCAGGTAAGTACTCCAAACAATGGCCACCCCTTTTAACACCATCCTGGAAGTTGTGAAGATTTCCTTGGACAAATAGTGAGATGGTGTTTTGGCAGCCATAAACCTGTCTTGGAGAAATTGGCAGACTAACTTCAAAAGAGGATCAGTAATCATGGAGAAAGACACTCCTGAAGTGTTAATCACTTTCTTAACATCCAGAACCTCTTTGGTCTGCTTCTATAGCAGCTTGAGAATCTCATCATTGGAGAATAATTTTCTGGCTGTAACAAAGGGTTCTCCTTTGTAGGGAAGAGACAAAGCCTTCCCTAACCCTCTAGGTGTCAATAACATGGAAGCACCACGAACCAAGCCTGATTTCTTACTGTATGATGCAAGAAACTCATCACACAGGGATGGATCATCTGGAATCAAAGGGAGTGAAGCAGCCACAAAAGTTGCAAGGCCTGCTTTCTCTATAGGCTCAAAAGCCAGCAGGGAAGAATAATCCCTACTAACATGACATATTGAATAGGAGGAGGAGCGTGAGGCGCCATTTAGATGGAATACACACACACCACAAACACAGACAATCACAAAGAATGCCTACAAAACAACAAAATAGCGATAAAAAAGAAATCTATCAAAATAAGCACACACACAGACGTAACTAACCAATTGACCACCCCAAACAACCCACATCCTAGAAAAAAATCGGCATGACCTCTACACATATGCAACCAAGAACTTCATGCGATGCAACAAGCAGGTACCCAAGACCCCGTATCATGCCAAAAAAAAAAAAAAAAACTACAAACCGCACCCGTAATCATATCACACAAGCAAACCATAATACCTTAAAAATCTAATCAGGACCTAACCATAACTTTGACCAACAATTTCAGCTTAAAGGACTATACATGCCCATCCCATGAAGCGTGTTTATTAAAAAGGGAAAAAAAAAAGTGCAGTGAAGGGAATGATTTTAATGAAGGGTTCGTTTTAAGAAATTATTAATAATGGTTGAAATTTTATTAGGTTATAAATCTTAATAAGAAAACAGTGGTTCCTTCTTAAAATTTTAATTACAAATTATTAAGGTGAAGCGGTGCTTAAACGAAACCCGGACTGCGATACCTAGACTGAGGTCTCTAAATGCAAATTCATTAATTAGAAATTAATGGTGATGTGGAGTGCTTTTTTACCAGCGCGTGCTTTTTTGTGTCGGCTAGTTCATTTTATTAAAAATTAAAGTGCCTCTCAAGCGCACATAGCGCATACAAAGTGAACGGCGAGTTGATTTTAAATTATTAGAAAAATGTGTGTTCAGCACAAGCGCGCGTGAAAAAGTGGGTGAATAAAATTCATTTTAACAATTAACTGTGGTTAAGGGATGACCAAAATAAATAAAGCTCAAAAAATAGATACCTGGTAGGGGTGTGTATGCAAGAGACTGAAGGTGCACTCAATAGTCCCAAATGCAAGGAATCCAGTCAAAAAAGCAAAAACCACTGACTGGAAAAAATAAAGCACCTTAGTGTTTTTTTTCTTTTATTATTAAATAAATATCAAAGCAAGATTAAGTGGATCACATGTGGTACAATTAATGTTGATTAGTGTTTGGGTGAATTTTTTTTAAATTGTATTTTAGGTGTGTTTATATTGTGTATATTGTGTGTATTGTTTCTTCGTTCTTTTTTTAAAATTGATAAAACGAGATATATGACACATGAATATATTGTGAAGTGTAATGGTGGGATTTCAGTAATCCAACAAGTGTCAACAATGTGCTTGAATTTATCCATGATTTTTCAACTGATTTTTGAAATTTAAAATGAATTTTCATGAGGTGAGGTATTAAAATTAGGGTTTTGGCTTCAAATGATATTTTAGCCATTTATGGAAGCATTTTCAATTGTGAAATTATTGGCAAAAGGGGCAAGGGGATTTGTGAAATTTTTTGAAATTTTTCTAAAAGTATTTTTGAATTTTTATTACTTTTTAATAAATTTTGCTCATTTTACATGTATTTTTGAAAGAATTTTGAAGTTTTGAATTTTTTACAATTTATTTTCTTGAATTCCCACTTTAGAAAACAGTGCAAATGATTTTAGCAATGTTTGGAAACTTTTTAGGATTTTTTTTGCAATTTATTTGGATTATAAATGAATTTTAATGAATTTTTGAAGTTTTTTTATGTTTTATGTTTGTTTTCATATGTTTTTAGGGTTTTTTGGGTTTTGAAATAAAAAGTCGGTACCCGAGCTGCATGTGAACAGATGAGGATGACTGCATGTGAATGGTTGACTGCAACACACCACTGCATGGACAAGTTGGAGGCACATCCTCGCGCGTGAACGCCCGCTAGCTCCTCACGAACAGACATGCACTCGTCAGGGGGCCCGCGCGAACATATGCACACACGAGACCACCGACAGCAAGGATGCCTGCATGGAGGGGGTGGTCGGAGAATGTGGGTGTGCCCCGTGAGAAAGTGGGGGTCGACGGGGTTGCTGCGGGTGGGGGTGGTAGAAAAAGGGGCTATGAGGGGGATAAGTGGGTAGGGGTGGGAAAAGGGGCTTAGGTAGGGGTAACTGGGGCTAGGGGAATTGTGGTTAGGTGGGGATGGGGTTAGGGGAACTATGGTTAGGTGGGGGTTGGGTTAGGGGAACTATGGTTAGGTGGGGGTTGGGTTAGGGGAACTAGGGGTGAGAGTTAAAAATGGGGGGTAGGGCCAAATCTTTTTTTTTGGGGGGGGGGGGGGGGGGGGGGGGGTGTTAAATGTGGTGAGGGGGGCCAAATCTGGGGGTAGGCGGGCAGGGAGGCAAAAGACAGGGAGTGTGGTGGAGGAGGAGAGCAAGGAGGGTGGGCGAGGAGGAGCAGGAGGCAACGGGAGGCAGCAAGAGGGAAGGGAGGGCCTGTGGAGGAGAGGGCGAGGAGGAGCATGAGGCGTGGAGGAGGGAGGCGGCGGGAGGGAGGCCGTAGGAGGGAGGAAGAAAAGGAGGGAGCGTGGAGGAGGGAGGAGGCGGGAGGGAGGCCGCGTGGAGGTTGCACAGTGGGAGGGAGGCCGCGGGAGGAAACAAGAGGGAAGGGAGGCGCATGAGGTAACGAGAGGGAAGGGAGGTGCGGGAGGTAACGAGAGGGAAAGGAGGCGTGACGAACGAACAATCAGGTACGTTTTTTTTTCTTTCTTTCTTTCTTTCTTTCTTCTTTTATTTCGTTTTTGTGTGTTCTTATTTTTTCATTTCTTCTCTTTTGTTTTTCTTTTTGTTGGTTTTGTCTTTGTGTTGGTTTTTTTGTTTTTGTTTTTTGGTGTTGTCTTGTGTTTTTTTTTCCCTTTGTTTTCTTTTTCTTTTGAATGTGGTTTGTTTTTTTAATTTTAATTTTTTAATAATTGTGTTTTTAATTATTAGGATTGTGTTTGTGTTTGTTTTTGTTTTTTGTTTTTGGTTACTTTTTATTTTTGTTGTTGTGGTGTGGTTTTTTTTGTATTTTTTAAAAATTTGTTATGGTTGGTAAAAATGAGCGCACCCCCGTCCCGCACGCATGCGAGGGGTGGGAGTAAAAAAAATTGCATCGACGGGATTAGACGGGGCGGGAACAGCAACACGCGAGTCACAAAGGCCACGGAGGTAGCCCGAGGCAGGTAAAACCAAAAATAGGCAAGTTCACGCGCGACACGAGAAACATGTCTGCACGACAAAAATGAAGAAAAATTAATAAAACTCAAACCGCACATCAGATCGAAAAACCGTAAAAAGGAAAAATGTGCCAGGAGACAAGGAGAAAGTGATAGAAAAATGTAACATGGGTTTTGGGGCGAAATCAGGGTGTTCACATGGGAAAAACGCAAGAAACAGACCCGAAAACACATACGTATATTAATATTGGAAAATTCGCACGTCGAAACGAAGTGTGGAAAGAAGGAAAAATATGCAAAATAATGTATGCAACAGCCCTATCATGGCAAAACATAGTTCTGATCAAGATAGGACGCGTTCGCATGGAAAAAACCCCAAAAAAAGGATCCTAGAATGAACTCGAAAATTAATACGGGAAGAACTAATCGCCGAAATGAAGTGCGATAAACAGGAAAAATATCTGGGGGAAGGGGATTCACAGTGCTGGTGCATCAAACTCAGTTTGGGGGAAATTGGGAGGGGTTCATATGGAAAAAACATAAAAAACACACCCGAAAATACTCGAAAAAATTAATAACTAAAAATCCAACAGTCAAAAGAGGGAGAAGGAAAAAGAAAAAAGTGGATGAAAGGCTGGTAAGACACGGATGTCAAATTAGACTAGAATTTCGGTGCATATAGGGCATGTTCACATGGAAAAATGTGAAAAATAGGCACAAAAAGGGCCCGAAAACCCGCAAAAAATTATAGCAGATGAACCATGCATCAGGAGGACACAGAGTAAAAGGGAAAAATGTCAGGAGGAATGGGTAGGGCAAGCTCGCACCTCAGATCAGTGTTCTGAGGCAATAAAGGTACGTTCACACGGAAAACCATCCAATTTATGGGAATTGCTTCAAAAATTAATAACACTAGAACCGTTTGTCAGAACAGGGGTTGGTTAAAAGGAAAAATGGGCAGTTTGAAGGGACAAACAAGGCTATAAGGTTGGATTTGGATTGTGGTGAATATAGGAGGCGTGCGCATGCAAAACGTCAAAACAAGGGAGAAAGGAAAAGAGAGAAGGAACGGCCGAAAGGGTGGGGTAAAGTTAGACGGGTGGGTGGGAAAGGGACCCCATGAGGGCAAAAAGAGGTCATGGCATACATGCAGGATCAACTTGAGGCATATGCAGGGGGTATGCACATCAAATGCTTATGGATGTGTCCCCACACTTAAAACCTTAACGGACATAGTAGATTGATCGACACGGCCACAAACATATCAACCGACAGGACGCTAGAGTCCCCACACTTAAGATATCACATACATTTGCAAATAGAAAAGTAGGGTTAGGAACATTTGGCCCATTTCGCTTATGGTCGAAGGAACCGTCACTGCAACAGAAGGGTTGGAGTCGGCTGCAGGAGAGGTACCACGGCTCACTCTAGCGTTTAGCCGACGCAGGGACCATGTAGCTACACCCGGGGAGGTAGCTGGTTGATGAAGCCCGTCAGGGGAGGTGTCGTTGACGAAAGATAGTCACTCAACTCACGGGCACTCAAATGGAATGAGAGAGCAGTCACTCACCCCATAACTTACATCACTCGAGTTAATATTGATAGAAACCTAGATCTCACACCCGCTTTGGGAATCAACAAGAGGGTGGTGCAAAGGGAGTATGCCAAGGTGCACAATTGATGGTGCATTAGTACGTCCCGCCCGTCTGGCATAGGTGCAAGGAGGAAGGCCAGGGAGCCTTGCAGTGCAGTATACAGAAGAGAGTGACGTGTCCTGTGCTGATGGCAGAGACCCATCCGTGGATGCATAGGAAAACAGGAACGTACCTAACTCCAATGGTCGTAAGGTCCCTCAATTCTCACTTCTCAATAATTGATTGAAAAAATACCAGTCATACTCAGCCCACCCTCTGTCTCACTCTCTGTTGAAAGATACAGAGGGTAGCCCATTCCTGAAACCCATTGATGTAATCCTCACTGTCACTTGTGCAGAGCTTGTATGTCTTATACGTAATTGATGGTGCAACTGTGCATCCCACCCTATGCCAGCATACAATGCAAGAAGGAAGGCCAAGGAGCCTTATGGTGCAATGCACACGAACAGATCGTGTATTGTGTATTGAGAGGCCCATCCTGTGTGTGCAACACTCCATTCACACATCGCACCTCTCATTTGATTTGAAGGGAAAAACTAGTCACTCATCCCACCCTCTGTCTCACACTCACTGATAGATACAGAGGACAGCCCATACTCACGTCCCCATCCTGTTAGGATGAAAGCTCACATCAGTCAAGGGGTTGGTGATGAAGATCGTGTCAGCTGTTGTGGTCATCAGGATACTAAAGATGTGGCGTACCCAGGGAGGCGGCCTACAAATCTCCTACTTCAATGATTTGTAAGAAGGGTCGTCTGTTAAGAAGGACAAACGGACTGATATTGCAGAGACAGTGCACCAAGGGAGGTGGCTTCAAATTACTTGCTGAAAAGGTTCTACATACCTGCTGATGAGTCAGCTGTCCTGAACTGCAGGGTGTTACCACCTTTTCCATAGTCAGCTTTCCGCCCAAGGGTGTTTCCACCTTTTCTTAGAACGAGGCCTGTTATGATAGGGAATTTCTTCCGTTTCTCCCATAACAGTTTTGTCTGGTTTTTTCTTTTTCTTTTTTTTTTCCTTTTTTTTTTCGTGAAGAAAGAGAATGGTAGAAATACCATGTGTCAGGACCAACCTCGCCACCGTTGTTGGATCAGATGAGAAGAGAACAAGGTCGGGTTGAGAGGTATCTATGAGAGGGGCTAGCAAAATGAAACTGCCTCATGAGGAGAATCATAAGGGCTATCAGAAGCACAACGAGAGGGACAGTGCGATGCCCAAAAGGGAGAGGGTAGGTTGACTGTGATTGTCAAGATCCCCAGGGAGGGAAATACTTCTTCAGACGATAGCCATTGATCAGAAAGGGATCATCAGAGGCATCAACGGTTTGTACCTAAATAGAGCCATTAGGATTGACAACAAGTACCTTGTATGGGCCCATCCACCATTGTTGAAGCTTGCCAGGAAACTTGCCAAATCTCGAATCATAGGCCAGAACAAGATCACCTCCTTTGACTCCTTGTGCTTGATGAAACTGTCATGATAGGCTTTGCATCGCGCTTGAGTGGTTTTCATGCACTGTAGGGCCATCTGTCGTATCTCATCCAAGCATTCCAAGTGCAGGAGGTGGCATTGTAGTGACTCATCATCTCCCAAGCGTTCTTTAACTGCCACTCGCAAAGAGGGCAATTCCAGCTCAATAGAGAAGACGGCTACTGTACCATACACTAGCTGGAAAGGGGTTTGTCCTGTAGCTGCCTTATGGGAGGTTTTGTATGCCCAGAGAGCCTCTGTAAGTTGATCGTCCTAGTTGTGACAATGTGTGGTAATCGTTCTTGTCAGGATCGAGCAAAGGATGTGATTGGTGACTTCAACTTGGCCATTGGCTCTGGGGTAGTAGGGAGTGGACTTGCGATGGCGAATCTTATACAGCTCTGTCAGCTCCTCCATAATTTTGTTAAGGAAATGAGTACCTCTGTCACTTACCAACTCGAGGGGACTACCAAAATGGGTGATAATATTCTCGTACATAAACATGGCTATGATGTTACCATCGTCCCGCTTCAGGGCTTTAGCTTCATACCACTTTGTGACATAATCCGTACATAGTAAAATGTATATGTTCTGCTTCTGTCTACTGGGTGGATCAATGGGACCCACAAAATCAATCCCCCACTTCTCGAACGGCTTTAGGAAAAGAATAGGTTGCAATGGCATGGCACTTGTTTTGGTGGGCTTCCCCATTCGCTGACAAGCATCACATCTCTTGCAGTAGTCATATGCATCTTTGTGGAGGGTCGGCCACCAGTATCCTGCTAACAGAGCCTTCCTGGCTGTCGCTTCTCCTGCGAAGTGTCCACCACATGGTTCGTCATGGCATGCTTTCAATACTATGCCAATTTCATCCCCTACAACACATCTTCACAGCACTTTATCCTTGCCTCTCTTGTACAGTGCACTGCCTAGCAAGGTGTAAGGGGCTGATTCTAACATAAGCTTCTTCTTCTCACGGCTTGAGATGCCAAGAGGATACTATTGAGTTGCCACGAGGTTGGCTATGTCTGCATACCAAGGAGTAACTGTTTCAACTAGAAACAAAGAAGCATCAGGAAGGTCTGGATCATCCTGTTCCCTGTCCGCAGTTTGAGGGATCCGTGATCGATGATCAGCCAGGACATGGGAACGGCCAGGCTTAGTGACCACTTCAAAATCAAACTCATAGAATAGGAGCAACTATCTCATTAGTCGTCCTTTAACATCTGCTTTGTTCATCAGAAAGGATAGGGCTTCATGATCCACATAGAACTTGAAATGCGTTGACAATAGATAGTGTCTAAACTTCTCTAGTGCAAACACCATTGCCAAGCACTCAAGCTCTGTCACTGTGTAGTTCTATTCCTTATCAGTGACCTTTCGGCTTGCATAATATATTGGTTGATGTAATTTAGAAGGGCCCTTTTGACATAGAACATCACCTAGCCCTTCGACTGATGCATATGTGTGCACATAAAACTCCTTTGTCCAGTCAGGAGGCTGCAAGATAGATGCTTGGATAAGGCATTGTTTTAGGGTATTAAAGGCTTCTTCACAGTCATCAGTCCAAAGGAAATCCACATCTTTCCTTAGGAGCTTGTGCAATTTGGACTTGGTTATATCTGCTAAATCCATCTAAGAGGGAATACAGCTCATGGCCTGCCACTGTGTCCAATAGTTGGTATGTAAAAGGGATAGGGAAATGATCCTTCTTCGTCTTTGAATTCAGCTTCCGAAAGTCCACACATATTCGAAGTTTCCCATTCTTCTTGGGTACAACCACAATGGGCGAAACCCATTCACTGTTAGCCATGGGATAAATGAACTCGGCTTCAAGAAGTATCAATAATTCAGCCTTCACCAGAGCAAAATAATTAGGATTCATATGCCTTTGTCTTTGCCTTACAGGTTTGGCATCAGGCTCTAGGTCAATGTGATGTTGGCATACTATGGGATCAATCCCCTTTAGATCTTTATATGACTAAGCAAACACATCTAAGTTCTCCTTTAATAAGTCTCGCAGGACCACTAGTTCTTCTTCTGGAAGATTAAGGCCCACTTTCAAGCGACATTCGGTACCATCAATATCCACGAACGTCACTTGTCTTTCACCTTCCACTTCATGGATAAGCGTCCCACGGATTGCTTCTGGATAGAGGTCTGACTCTTTCAAGAGAATAGTGTCATCGTCTGATGTTCCACTAGAACCAGTATCCTCCTTTTGAACATACGACTCATTTGTCTATTGAGATTGCTGGAAGGGTATCAGAGCTTTGTTTGCTTTTGTGTGAGTGGTGATTTCTTCTAAACTTAGAGATTCATCTTCAGAGGATGCGTCTAGGAATGTCACATAGCATGGACCTTCTAGAGGCCGTGGCTCTGATAGTTCTGGATTCTATTGGCAAGGGGAATCATCATCATCTTTTCTCTGAACTGAACAATCAGGGCGGCAGGAGCCACTGGTGATCTTAATTTTTATGCCTTTAATCCGTTGCTTATGCAGATTCTGCATACTTTATGGTCCATTGGTCAACCCATATGGAACCATGGTCATTCCATCCAACACCCTGAGATCTTCGGCCTCTGAGGTCTCTGTAAGGACATTAACAAGATTATCCGCTATCAGAGAAAATTCATCATCTGCACTTTCATAACCTTCTTCGTTTTCTTCCTCATCATTTTCATCCTCCTCCTCTAGAGGCTCTGTCTCTGCTTCTGCAGAGGCTCTGTAGGAGAAGAACATATCCTCTACCTCTGCATCTACTTCTACTTCTGTCTCTGTTACTGTCTCTATCTCTGTCTCTGTCTCTGTTACTGCTTCTGACTCTGCTTCTGCCTCTGTCTCTGGTTCTATGACTGTCTCTATTACTACTTTTGTTATTGTCTTTGCTCTGTATCTGTTCTGTCTCTGTTTTGTCTCTGTGACTGTCATGTAATACGGAGAACAGTACATCCATGCTTCTATTTCACTATCAGAGGTGATTTTAGAAGTCAATTCAAGTTGAGGCAGGAGGTATTCTCCCATGGACAAGGACTTTGCTTCCCTTGGTAGTTGGCTTACGGTGCCCACTGTTAGGGATTATGCCTCTGTTTTATTGGGAAAGATCTGTTTAACAACCTCTTTATCTCTTGATGTACCATCTATTACCTCATTGGAGGAGTTAGTTATGACTTCAATGGATATGGATCCATTGTCTTTTTGCAATCTATACAACTTCAACACCAATTTGTTGTGTCCTCTGTTAGGGTTAGGGTTCCTTTGAACCAGTCCGTCTTGGCTCCTGCTTCAAAAAGCCAAGGTCTTCCCAACAGCAGAGGGTATGAAGTCCCATAAGAATTTGGTTTGACCTCTAAATATGTCAGCCAATAGTCTCTTCCTGCAAGGGTTGTTTTTACATATGGGAGGATGCCCAACAGTTTAATTCTGCTTTGGCTTGCCAATCTGATAAGCCACTGTGTAGGTTGAATTCCTTGCAACCCTAAGTCCTTCATTGTCACATCCATCATTATGTTTACTAATTGATGACCAGGAAATATGTGCAAATAAAGGCACCACAATGTGCTCACATGGAAACATCCTTTGCAAAATAACACTTTGCTTTTGTACTCTTTTGTTAAAAATCAAATATGAAGCAATGTAAAATGTGTAGTCCAAAAGAGACACACTATAAAATATTCCTAGGAAAAGGAAAGGTCAAATCCTTTTGTCTCATTCCAAAAATTGAAAGGTCTTTAGACCTTAGCCAATGTATGCAAATTTGAATTTCATAATTCAAGAAAGGAAAAGGAGGTGGTTGCAGCCGTGGGATTTGGGGAGGTGGGAGGTTGAGGTGGTTACACTCTCTCTCTTCCTTTATCTTCTTCTTTCACGGTTCATTTCCCTCTCTCTCATTTTGGCACAACACTTGCCTTCTTGTTCTTGTTTCCCTCTCTTGTGCTTTCATTGCAAGATCTAATGGAGAGTGAGGAAGAGGAAGAGGGTGAGGATGGAAGAATTTCTCAATTTCTTGTGTGCCATTCACTTGTGTGTTTGGAGAGCATGGTTCTTGGTGAGAAGAAGAAGAGTTTTCTTGCAGGTTTTCATGGCCAGCAATGTATTTGCAGCCTCTACCTAGCCGGTTCGTGGTTCGATTTGTGCCGTGGCAGGGTGCTCTTCACTAATGAACCTCCATCAAATCAATGCATTTGAGATAAAGCATCCTTCAATCCATACACTAATCTCTGGCGTTCCAAAATCTAGGAAGGCATTAGCCACGTCTACTTCCTTTACAAGCTCCGAGGCCTTATTGGTATTGATCGTTGTTGAAGGAACAATCCTTAATCCTCGTCTTTTTGTCAAAATGCTTTTGAATTTCTTTTGGTAGCTGGGAGACAGCATTAGCACTGCCGGAACGTTAAGTTTGGTTTAAACGTGTCTAAGTCTTTTATTAAGTCATAATCTTTGATAGGATCCACAGGCTTCTCCAGCCTGCTAGGGAATGGGGCTACATCCATTTTCATCTTTCCTTTTTCTTCTAACAATGGTAGTATCAGCACTTCCTCTGTTTTCGGAGGTTCTTCTGCATCGTCTATCTCCTGGACCTCTGGTCCAATTTCTGGGACTGTCATTGTGACTCTCTGTGGTACTGCAGTGCTTTGTAATGCACTGTTTTGTCCTATACTGCTCTTTCCCTCTGTTGACAAGTTGAACTTCACAGTCTTGGCAAGAGAATTATTTTCGTTCTGAACAATTGGTTCCTTCTTCTTGGTGTGCATGACAGTAACAACTCCCAACTCTACCAAATTGGAGGCAGGCTCTTGTAGCTTCTATTGGCTATCAATGCCATTGGCCTTTACAGGGGTTGGACTTGGACAGTCCTTTGTAGTGTGGCATTCACCTTTGCATCGGCTGCATAAGGGCTTGTAATCCATAGATCGTCTAGGATTTGGACAATTCGGGGAGATATGACCCTTTCCTCCACACCTGTAACATTCCACCTCTGATCTCTGACCACCGCGCCAGATTGTTGTCCTCTGTAACTTTGAGAGGAAACCTCCTTGGACCGAAATTAGGACCAAACTGTCTAGGCTTTGGTCCAATATCTTGTGTTGTCATTTTGGATTCTAGCAAGTTGAATCTTGCATTTTCATCCTTCTGTCTTCGTTCATCCATCTCTTTCAGAAAGCAAATATCCTCTGTATGGTTCTTTCGCAAACAGTAGGAACAAAGGCTCCAGGAATAGTTGGTTTTCGAGTACATTTAGTGGCTAAATATCCCACTTGATGACACTTTCTGCACCATGTATTAGAGCGCATCACATCTCTTCCAGGTCCCGTAGGGGTGGATATATTGGCAGTATTCACCTTCAGCGTCTATAGCTGCTCTGTAATCACATCCATAATCTCTTTCTTGATACTTGCAATTGAGTTGGATAAGTAGTCCTTTAGATTTTCACCTCCTGAAGTGCTTGTAGTAGGGTTTTGGGAAGCTTCTATAATTACTGCATACACTGTTTGGGTCGATCCAGAAGGTCCTCTGTTCTGGTTCTGATTCAGAGCTCCTGTGGAGACTTGGGATTGTTGATTCTAGTTGGTAGGGTTGTTGGGGTAAAAGGCGCCTCTGCCTAGCTCCTCGTGTATTACTACACTGACAGTCACCGCCATTGCATACTGCAGGTGGAGGGCACTCGTCATCACCGTCACTTTATTCTTTATTCTTTTAGTGACAGTTTGAATAAAGGAAGGCCCAGACACACATTGTGACTGTTGGAGTTCCCATTTCTAGTCTCTCCCTTTCTTGTTCTTGCTCTCCCGCCATAGCTCTCGAGTCCAACCTTCGATCCGTCGCTCCCTTTCAACTGGTATCAGAGCTTTGCTTTACGACTCTTGAGCTTGGTTCATGGCATTCTCCGCATCCCATCGACTCTCTACTTGCATTGGGTCTTCTTTCCAGCAGCCATATCCGACTCCTTCGAGCTCCCGTCACTCCCCGGCTTCCCGAGCACCTTCTCGGCATTGTTGGGCACCTTCGGGGCATTACATCAGAGGTATTTGACCATTTTCTTCAAGGTTTACTTTAGTTCTCAAGTCTCACAGGCTGTAAACAAGTTGTGGGCAGCCATAGCTCACACCTCCTGGAGCTTCCTTCTCACCTGGATCTTGCTTCCAGCCTATCAAGGCTTGATGTAGGCCTTCTTTGGCCCTCATTTGTACCCCCTTTGGGCCCAATTATTGACACGTGGGACAGCAAACCCCCCCAGCCAGCTCACGTTTTTTTTGCGCTTGTTTCAAAATCTAGCCCAAACATCACTCTTTTTGTCATATCTCGGGCATTCGGAACCCGATCCATGCAAGGTAAGAGTCTAACTTGGTGTTTTGGTATGCTTCGGACGCGATGGTGATGTTGAATTTGCCAAATTCTGATGATAGAATCTTTTGCAATAGATTTCAGGTCTGAGACAGCATGTATTTGTATGCCTATGCTTATTTGGACATAACTACATAACCGGTTTGATGCCTATTGCATCCCGATTGATTAGGGGATTGAAGCTACATGTAATGCTATGATTTTGGCCTGATTTTGGGACTGGAAATACACAGTTTATAACACTAAATGCATGCTGAAAACTCTTGGGCTGAAGCTATCTTTCATGCTTTGACATATGCCTATTGGTTCCAGATGTATGTCTTGGGTTATGCTATGATGTATTGATCATCGAGGGACAATTTTGAGCTTGTCATTGAATCCGAAAGCTTTTGGAAGCTTGAGCTTATTTTAACCCGCACTTATTGACATTGGTATATGCTTTGACAGTGATGCTTCTTGGATTTATGCATACCCGTTGCCTATGGCTTGATGCTCATGTCACGGTTGATTACCCTATGCATATGTTGAGCTTGAGTGCTCATTGAAGCTCCACCTTGGATGCATTTTGGATTATCTGGAGTAGTCTTGGATGTTACTTGGCTTGTCAGAGTTTGGATTGGGATGTATTTGATGTCTTACATGCTTACGGATGCTACATACGGATGCTCTACCGCCTACATGTTCGGGATGTACTATTGATGTATAGTCTTGGACTTATGTCATTGGCACTGTGTCTTGCCTTGGCTTGAGCTCTTGAGCTCGTACATAAGACTTTTGTGCCAGTGGGAGCATTCTTGAATGCTTATTAGACATTGAGCAGGTGGTACTTTTATACATTGAGCTGTTACATGCTATTGAGCAGTTACGAACACTTGAGACTTTGGGACTTCTTACCTTTTGGGATGATACATCATATGTCTTGGTTCACTGTATGTTTATGAGCTAAGTCTCAGTTTTGGATCTGTATCTTTGTGAATTGACACCTACTTGTGTCAAGTTTTGGTAGTGGTAGGAACACTTTGCCCCATTGCTTGGGGAGTGTGCCTACTCACTGGCAAATGTTTGTATGGCATACTTGGGTGTTGGATTCATGCTTATCGACTGTCATATGCTTATGCTATGCCTGCATGATGCGGGCTTTGGTCTTGGCAGTATCTGATTGCCTTGGGATCCAATTTTGGCACTGTTAGCTCTATTTTATTGAAATCTGAAATTTATTACAGCAAGCATATATGTATGGACTGACATGGATTTTTCATGCTGAAACACTCTGAAATGATGTACTTTCACTAGTACTTGGTGAACAGCAGCTTTGGTTCCACTTTCTTCTCCATTTTTCCTTGATTTTGGTGATTTTTTGGTCATTTTCTACAGTAAACATCAAGTAGTTTTGAACTGTCTACAGTCTTCCAGCTTGCATTATGACGAGTTCGTCCACTGGTCATGCTATTTTCAACATCATTAAGCTTGATGGTACAAATTACTCTTATTGAAAGAGCCAGATTTGGCAGGTGTTGGTGCATAAATCGCAGATCAAACCTTTGAGGTTAAGCGGACATCCGCCTGCAACTATGCCAGATGAGGAATGGCTTGAGCTTGATGAGTTATGCAAGTCCACCATTGTATTGTCTCTCACAGAATAGGTTCACTATAATGTCTTTAAGGAAGAACAGAGTGTATGGCAGTTGTGGGAAAAGATAAAAAATCTCTATGACAAGAAAAGTCCAGCGAGTCAGATGTATTGGCTGAAGCAGCTTATGGATCTGCGCATGAAGGAGAATGTGACTATGTCTGCTCACTTGAGCCAATTCCATGCTATACTCAAGAACTTGACTTCGTAGGACATCACTTTTGCAGAGGATGTCACTCCTCTTTTCTTGCTTGGTACTCTTAATGAGTCATGGGATGTATTCCGCACTGCATTATGTGCCTCTACTGCTACCTTGAAATTATCTGATGTTGAGAGTGCTCTTCTGCAGGAAGAGGTTAACCGTAAGAATTTGGACGCCTCTCGTGTGTCTCACGCTATGACAGTTAGAGGCAGGAATGATGGATATGGAAAGCATGGCAGTGGTAGTGGCCGTGGATGGGATTCTCAGAAATCTCGGTCCAAGTCTCGTGGAAAGTCACATAGCAAATCTCATGGCAAGAATGGAGATGTTACCTGTCACCATTGTGGGAAAAAGGGCCATATTAGGCCACAATGCCATGAATTGCGCAATGAAAGGCGCAAAGATAAGGGGAAAGACAAAGTGCAGGATAAGTCTTCTGATCACAGCATAGTACCTGCAAAGTCTAATGTTAAAATTGAAGAGATCAATGTTATGCAGCCTGAGAATGTTGATGATGATGATTATATCCTAGCAGCTTCTTCTAGTGCTTCGCAGATGACAGAGATACACTCTATGTATGCACAGTGTTGGCTCTTGGACTTAGGTGCATCCTTTCATATGACACCTTGCCGAGAGTGGTTTCATTCATACCGTACTGTTTCGGGTTCTGTGCACTTGGGTGATGACAACTCTCTTGATATTGTGGGCATTGGTGATGTTAGGCTGTACTTTCCTTTTGGCAGCAGTTTTGTTATGCAGGATGTACGTCACGTACCTACTTTGACACACAGTCTCATGTCAGTTGGACAGCTTGATGACGCAGGATATCATGTATGTTTTGGAGACTCTGCATGGAAGATCACTCGTGGCAGACTTGTGATTGCAAGAGGTGCCAAGGCTGGCAGTCTCTACCCCTTGATTGTATGAGCTTCTTCCCTTGATCATGTTTTGTCTGTGGGTTCTATTCCACATGTATCTCTTTGGCATGCCCATTTGGGCCATATGTCTTTGAAGGGAATGAAAATGCTTTCTGGTTTGCAGTACTTACCGCCCCTTGATTATGCATGTTTTGATTCATATGAGCATTGTCTTTATGGCAGGCAGACTAGGTCTATGCATAAGAAGTCTGGTAGGCCACGCATGAGTGAGCCCTTGGCATTGGTACATTCGAATGTTTGTGGGCCCATGCCTTGTCAATCTATGGGTGGTGCAAAGTATTTTGTTACGTTGATAGATGATTTTTCACGGAAAGTTTGGGCTTATCCCATTAAGCTGAAATCCAATGTCTTGGCTGTGTTTCAGAGATGGCTTGCATTGGTTTAGAACCAGTCTGGGTATAGGCTAAAATGCCTAAGGATAGATAATGGGGGTGAGTATGTCTCACGTGCTTTTGAGCAGTTATGTGATGAGAGGGGTATTAAGCGTCAGTTGACCACCCCCTATACCCCCCCCAGAATGGTTTGGCTGAGCAGATGAATAGAACCATCCAGGAGCGTGTACGCAGTATGCTTAGCCATGTAGGCCTACCACAGAGCTTTTGGACTGAGGTAGTTAGTACAGTTGTGCATGTCATAAACAGATCACCCTCTAGTGGTTTGGATTTCCAGGTTGTAGAGGAGGTATGGACTGGGAAACCTCCCTCTTATGTGCATCTCTGTGTCTTTGGATGTGAGGCATTTTGCCATGTGCCCAGGGACAAGAGAAGTAAGCTGGATCCCAAGAGTGTCAAATGCATTTTCCTTGGTTATGGGGATGCAGGCGAGATGGGTTATCGTCTCTGGGATCCACAGGCGCGGAAAGTCATCTGCAGTCATGATGTAGTCTTCCATGAAGACAAAATGCATAGGCAGCCTGAGAGAGTTGTTGAGATTTGCAGGGTCATATTTCAAGAGAAGCTGAGAGCTCCCGCACAGCCAGTTGGATAGCCTACAGCTACAGTAGATGCTCATGGTCAAGGCGTTGGACAGGCAGCTGGGCAGGCAACAGAGCCTGCCGTGAGACCGGTCTACTAGAGATAGATGTCCACCAGATAGATTTCAGTCCTCGATGCATTATGTCTTGGTTGCAGGAGAGCCTTTCACTTATGATGAGGCTATGCGCAGGGGTGACAGTCACTCCTGGGAGAGGGTTATGCAGTCTAAGATAGACTCCTTGCATAAGGATAAGACTTGGGATTTGGTTTCCTTGCCTACAGGCAAGAAGGCTTTGCCATGCAAGTGGGTGTACAAGCTAAAAAGTACCCCCGGACACCCCAAGCCAGCATACAAGGCTAGATTGGTAGCAAAGGGTTTTAAGCAGGAGCATGGTGTGGACTTTGATGAGATCTTTTCTCATGTGGTTAAGATGACCACTCTACACTTAGTCTTGGCTTTGGTTGCTCAGCTTGACTTGGATTTATGCTAGATGGATGTCGAGACGGCTTTCTTACATGGGAACTTGCATGATGAGATTTATATGGAGTAGCCTAAGGGCTTTGCAGAACCTGGCAGGCAGCACCTAGTGTGCAAATTGAAGAAAAGTCCTTATGGCTTAAAACAGGCACCTAGGGAGTGGTATCATAAGTTTGATACCTTTATGCAGTCATAGGGCTACAGCCGGAGTGCTATGGATCGGTGTCTTTACACGAAGAAAGCCCATGATGGCTCTTTATTGATTTTGGTACTCTATATGGATGATATGCTGAGCAGGGAAAGCTCACGATGAGCTAGATGCTCTTAAGCCTCAGCTCAAGAAGAGCTTTGAGATGAAAGATCTAGGACAGACCACTCACATACTTGGTATGTGCATTAGACGTGATAGGCATCAGGGACTCCTCTACTTGTCACAGAGGGAGTACATTCATAAAGTCCTTGAGCGCTTCCGCATGCAGGACGTAAAGCCTATTGGGCTGTCCATTGCCTTCTTATGTGAAGGTATCACAGGCTAATTGTCCGCAGACAGATGAGCAGAGGGTCGATATGGCCAAGATTCCCTATGCATCTGCAGTGGGCAATCTTATGTATGCCATGATAGCCACTCGTTCAGATATTGCCTTTACAGTTGGTGTTGTGGCACGCTATATGGCTACACCTAGTAAGAAGCATCAGGATGCGGTGAAGGGTATCATGAGGTACCTGAAGGGCACTGCAGATATATGCATATGCTATGGCAGCCAGGATACAGGAGCCGTGGGGTACACTGACTCTGATTATGCAGGACATGTAGATAGTAGGAAGTCCACTTCCGGCTATGTATTCACCTATGCTGGAGGTGTTGTTTCTTGGATGTCCGGCGTGCAGAAATGTATGGCCCTTTCTACTATAAAGGTCGAGTATGTTGCAGCCACCCCCACTGAGGCTTGCAAGGAGGCCATTTGGTTGGGTCGTTTAGTTGCTGACCTTGGTATTGATGCTATCCCTACACTACATTCGAATTCTATGAGTGCTATTCAGTTAGCTAAGAATCCCAGTCTTCCATGCGAAGACAAAACACATTGAGGTGAGGTATCACTTCATATGTGGGGTCATTGAGGACAAGTCTATTGATCTTGTCAAGATCTCGACTGACCAGAATCATGCAGATCTGCTCATGAAAAGCCTCTCTATAGAGCGCTTTGCCTTCCTCAAGAGGTTGATGGGCGTGGGATGAGATGACGTCTTTCCTCATCCTGTTGTACATGTGTACATATTGTATTGTCTTTTTTCTTTTTCTTTTCACTCCTCACGTTGGGGGTAAAGGCGCCTCTGCCTAGCCACCTGTGTATTACTACACTGACAGTCACCTCCACTGCACACTACAGGTGGCGGGCGCCCGTCACCGTCACTTTATTCTTTATTCTTTTAGTGACAGTTTGAATAAAGGAAGGCTTGGTCACACATTGTGACTATTGGAGTTCCCATTTCTAGTCTCTCTCTTTCTTGCTCTTGCTCTCCTACCATAGCTCTCGAGTCCAACCTTCGATCCATCACTCCCTTTCAAGGGTTCCATTGTTGTTGAGTCGCCATTGGAGGAACTATTTGAGGCCACTGTTGTTGTGGTTGAACCATCATTTGAGGCATTGTCGTCTGTGGTGACTACAATGGATTAGGTGTATTATATTGCGGCACTGTTTGCATATGGGGATAGGGCTAGGGAACTCTCCGTGGGATTGCATTTGGTGGGTATACCATTCTTGGCATGGGAGGAGGTAAGACTCCTCTTCCTAGAGTCATTGACAACCTTGCTTCAACTTCATCATACAAGCTTGCACCTTCCACTGCAGCTTGCAGATTGACTGGTCTTCTCAATTTCACGAACTTGCAAACTTCTAGTTGTAGGCCTCTGAGAAACACTCCTTTCTGGATACTTTCATCCAAATGATGGTTAGTCCATCTCTTTAGGATGGATTCCATTCGCGAGACATAAGTTTCTACTCTTTCTCCAGAGGACTGACTTAGGTTCATGAACTCCTCTCGCATCCGCTACTCAAAACCTTCACTCCTGAATTTAGTGAGGAAGGCCAACTTCAAGTCGTCCCATGTGCCAAAAGTTCATGCTGCTTGTCTCTCATACCACTAAAACGCCGCGCCTTTGAAAGTGGTAGGGAATATTGCTAACCAATGCTCAGGGTTTCTGGCATTGTTAGCCACACATGCTACCATAAATCCTGCTACATGAAGATCAGGGTCTTCATTGTACTCTCCCTTAAAAACTGACAATGGGACTACATTTGTTGGCCTGTCTCATCAATATTTCCAGGATGAATCTAACTAGGAAGGGGACCTTGAGTCGCCATGGGAACTTCTGTAAAGAGTGTTTTTAGGGCGTCAAAGGAAGCTTCTGCTGCGAGCTCGTTCTCAGCTTTGATTTTTGCATTCTCTCTTCTCATGTACCTCTGGACTCGTTCTAACGCTTGCCTCTTGATTGCGTCATTCATCAGGGGCTTGGCTCCAACCAATCGGTCTATACTCAACATGATAGTATCAGAGAGGGCTTCAGTCTCTGGGGGATTCTCTGGCCAACATCTCCTCTACTTCCTTCTTTTCAACATCTCTAAATTCGGCTTTCAAACCACTACAGAGGGGGAGATATTCCGTTCTGAAAGTATCAAAACTCATTCTTCTTAGGATCGTTGTTGTGCCATCATAATAATGCCAAATTCTGAGGATTTCAATAGTGTATGTTGTGAAAAACACTCTGTCTACCAACTTCCAGTGGGTTGCTTGTCAGTGCACCGAGCATCCTATGTATCTTGCTGTTGAGCATCCACGAACAAATTCCAACTCCTTTCCTTCTTGTTTTCGTGAACCTCCACAGACCACGACTCCTGAAGCTTCTTCACAATCTCCCACTTGATAATGTCTGGAAACTTCTCAATGAATCTTCCATGGATGGTCATTCTCTCTACTTCTACTCTTCAGTTTTTTCCCAAACAATTTGCCACCAAGATGTAAGTTTCTACTACTTCAACAGGAAGAGGAAACAGTCCACCACATAGAACTTTCATCATGATGGTGATATGTTTCCGCCATTGTGGGATGAGCTTCTTGTGGAAACTGGCTTAAGAATCTCCAACTCTTCAATGGAAGAAGGAACTTTGCAAACATCCATTGAATTTTTCTCTTCTTGGCAATGCCATTTCCTTCATTTTCAGCCTCTTCTAATGCTTGTTGATGGTAAGTTTCCCCGACTGCGCACCAAAAACATGGAGCCCCAAGAGGAACACCAAGGAAAAGGGGATTCTACTGCAAGAAAATCTATCTTGTAACATCAACAAGATTTTATTTCATTCTTTTGATTACCAAAACAAAGAAAACATCAATTCTTCACATAGTATCATAGTAGATATCTCCCACGGATTTGATAGAATCAACCATAATCTTCAACACCTTCATAGAATCCATCAATAGAAAAAAGAATATAAAAGAATACACAAATTTTTAATGGAAATTAATCACATAGTATTCATCTTCAATGTCTTCATAGTTTTCTCTCTCAATCTCTCATATACAGTTACACTATTTTTATAGAATTGACTATCTCTGACTCTCTCTCTCTCTCTCTCTCTATAGTACATCATCTCCTCACTAAAATGCTCTATAATGACTCTCAATAATCCTTCTTAGGTCGTGGATACACCTCCCAAGAGGTATGTCTAATGTGAAGAGGCACCAAAGCCACTATAGTGTCTCTTCATAGCTCACTACTATCACTGTCACTCCAGTCTTCTCTTCAGTCTTCAACAGCTGCTTCTTCCATTTGTTTTAGCTCTTTTAAACTTAGATTCATACTTTCAAAAAGTTAGAAAGCTTTTTCAAAGTCACACATACATTCTACAGAACACTTATAGAAGATCTACAGAACAGGAATATAACAGATACAGAGCAGAGACTGAGGCTCTACAGAAGGTTTAAGAGGGTTACAGAAGGTCATTAGAGAACATCAAATCCTCATAACTCATACTAAAACCATTCCAAACTATCAAAAACTATTCAATAAGCTTTCAAAAGATTTCAAACTCCATTAATCATCAATCCATGCTTCATACAGAAGAAAATCAGAACAAAGCAGAACCTATACAAAAGGTATCAGAACCTCAATAGAACCTATCAGAACATTACAGAGCTTCATATCTCCACTAAAAATCATAATGAGCTTCCAAAACATAATCAATAACATCCAAAACACTCTGAAACACTTCCATTAACAACCATACATCACTCTAAATCCATCAAAAATCAATCATTCGGACCTCATAAACAACAAAAATCAGTCAAAAATTCAATCTTTTTCCACTCTCAACATTGCAAAATCTCTATCAGTGTGAGTACTCAAGTTTTCTATTCAATCTTTCTTGTCTATCATCTTGCTTCCATTGTGTTGAGAGTGACTAAGAGGGAGAGAGTGAGAGGTGTGCTGAGTGAGGGATGACTGAGGGAAGGTGAAGCTCTTCACCATCTCTTGCTTTTCTTATCTTCCCTATTAGCTCTTTGACTCATTGGTGTGCTTGGTTGTGGATGCGAAGGAGTGATAGCATTGGATCATGTTGATCATCGTCACGGAACCATCTTTGAGCCCTCGAGTCATCAAATGCATGGCAAGTTCACTAAACTCAAGCTAGTCTTGTGTTCTTTCTTTCTTGGGTTGGAGAGGAGGATGCTTGGTTAGTTAGAGTGGAGTGTTGAGAAACAAGGTGAGAGATTGTCGCGTCGAAGTGAGTTGTAGCTTCTAAAACAATAGAAGTTCGCATCCAAAGTCTCGATTGTTGGTGCATTAGGCTCAATATGTTCTGATTGGGATAACAAGCTTGTAGTTGCCCTTTGGGCCTACTATACAACTTTCAAGGCTGCAATTGGCCAAATTCATCCATGGCACTAATGCAATTATGCCAATTGAGTTTCTAATCCCTAATCTTCACATAGCAAAACCGGAGTGTTGGGAAGGCACTAGTGCCTGGACCAATCACCTTGTGGAGTTGGAACGCCTCATTGAAATATGATGTTTGGCCACACATGCCCTCCTTGTTGAAAAGGCTCAGAGTAAGACGAAGTTTGATAGACATGTGCAACAAGATTCCTTTGATAAAGGTGACCTAGTGCTCTTGTATTCTCTTAAAGGCCATGAGTAGGAATTGAAACTTTGAGGCCTAGGCCATATTGCCTTGTGTCAAGTCAACATGATAGACAATGTCGAGCTTAAGACCCTAGAGGGGGAAGGCATTGGACATTTCAATGGCAATCATATTAAGAAGTATTTCCCCCTACGCCATTACTTACATGAATGCCCCATGCATCCTCCTAATGTTCCTATCAACATGGTCATATCAGCTGAACAAATATGGTCTGAGCAACTTGATCAGAAGGGTGATGCTCAAAAGTTGACTTCACCTAGTCCCATGCAAACCCCGATGACTCTATCATTCCTCTAGCCTTTCTTCGAATCCAGTTGATTATTTCCAAGAGAGGTACTATTGATACTCTCATTGATGAAGTTTCTAACTTCAACACCCTTCCATATAATCTTTGGATGGATTTGGGTCAACTCACTTTGACACCCACTCACACTAAGCTTTATCCCTATGGTGGCCAAACTTACTCATTATTTAGTAAATGTAAGCTCTTGCTTACTATTGCAACTGAGAGCATCTCTCTTCTTTTTTACCTTCTTTCAAACTGAGAGGATGTGGGAAAGGAACTTCTTTTGGGCCGACCTTTTAAGTATCAAGTTCCATACACCATCAACTATGTTGATCAACACACTACATTGCAACTTTCAAGTACTCAGGTCGTTTCTAATTTCAATAAAGGGGATCTTTTTGCAAGGCAAATGCCAAGTCCTCATCCCACCCCTTCACAATCCTGTGGCTCCTTATTTCATCAATTGCTCCAAGCCCACCATCATCAAGTTACTCTTGTTGGTTGAGCCTCAACCCCCATACCGAAGAAGTCTACTAACTTTCAATGGCAACCTTGCCTTCCATTACCAATCCTATATCCACCTTCACCACCTTCAATATCATTGCATAGGAAGCCCCTCCAATATTGCAAACCTCCTCTAAAGTTAACAATTTCCTTGTATTGGGTAGCACATGCTCTCTTGAGGGTAATGCCTACATTTGGATTCTTAGAAAAAACTACATTTTTATCTGTCACTTTTCCTCAAGCTTCATCCACACTTGCTTCACGTAGCTCGAAGTGTCAAACTTCCTATCCACGAGCTTCTTATTCCAATGAACAATGCCCAAAGTCTCATGAAGAGTTAGATTCTACATCCCCTTATGCCCCATGTGCATAACCACTTCCTACAAAGTTGCCTATGCTCCCTCCCTCTAACTCACCATCCCCATCTATTGCTTCGGATCAACCTACCAACCCTATTTCCATACCCATCCTTGAGCCCTCAGAATCATTTGAGGTATCCTTTTCTTCCATTCTCTCTCAGCCAATCCACCTGTTGGATCAAGAAGCCCAATCTAAATTCTAGCATGAATGAGGGTAAATGGTCCAAACTCATCTTCAAATTAGTTCCACTACTCTTGATCCACCTTCTAGTTTAAAACCCTTACTCATCTGTCACTCTCTCAACAGCATGGTCGACAACTTGGCCACAAAGGACAACTACCCACATGCTAGTTGGTTACGCCAATTTGACTCTATGTTTACCACACTTGCAAAATTGTTTGCTATGATTGACCTCAGCCTTGCCGATAATGAGACACTTGAACTTGCTACTTGATGGAGTCCCACTTGGGAGAAGCATGGATATCTCTTCCACAAAAGTCTCTCAGTGTAGGCTAAATATGTCAAGACTCTTTCCTAAAAACATCTCCAATCCTCCTGTTTCATAGCTTCTTATGCTCCATTAACCAAATGTGATGATGTTGCTATGTTTGCAGATCTTATAGCCTAATGCACCACTTCCAGTCCTTTCTTAAGCCACTAGTATGGTCATTGGTTCAAGATCACTCATGCCGGCAATCGTCCTATGACCACTGTTGAGCAACAATGTACCATTAGTAACCTATGGGCTGATCCTACCTATCATTCTAATGTTTGACTTCATGCTATTATTTTGGCTCATGAACCAGAAGTGCCATCCAATTTGTAGCAACATCCATTATTTAATAAGATTCTTACAAAGGAGGAGATCCATATGGCTAGTCACTTTGTTGGTCCCTATCGACTCTCATAGATCTTACCTCGTATTTGTGTGGTTTGGCTATGTAGCCAATTGACCTAGATGCCTTTGCCAAATTAGAGTATAAACCCAACTTTTATACTTAGTGACTATCCGCCCTTTCCTCATCTTCACCCTCCATCTAGTTGTCTTTGGATTTTCTATGTACACAATCAATCTAGTTTGTCTTTTTCTTTGTGTTGATGTTGTCATGCCGTCTTTCCTAGCCCTTTGTTGTTGCCCCTATAAGCTAGGAAACTTGCTACCCCTTTTCATTTGCAAGGGGTTGGGTCAATCAATTTTGGCTTTCTTTTTTGATAAACAGGCAAATGTGTGGTTTGACTATTATTGTATTTCTTTGTTTTGGTTAACAAAAAAAATATCAAGTGTTGTCTTATTTTTTTGATTTGGTAGATGGTAGGTTCACAATATGAAATGTCTACATTGGTGGCTATTGAGGAGTCTCACTATGAGGACAAGGCAATGTTCACCACAAAGCAGTGTAAGGAGTTTGGTCTAGAGACTAGTTTATGGAGCTTTGGAGCTTTGCCAACTTCCTAACCTAGAAAACATTGTCAACAGGTATCCTAAAGTTAGGGAGTTGGTGGCTAAATGTGGGCTAAACAACTATATATAGGCAACCAATGGGTCTATTCACTTTGCCACTTGTTACAACTTTGTGCAAAACTATGATCCTAAAACTAGAACAAGTGTGATAAGGTATAAGAAAGGCAATGAACAAAAATGCAAGGAAGTAGCACTCACTCCAAAATTGGTAGAACGAGCCCTAGGTCTTTGCCAAGGAAATGGAAAATAGGGTAAGCTCCATAAAACTCATCTAGTGGATCAAAGGTGGGATGTTAAGCCTAGTGTTAACTCATATGGATTGTTGTTTTCAACCATTGAGGAGGAGGATCTTAAGGCCACTACACAAGTTTCCCACCACTTGTTTACTTAGAACAAGACCAACACTCATACAATAAGGTTTTCCAAGGGATTTGTGGAGGATATTGTATCTTACAATATGCTTGAGGAGGACTTGAATAAAATCTGGTTGGAATAAGTTTGTGAGACTCTTGCCAAGGTACATGTGGTTCTTTCTAAAAATCCTAACGAGAAGCTCACCACTGCTGAGACAAGTTGTGCATGATCAACTTTGGTGGTGCTCTTACTAAGGTTATGATTGCAACTCTAGGACTCTTAGAGTCATTACAAGTGGCTCCAATTGTAGCAAGGGTGGGCCAAAAGAAGGAAAAAAGGCCAAGGGAGGAACATGAGCCAAGTATTGAGTAGTCTCTTAAGACAATGAGCCAAAAAGGAAGTAAGAAAGGAAGATAAACCAAAGAGCACCACCTAGCCATCAAAGAGTCACCAAATGAAGTGCCATATAGGAAGGAAGCACTCCAAAAGAAGGAGACCACAACCATGCAAAAGATCTCTGAAGGCAATAGAAATGAAACCTTGAACTCATAGACAATGGATGAAGAAATTGATAGGAGCATATGAGACTCTGACAAAGGAGTGGGGAAGGCTTTTGAAGAACAATCAAGTCCAAGAGATTCTCAGATACTCATGACCACTCTCCAAACTAGGCAAACACCAATCAGTGGGAAAAGAGTACACAAAAGGAGGATATGACTACTGGTGCAAAATAGCAACAAACTGTTGAGACTTCAACTAGCTCAAAAGAATGCATGAGAAGGGCATTTGTGAAATTGGGTGGTCTTGGTCCATTAGAGCTCTTATGTCAGGAGCTAAGATAGGACAAAGAATTGGCAATTCAAGAAAAGTTGGAAGTGCAAAAAAAGTATGATGAAGAGAGAATGGCTCATCAGGAGTTTTTGAGGCACTCGGCCCAACAACTGCATGACCTACAATACTCAGATTGCAAAGCACAAGGAGATGGAGGAGCTGAGAGGATAGTTGCAAGAAGTTGAGATCATGAGGAAAAGGGAAGAGATTACCCATGCTCATGCTGCATGTCTTACAATTTAGCTAGAGGAAGAAAAGGCAAGGATAACTCTCACCAAAGAGTTAGCAGAAGCATATCAGACTCGTGCAAATGAAAGTAGCCATTATCGGGTTACAAGCTACAATCAGAATGAGTCTAACTACTGCTATCAATCAAGTTGAAGAAAGAGCCAATAGAGCTTATGAGGAGATGCTGTCGCAACTACTCACAGACTTGGTAAAATCCCTTCATAAGGAATGTCTGTTTAAATTTCATGCAGCTACCTATGAACATGCACTCTCATTATAGCAATAGCTCTATTAGTAGGCCATTTGCACTATATCATCCAAAAGCACATATAATGTAGAGGAGCTCAAAGCTCAATTTGCTAAATGTGCCATGGCCACCGTTAACCAGGGGAAAGAGCTCACATTATTGATATTGGATCCAATCTGAAGTCAAATGATTGATCACTTGCATGACATGGGCTATAATGATTGATCACTTACTAAAGACCCCATTGGAGAAGATTCTCTTGAGGATGTGGTTCCTTCTTACACAGTATCCCTTGACATGCAAGGCATCAAGGCACAAATAGAGGATCTAGATGAGCCCATTAAGATCTATCATGAGAAGTAGAAGAAGGGTGAGACCATCATTTTTTATTTCAATCTATGAAGATGCGAAATTCAGAACACCCTTACCATTTAGTACATTGCAAAAGCTCATCAAAGTGGGAGAGAACATAGCCATGAAGTGGTTGAAGAAACAAGATAGATTGGCTTTGAAAGCAGCTTGTAAGATTCCCAAAGAGAAGAACACAAGGATGCATCTCACTGAAAAGCCACAAGAGGTGTGGAAGCTTTAGCCGGAATGGAGATATCCTATCCTCAAAGTAGATGAAATGGCCCATTCTGCCTTTTGCTTCTCAAATTGGAAGAGAGATGTGCTCCATTGCCCTTATCCAAGAAGGTATGGAAGAGATTATCATGTTGAGAAGCACATCAAATATAACTTTTCCAAAATTCCCAATATTAATACTCCACATGAGAGTGAAATCTATCACTTAAAGTTGTATGATCCACTACCTTCTTTCAAAAGTTTCCTAAAACTGTACTCAATTTGCCTAGATCATGCATTCATAGTTACTTGCAATTATCTCTGCAAGCTGTTACAATAGCCACCAACTCCCTATGAGGATGGCCTATCACCTTTGTTCTTTGACATCAATACAAGGATTGATCGCATTGCCATGGCAAGTCTTCTTCTTTGAGCTATACTATTTCCATCTTACTATGTGGCCTTACTCAAGGTTATGGTGGACAATAGATTTGCCCAATGTACATAATCTTTCTATCCAAAATCACCCATTTACCTTCGAACGTTTCTTAAGCTATATCTTTTGAGCAAAGGTTGTCTTTTCCACACATTGCTACAACTCCCCAATAAGTGAATCACTTGTACGTCCACAAAAAAAAGAGGAAAAAGCAATGAAACAAAAGAGACCAAAGCTCCACGATTAGTTAGGTGCACTCACACTTCACTACACCTAGGCATCCTCAAGTTAGGTATTCCAATGGCTTCAATTAGCTAGCTTTGTCTCTAACCCCCTAGCCCTTCCCTTACCACACACTCTCAATGCACATCAAGGGCAAGACCTCCTGGGCTTACTCAAATGATCTATCACCCTAAGTTTTGCACCACACAATAACCATTCACCAACTGGGTCCTCAAGTGTGTGACAACACTTTAGGCTCAACCCATCTCACTGTTGCACTTGCTTGCACACAAATCACTGCAAAAGTAAGTTAGACACACCGCTTAGGGGGAGGGCACAAGTTGGCTTGACAGTCCTTGCGAATAAGAATTGAAGAACCATCAACATTAGTGGCCTCTATATCCTCATCATTCCATGTTTCATTTCTCTTCTCCTATTATGCCATCAATGATTCTCCATATATACATCATCTTCCAGTAATTACCACATCTTTTTGGGCATCATCTATAGCATCTACAACAAGAGCATCATCTTCTTCACTACCAATTCTTCACATCATAACGAGCATATCCCTCTCATCATCCACAATTCTTCATCAATAGCATTTAGTTCTCTCTATCAAGACTATTCTAGCATTCCATGTCTACCTTCCAGGTCTACCTTTGATGTGTGTGCCATGGGACTAGCACTTGTCTAGGAGGGGAATAACATTAACAATATTTTAAGAAGGCTACAGAAGTGCAAGTGTAGGCTACTATTTTTAAAATGATTATAATTTTGTGAAGCTTCATGATATTATTTTGGGCACTTGTGTATTATTGTTGTACTCATGGACATAAGATTATCATGGATGTATTATTTTGTGAGAGTTAGGGTCACTCCCGTGCACATTGTATTTATCTCCCACATTGTATTTGTTGTACTTGCAACCGTTGCATGGATAGTGTACATGTATTTGGGATTAGATTAGCGTAGGCTTGGTCTATTTAGACTATGGAACAAGCATGCTATGAGAATTGACCATCCTAAATCCCACAAAGTGGATAGGATGTCCAAAAGAGGGCACAAACCCTAATTCGCACTGGTAGAAACCCTAAAATGTAAAGTGGGACATAAACCCTAACCCCGATTGTATCTATATAAGGGTGGGAGGTCTCAGTTGTATTGACCCTTTTGGTGCATCCATGCTATGGAAACTCTATCACTGTAACTATTGAAACTTTATATTCTCTTCTTCTATTCTATTATCTTACCTCCATTGTTGAGAGTGAGTGAGAGGTATGTTGAGTGAGGGACTAAGGAAAGGTGAAGCTCTTTGTCATCTTCTTGCTTTTCTCTTCTTCTTTATTAGCTTCTCAACTCATTGGTTTCTTGGTGGTGGATGCAAAGGAGTGATAGCATCGGATTGTGTTGATTATGGTCATGGAACCATCCTTAAGCCTTCAAGCTTTTGTACTATAATGCAAGAAGATAAGTTGGTGAGTTCACTATACCTCAAAGCTAGTCTTGTGTTTTTCCTTTCTTGGTTTGGAGAGAAGGATCCTTGGTTAGTTAGAGCAGAGTGTTGAGAGACAAGGTGAGAGATTATTGCCAAAGTGAGTTGCAGCTTCCGAAACAATAGAAGTCCCTACAAAGTCTCGATTGTTGTGCATTTGGCTCAACAACCATCATGCAACAATGAAGCCATTGGATGTAGCTGCACTGGTCATGAAAGGCTCTCAAAGACTCCCAAACAAGGGTCCTAGAATGCACAATACTTTTATGGGGATTTCGCTTCTTGTTTTCAAGAGAGTAGAAACAACACGCTATAAACATGCCTATATTTGAAGGCCTTCTCATTTCCTTCCTAGATTTGAAATATGAAACATTTGAGGCTGTGGCATCAAAGAATCCTATGTGTTAGTTTGAGATGGGAGGCTCATAGAAATTAGAAAGACAAATAAGCTGCATTACTACTTTTCACTCTACCTTGATAGAAATATATTCCACTATTATCTCTAGATGCCTTCCGTGACACCTTTAGTACAAGCATGGAAACATAGAGGAATATTAGTTTTTCAACTCCAAGCAAGCCCTCACAAACTCAAGATTGCATAATGGCAAAGCAAAGGAGACAAGAGAAGCTCAGGTAGAGTTTCATAACATTGTTTGTGATAAGGCTTGGATTGGAAAAGAAGCGTGTTTATGTTGGACTCTTTGCTACAAAACCCTCTCATTTTATATAAAGAGTGAGTAGCATAACTTTTTAATGTTTGTATTAGATGGACAAAGGATCTATGCTCAGTGATGTTATCAAGTATGTCAAGCAACTGCAAAAGCATTTGAAAACACTAGAGGATCAACTTCCAAAGTAGTCATGGAGGGTATTGAATTTTCCATGTTTGTATTTAATGGACAAAGCATCTATGATTGGTGATGCTATCAGGTATGTCAGGCAAGTGCAAGAGTAACTAAAAACATTAGAGGATGAGCTTCCAAAGTAGTTATCTGGGGGGGTATAAAAAATGTGACAAAGTTGGCAACAACATTAACACTTGTTCAATGAGTAAGAAAGATGAGAATGCTCAACAAACTAACACCCTCCCTCTAGAAAAATGAACAACAAAAAACAAAAACACAAAAGATAGATGGTGCCCAAGAAATGCAAAAAGCTATACACGTTAGTTGGAAAGTGTGTTAAAAGTTGGGGTAACCAAGAGACCACTCCCCCTATATAATTTCTTCCACTCTTTAAATTTAAATTGATATTTATTTGGATTTTCTTCATCACATTGTCCATCCCCCTCTTTTGATTATGTTTTTGTATTACAACACACAACATTGTCGAGTTTATGTCACAAAAGTGGCTCAAAAGTTGAGATGCCTAGGAGGCCACTCCCCCTTATTTGTTTCATGCATAATGGCCAAAAGAAGTTGCATAGTGATTGATTGTTTGTAACACACGAGTATGTACTTGTACCTTTCATTTCATCTTATGTTTTGGTTTAGGATCAAATTGATATGTTTGAGAAATGCACCAACTCCATTTTTGGTGATAGTTGCCCTTTTCGTTGGTGTGCTTGCTTTCCACATAGT
Source organism: Lygodium microphyllum (assembly GCF_053477565.2). Lineage (NCBI taxonomy): Eukaryota > Viridiplantae > Streptophyta > Polypodiopsida > Schizaeales > Lygodiaceae > Lygodium > Lygodium microphyllum. Next base: position 8,460,981 of record NC_141153.1, on the reverse strand, counting down.
TTGGGTTATTGGGTTATGTTCCACTCCTTTTTGTATGACCACATATGAGGATAGTTGATTGTATGTCATCTCCATAGAGGTTAAACTATTTTACATATTTTCATTCATAAATCTTCCACTCTATGCCTTCAATCTAAGCTTGAATGGTTGTACATTAGATTGAATTTAGGTACATAAGGTCATTCTTTATATATTCACTCCTTACCTATTTTGAGTCTCTCTTGGCCTCTCTTTTCTCGCACACAATCGTGCAATTTTTGTGATGCCAAAGTGCAGGTTGTAGAGAACAAACGACGGGGGGGGGGGGGGGGGGGGGGCAACTATAGCATTAGTAACTATAATGGCACGAAGACAAATGAACACTATCAATGTTATGTTTTATGAAGCACATTTGATGTTGACTTTGAACTTTGTAGTTTCCCTTGAGATGAACACTATCGATGTTATGTTTTATGAAGCACATTTGATGTTGACTTTGAACTTTGTAGTTTCCCTTGAGATGTTACAATTTAGATTTTAGATGGGTTATGCATAATAGATATACAAATTGTTTGAGACTTATCACAATTTCAGATACCAGGATCAAGTACATTCTAGCTTCTATATTTTCTTTCATGATACCATATGAAAGATGAACCCTTTGAGGCACCCAATGGCTAAACTCATTTTGTTGACCTAGAAGTCCAAGACTTCATGTACCATCTCCCCATGCATATAGATCTCCACTAAGTATTACTATACATGTGTGATTCAATAGTAGTACTTGCTTGTATTTCCACTGATAGTGGATGTGTCACATCTTAATCAACTTCGTGGCCAAGCCTACCTCTAGACTCCTCCCCCTAACTTTTTACTTCTCCTTGCCTACTAAGGCAACATGCCTTTTACCACATGCAATATTGTGGATAATAATACCACAACTAACTCTAAATGCTTAGCCCTTGTACATGTTCTATTATTCTTCAAGAGAGTACAACATTTTTAGAGAGCTATTTATCATTTTCTTGGCATATGATATTAGCCTATGCCGGCAACCCCTAAGAATACGAATATCAATATCATTAGTTATTTTCATTTCATTTTCATTGTTATTCTTAAGTCGAGATAACATAGTCAGACGTACTCACTTCTTTTGTCTCAATAGGTACGATCCTAGCTTTTTAGAGGTGGTAGAATTAACTTCTTCAAACTCTCTTCAACACAAAAAGAAAAAAAACGACCAAAGGGCAATGCTCTTGTGCAGGATAGTGCACCCTTGTTTAGTCTTACAGCTTGGCAATTGGTTAGTGATGAGCAACTATATGGCACAAAGTTGATGAAATGTTTCTTTTGCCACTAATATCCCAATGTTATTTTGAGAAGGGGACCTTACCTTTATGGGATCCATTAGCTACAAGCTAGGTATTTTGTAGCAATAGAAGACAACATTTTGAGGCTTCAACGATTAGAATCTCAACGCAAAGAGGATAACTACGTATTTATGCAAGAGTGATATTGGAGTTCTTGATTGTTCTTTGATGATTTCATGTTGGGTTGCCTTATTATTCACAAGAAGCTAACCACCTCTATTGCCTTTAAGCAAATATACAAGCTAAAAGTACCAACGGAACTCCATGTGCTATATATACTACTATATTATTTTGGTTGTAAGTTTGGGAAGCCTCAAACCTCCAGAGGGCTTCTCGAACTTACCCCCCTTCCCAAACCTCCCCTTTTTAATTATAACCCCCTCTTTCACATGTAATCTCTCCATGTCTCTTCCCCCTCCCTTTTTTAATTAACCCCCCTCCCCACCTCTCTCATGTATAGGCTCTCTCTCTCTCTCTCTCTCTCTCTCTCTCTCTCTCTCTCTCTCTCTCTCTCTCTCTTCTCCCCCTCTTTTAGTTAGATTTAACTCTTTAATTTAAACGTTCATCTATTTTTTTTCTCTTTTTTCTCCTCTTTTAATTAAATATTTTGAAAACCTTTATAAAATTTCATTTCTCTTTTAATTAAATATCTTAAAAACATTTTTCTTAATTAAAAATTTTTTGACATAGTTTTTCATATACTTTGAGAGAGAGAGAGAGAGAGAGAGAGAGAGAGAGAGAGAGAGAGAGAGAGAGAGAGAGAAGAAGAAGAAGAAGAAGAAGAAAAGAAAGAAATAAAGAAAGAAAGAAAGAAAGAAAGAGAGGGGGGAAGAGGAAAGAGAAAACTCTTTTGAATTTAAACATTGTTTGACAAAATGAGAGAGAGAGAGAGAGAGAGAGAGAGAGAGAGAGAGAGAGAGAGAGAGAGAGAGAGAGAGAGAGAGAGAGAGAGAGAGAGAGAGAGAGAGAGAGAGAGAGAGAGAGAGAGGAAACAAAGAGAAGAAAATAAACTAAAATAAAAGGAGAGAGAATAAAAGAGAAAATTTTTAGACATAAGGAATGTGTGAGAGAGAGAGAGAGAGAGAGAGAGAGAGAGAGAGAGAGAGAGAGAGAGAGAGAGAGAGAGAGAGAGAGAGAATAAAAAATAGAAACAATGAGGGAAAAGAGAAGAGAGAAAGAGGAGAAACAGACTTCATTTGTGAAACGTTGCTAGGAAGCGGCCTAACATTCTGCACATACTTTACCATTCCGTTCCATGCACGCAAAGTGGTCTAAAGCGCACGTGGAATGTTAGTATCAACAAAGATTGTTGATGTAAGTTCTAACAATGGAGCATCATGCTTAGCCATACAAGACCAAGGGCACAAACTTCTAACTTAGTAGTCCATTGACTCCATTGTGAGATTTTGTTGGTTTTAGTTATTTTGGTGGATGAGTAGCCATGTCTATAGGCCTGTGGTACTTGAGAGATTGATGGTGTTATATATTTCAGATGATGGGCTGTCGTGTGTATGGACATCAAGGTACTCAAATTTGACTTGAAATGTCCATGCCATATGGAGGGATAGAGAGTCAGGACTGTGATTTCGATGTGTAATTACCCAATCTTTGACACACAAGCTTTGCTGTTATGTCCGTGTGTGTCTCTACCAAACTCCAAATTGGGCTTCAATGGTCTATAACGAACATTTGCCATGCGAACTCGACGAGTGTCCCTTCTTGCATGTGCCAAAGGAAGAGGCGAGAGAGAAAGAGAGAAAAAATATGCAAAGCTTCCCATTTGGTGCATGTTGAATTTACCTAGGGTAAAGGGGTCAATAAAGTAGCGCCCTCCAAAAGGAAAACACACCCCACCCCAATTGAGTGACAATTTCAGAAGAAAGATGTGGCTTTTTTAGCCACTTAACAATAAAAAATGATTTTTTAAAAATTACAAATGAACTTAACTTAAGTCACACAATTGAGCCATGTAAAATTGTTTATATTTTAAATTTTGTAAAACCCTAAAGTAATGCATCCTCAAGTGTCACTCTATTGGCTCATCAGTGTCCATCTTTTATGAACCTTTCATTTGTAACTAAAGCTACTTGATAAAAATATCAAAATGTCCTAATATTTTTTCTTTGAGCTTCTATATAATATAAATAGTTTGACCATTAAAAAATATTTGTGCAACTCACTTGGAAAATTTTTTTTATAACGGAGGATTGTTAGATGACATTCTATTGGCCCCTTTACCCTAGTCGGCCAACAAACGCATGCATGCTCTTGAAGCTCGCACACAATCACATCAATCAAATCAAAGGACTATTATTAATTAATCAACAACAAAAAAGAGAGCAATATAATAATAAGAATAAATATAACTAAGAATACTATTTGTAAAATAACACCACAAGGGAGGAGAAACTGATGATGACTCGACGAGGGACGGCGGATCCCACGAAGCGGAGGGGCAGGGGTGCCTACCTGTTACTCACAACAGCTTCCCACCGATGCTATATGTATAAGTATTGTCCCTATTCTCCCTTCTTTCAGGTGACGATTACTAAAGAACAGGGGTTTCTTCTCCCGTCATCAGACGTAGCCTAGTCTCCTTGTCTGCAGCAAGGTACACTCTTTCAAGACTTCCTTCTTGTTTTCCTGCCTCGATTAGCTTAAACAGGGGGACGCAGTTTCCATAAAATGCGAAATCGTTTACAGGGGTTAAATGTGGCCATGCATGGCTTATCCAAATAGTAAAAACTGCACTGTATGTATGTTATGAATGCCTATATTTTAATCATCTTTGAGAAAGAGCATAGTAGAGGAAGCATGCTGTTGAAAACTGTGGGACCTCAGATCCGCTGGCTTGCAACACTCTGCATGAACTGCACACTTGATGGATATGTCCTGCCAGTACATAACAAACGACAGTGATCTTGCACGTGGTCAGAATTGGCAGAATCTCTCTATGAAATGCTACATAGCTTCCAAGTGAGCCACATGAAAATCACCGCTCCCGTGAGTGCGTAAAAAATGACAGTGCCTTGAACTCAGCCATGCAGATCCCTATTCTCTGATGTCATCAGTGCGGATTTGCATCCTACTGACATGTTCAAGGCTCAACCAAGACTTGGTACCAGTAATAATGGAAGTGGCAGGGCATATGGATCTTGTAGTGACACGCAATTGTGTTGCCCCTTGGGGATGCTCACGGTGCACCACTATGATGTGGCTAATACGATTCTTGTCCTGAATGATGATTCAGCTGTAGCTCGATTACATTAGACACTAATAAACACCTGTTTTGTTCTTGTCATTTTTGCACCCTAGGTTAAGCTGGTTGTGCCTTGTGACAGGCATTGACAAATGGAGACTACCATGATGAGCCAAAGTCTTTGTGCTATGGTTTGTACTGTGACTACGTTCTCTTTTGAATACATAAATACACATTTTATACATTCTAATACTTCCAATGCGACCAATGGCAGCCTCCAGCTGTAGCTGGCACTTCTTCGAGAAGTGTGCAACCTCAAACATGCAAATTCTCATCAAGAGCACTTGGATTTGGCATGGGTCCAAGGAGCATTAAAAGCTCAAACAGCAAGTTCCAATCCGGTTCAGGACATGAGGCATTGTCCTATGGAGCAATAAATGCTCATGGATCAAAGCAATCCTTGCATAAAAGAGGAGGAGCATTGGGGGCCACCTGTGACTATCAGAAAATACTCATTGCTAATCGAGGGGAAATTGCAGTTCGCATAATCAGGACTGCACATGAAATGGGCATCCCTTGTGTGGCAGTGCACTCAACTGTTGATCGACAGGCTTTGCATGTTCAGCTTGCAGATGAAGCTGTCTGCATAGGAGAGGCTCCTAGCAGCCAATCGTAAGTTCTGCTCTTCAAAGTTGTACATGAGCTTTATTTTAAATGTTGGTTTCTCTTGACATTATTGTAACTGCCTTTTTTGTGGGTACCTATATAAGAGAAACTGTTCGAGGTCTTTTCACACGTTTCACTGTTGAAGTGGTGATTTACATCTGACCTTTTCTAGGTATCTGAACATCCCTAATATAGTCTCTGCTGCTGTGACACGTCGCTGCACGATGCTTCATCCTGGTTATGGTTTCCTTGCTGAAAATGCGACCTTTGTTGACATTTGCAAAGATCATGGTCTTAACTTTATTGGACCGAATGTAAGTCAAAACCCAGCCTGTCTATCAAATTGAAAGTAGCCTTCACTCGTGTATCTGCTGAATACTTGCATGTACATAATGACCAAGAACCTGAGCTAACCTGTTATTTTGGAAATAGCAGTTCCAGTAACTTGGATTTACAAGAGCCTTGAATCTCTCTCCTTTGAATTCCTTTTATGCTACAGACGATTTTAAATAGCAGATGCTTACTTTTTTCCATCCCCACTACAGCCAGACAGTATAAGAGTGATGGGTGACAAAGCAACAGCTCGTGAAACAATGCGTAAAGCTGGGGTCCCGACGGTGCCAGGCAGTGAAGGGCTGATAGAGGTTGATGGCCTAAAAGCTGTGTATTTATTGGCAGAATGTAGAGTGTGGAAGGAGTGGCCTAACTTTGTAGTGCTAAAATATCAGTTCATCTTTGAAAGAGTACCTTCTGACATACATCTTTTGATATGCCAGACCACTGAGGAAGCTGTTAGAATTGCCCATGAGATTGGCTTTCCAGTCATGATAAAGGTAAGTTGGGACAGAGCAATGGCAGTTTTCACAGTCATTAGTCTCAGTGGTCTTAGTTGGTTAGGGCAATGGTGGTTTTTGTGGTGGCTTTAGTTCCTTTTCATTACAATTAGACGTGTTCTATTGCAGGCAACAGCTGGAGGAGGTGGACGTGGCATGCGGCTCGCCAACGAGCCAGGAGAATTTGTAAAATTATTGCAGGTTAGATGCACCCATGCTTCAATGGATGTTCTTTAACTTCAAAGATGAAAGAAGTGCCACCTCATAATGTATTGGATTTTGCTTGCTCTTTTTGTGACCCCATGAGAAGAGTAGCTCCTATCCTGACACACCACCCTCTCCACCCTCAAGCAAGAGCCTGGTGGACCCTAAGCCTTGAAAAGAAAAGGCACAATGACACCTATGGTTCTTTTGGTATTTGCAGTGGGTGTGGTTTGACAGACTTGCACCTGCAAGCTCTTACTTGTAGAGTAAAGCCTTAACTATCAAAACCCAGGCTGCCACTTTGGAAAACAGAGCTTTCTTTTGGTTGTTTTGAACCTTATACACTTCTAGATAGTATTTGTCTGTTGTAGGTCTGGTCAGATATTTCTCTAAATGGAGCAGTGCTTGTAAGGAGTGTGACCATCTGCTCAGCATGGGGGTGTCTGATCCCTGTAGTTATCCTTTAGAGGGTTCTACTTGGCCAGAAAAGATGGATGGATTTATGGCGTAGTGATGATTGTGGCAAAAGCTAGTATGAATAGTAGTGCTATTGTATCAGTGAATGTGCACATATAGCACACACTTTAATAAAGCGCGCACGAATGTGCACACACTTTAATAAAGTATGCATGTTTTGGCAGCCTGATTAGACAAAATATGAACATTCTGACATTTCAGAATTTCATTGCAGCAAGCACGAAGCGAGGCAGGTGCTGCTTTTGGAAATGATGGTGTTTATTTAGAGAAGTTTGTGAAAAACCCAAGGCATATTGAATTCCAGGTCCAGCCCAATGTTATCTTCCTGTTGTGCTCAGTTTTGCCTGGTTAACCTTTTGCACAAAGTTCCTTTCTTAGCCTCATGAGAATCTCATGTTGAGTTTTGGCCTATCTTTCATACTTGCAGGTTCTTGCAGACAAGTTTGGGAACTGTGTTCACCTTGGAGAGCGTGATTGCAGTATTCAGGTTCTTTCTTGTATCTATCGTCATTCAATTCTGCACTTATTATCCTTGATTGAGCTGGCATTAAGCATGCTATTGAATGACAGAGACGTAACCAAAAGCTTTTGGAGGAAGCCCCATCTCCTGCCTTGACAGATGAGCTAAGGAAGGCTATGGGAGATGCTGCAGTGGCAGCAGCTGTGTCAATAGGCTACATTGGTGTGGGAACTGTTGAGTTTCTCCTGTCTGAAGATGGATCATTTTATTTTATGGAGATGAACACAAGAATACAGGTATCTAGCTTAATCAAGCAGGGAGGCTGATTTTGACTGCTTTATGCTTAGGTTCAAGCTTGTTCATATGAATTCATTTCTGCAGGTAGAACACCCTGTTACGGAGATGATTACCTCAACAGACCTCATTGAAGAGCAGATACGAGTGGCACTGGGTGAGAAACTTCGGTTTACTCAGGTCCGTTGACCTTTTAGTCAATGTCTTCCAACTCTAGCCATTTTCACTTGAGATTCACTCTGCAATAACTTTGTTACCTTGGTAGCAATGCATCTTGGTCTCAATTGTACACAAAATGTTGCAAGATTGTGCACGCAATGAACTGAGTGGAGTGCAAGACTTGCAGAACAGAGGAACTCTGAAAGCACTGGTCATGGATATATATTGCTTAAGTCTTGTAGTACATAAGTTTTGCTTTGCAGTACAAGATTTGCAGAACAGAGAGTTTGAAAGTAATAATTGTGGTCATGGGCAGATATTGTTAAATTTTGTAGTATAAGTTGAACTCAATCAATAGATGATCCAATTATATTGAGTCCATTTTAGATTGAGAAGTTAGAACTGAACCTGAAGTTTATACTTATGCCTTTCATGCATAGAGATTTCAAATGCAAGAACCAAATTTGCTCAATTGACTCTTTATATACCTCATGCAGTGGCCACGATAAAATGCAGCTCTCAGGAGATTGAAGACCAGCTATTTACATCGTAGTTGTAAATGATCAATGAAATCATTTATCACTTGCAATAGGGTAATTGGCTCAGTAGCACCCAGGATTGTGGATAACTAGGCGGGCCCATCTTCTTTTGAATGAGCTGCTGAGTTGGGTGCTGCTTAGACGAGTTTGTTGTCAGTGTTAGCGTTTTATAGCATTGTGTTAGTGCAGTAGACAGCATAAGTTGCCCTATGCCAGAGGTAGGTGGTTTGCAAGTTATATCATTATTTAAGGTTCTCATTTGCTGTTCAAGATATTGATTGAGAATGGGAGATGCAAGGTATCAGTTGATAATATGCTGGGATGCAGACAGGATCTTAAAGCTGTGAATATAACTAAACATTCATCATGAGTCAGCCACTGATTTTGATCTTGTCATTCTGGAATGTATTCCTGAGTTTCACTGCTGCTTTTTCTTTCTTTTTGTTGAAGGTATTTATTCAAACTGAGAACTCCACAGATAAGCCCTGATTAGTTCATTAGCACAACTATGCTGAAGCAACAATACAGTAATTCATTACTTGAAACTTTGTTCAGGAGGATATCAAGTTCAGAGGACATTCCATTGAATGCCGAATCAATGCAGAGGATGCATTTCAAGGATTTAGGCCAGGCCCAGGTGTTTGGGGTTGCAAATTCAGTCTTGAAGCTTTGTATCCATGTTTTTCTGTTTTCTGATAAGCCTCTTGTTGTCAGGTCGTATCACTGGCTATTTGCCACCTGGAGGTCCGTTTGTAAGGATGGACAGCCATATATACTCAGACTATGTTGTACCACCAAGTTATGACTCTCTTCTTGGAAAGGCAAGTCTTGAACTATATGTGCTCATGTTCCATTTAGTTGAAAGTGTCTTAGTAAAGAGTGCTTCACTTCTTTTAAAGCTTTAAACACAGTCTTGATGCTGAGTTCTGGTGTTCAGTATGTAATTTTGGTTAAGTTTTAGGGATTGCTTGCACCTCTTTGGTGAAAGTGTCTCCAGTTGTCTATTTGATGCTGTGAAAGTTGTCCTTTCTTGCAATTATTATTTACACGATTAGAAAATACAAATCATCAGAAGACAAAACTGTCAGAACAATCAACAGATAGTCAATCCCTTGGGATTATGCAAAGTGATATTTCATGACAAATGTGTACATTATTGGAACACTTGGAACTCATGCTTAATCTGTATGTTCATGAAGGATATTTGCACCATGGGTACACTTTGATCCCAGGTCTAATCTGGAGCCTTTTGAAGCTCTTTGTTCTTTTTTATGTTCTTTTTGGTTGGAACACTTAAATACTTCTACTTGGTTTCCTACTTCCTATCTTAGTGGGCATTCATTGCCTTTAGTCTTTCATTCCTAAGACTCACGAGGTCCAAGTTTGGGCAAATCTGATTGACTCCACTTGTTTAGGAACATCCATGGATTTCACAGCAGTGAGGTGCTGGCTAAGGATAACTCACATTCAAGTAGAGCTCATTCTTGCCATGCTTCCCTGTAGGAACTCACATTCAAGTAGAGCTCATTCTTGCAATGCTTCCCTGTGGGGAAAAGCCATGATCAAGTCTAGACTTTGTTGTGGTGTTAAACCTGGGAGAGTTCAGAAATGAAAAGGGATGAACTTTCAGTAGGATACATGGAGTTCATACTTCAGGCTATAGGCTTGTGCCTGGATATCAGTTGAAAGCTTTTGGACTTTGTGGAACAACTCATGAGCACACTATCACAGGTTAGCTGACATACGACATACAAAGTCCCAACTTACAAGCACACTATTACAGGTTAGCTGACATGGGCACAAGTTTGGTATGTTCATTGACATGATATGTGTAGACTCTGGGCAAATTGAGTAGATTGGCAAGTGTTGCTGACGGTGATTGGTGTAGCAGTCCACTAGATGCCTGTGAAGTCTTGGATGCTAGTCTTACGTACTGTGAACCTGATTATGATTTGGGTTAAACTTTCCGATTTGAATTGACATGAGGATCTTGTTTGCTTACAGCTTATTGTATGGGCACCCACTAGAGAGAGAGCAATTGCTCGGATGCACCGTGCTTTAAATGATACCATCATTACTGGTAAGCAGTTTTTGATGAATCGGTTTCATAATTACTATTAATTACTGCAATCTCAATTTAAAGAGAGAGATTACTCAGATGCTCCATGCTTTAAATGATACCATCATTACTGGTAAGCATTTTTTGATCAATCAGTTTCATAATCACTATTAATTACTGCAATCTCAATTTAAATGTTAATTGGGTCTCTTTGAATGTTAGACTGCTTGTCTATGTGGTTTTTTCTCCTAGTCCATGTTGGAATCTGATATTTGAGGATTGTATTGCTCCTTACCGAGTTTCTCACGCAATAGTCAATGAATATGAAGTACCTGATACTGTAAATTATGACTTGGATTGCATCCCAGATGTAAGAAAATGAAGCATTAAGCAGTTTTTGATTAATTTTTTTCATAAACATGATTTAATTACTGCAATCTCAATTAAGTTTTTAATTTGGTATCTATGTGATTTTGAAGTGGGTTCATTTTTCTCTAGTCCCTGTCAGGATCTAATGCTTTGAGGATTGTTTTGCTTCTTGAGTTTCTCGTGCAATAGTTAATGGATATGGTGAATACCTTATATTGTATATTGTAAATTATGACTTGGATTGCATCCAGATGTAAGAAAATGAAGCATTATCAATGTAAGTGAACTAACTAGTATTTTATAGCGAGAAATTTTTGTGGCCGATGGTTATCATGGTTCAGAGATTGCTCTTGAGATGCTGTTAATAGATGTTATGTCATTTTCATACTAATTCTCAATTCTATCTCATTGCTATTACAGGCATTCCAACAACTATTGACTATCACAAGCTCATTCTGGATATTCAGGTAATTGAAGTGGCTGTTATGTCCACTCAAACTTGAGTCTTAACAACAACAATGGTTACACATCTCTTGTTTGGACTAACAGGATTTCAAGGATGGTAAAATTGATACAGCTTTTATCCCAAAACATGAAGAAGAATTAGCTGCTGTAAGTATTCATATTTTCTTATTTCTGGCCTTTGCATGTATCTCTGAGTTAGGTAAATTATCAATGGAATTAAATACTCTCACAAACATCAACTTAGGTATGTAAGAATCTGTAAAAGGCAACTATGACTCTGTACTGGTGTCTTTAGAGGAATCAATGAAGATGCGGATAATGACAGTGGCAGTGTTGCAGTCCCAAATAGTTTGCAGGGCACCGGTAGATATTCAGGAGGCAGTTTCCAGTATACTAGTGGGGTGAAAATGTTTGGGAAACCAATATTCCTTTCCTCTCACCCTTCCTTGCATATCCTGTGAATCTCCTGTTTTGCATGTTGTGCACACCACGAGAAACCTACAGTACTATTTGTGTTTCACCTTATTTTTATATGCTTGTTTGTCTGCTTTACTGTCATACTGGTGATTGCATCATTACCACTAATATGGTCCTTAGCTTTGAGGCACTAATTTGTCATGTCCAGTCCATGTACATTCTTGGTTGTGTGGTCTTTATGTGCTTTAACCAGCAGGGCTATATTGCCAGGTTGGACATGAGAAGACTGCTGCAAAATATTATCTATTGGATAATGTAAACCTGACTTTCTAGGCAGATTGGCTGATTAAACAAAAAGGCGGTGTGCCAGAAAACTTGGTTGTGTGGTTCACCTATTTTATTTTCATGTTTGAAGATATGTACATGTAGGTCTCTTAAATACTTGCGCTTGTCAGCTGAAGTGCTCTGTTTTTATATTCATGTTTTAAGAAATGAAATCATAGTGTGTCTTGAACATTTTCAGTTAAAAGAGCTCCAATGCATACTTGTTTGTACTTAAAGCTTGAAGAAAATGACTTACTTTTTATGTTGGATGTACAAAAAGTTCAATCCAACTTTTAATAAAAAGTGGATCAATCAAAGTTTTAAACAAGTTACTGGTTTATGGAGATCACTGTGGGAGTCGTAGGTCTATCAAGTTCATTGTATACAGAGTTCTAGTACTAGGGTTCATGGAGCTCATTGTGGGAGTCATGGTTTATTGAGTTGATTGCGTATGGAAATCTATGAGTACAAGGATCAACCTGTTTGTGTCTGCTAGGCTAAATTTTGTTCTCAGGTGCTTGCTTGCAGCCAATTGCAATTGAACTTGTCTGTTATACTAAATTTTGTTTTCATGTGCATTGCTTGCAGCCAATTGCCATTGAACAACTCCCATCGACAGTGAAGGAGATGGCAAAGGCAATGGCTTGAGACATTTTAATCACAACTTGTTCCTGTACAATATCTCCTGCTTCATCCAATACCAGTAACCCTCGTAGCAGGTTGTATCAAGCAAGCAAGTAGTCGAGCACAAGTAGTTGAGTGCAAGCAGTTAAGGCTCTTGCAACTTAGGTCACTCTCATGGCATTGTCGATTTTGTACTGGGACATGCAGTTTTGAGTTGTGAAAGAAATATATTCTCCTCTCCTTTGAAGTTTCTAGGTGAGGTTGGTGAGCATCTAAACTAATTAGTACAGTATGCAGTTCTCGTAAGTTTGTTGGAACAACTTTCTAATGAAAATGCTTCTCAAAGATCTCTGGGCAAGTTTTTTTCTTAACGGAAATGTCTTTTGATCGCAACTACAATTTTTTTCACAAATAGACAAGATGCGAACTTTGAATCATGTTCTGAGCGAATTAGTTCATTATGACTAGTGCCTTTCTGTTATGTATGCATGCATCACTCTCTCATCAATGGTGAATTTGAAGAAACCTTTAGAGTGAGGCTCCACTTCTCTTATTGTTGATTGACGGCGTGTAGTGTTTTATGTGTAGTTTTAAGGAGCATGTGTCCATTTTTTTGTTAAGATGATCAGTTTTAAGTATGGAGTTCTAATAGGTGTCATGAATGCATGTATCACCACTGTCATCAATGGTAAATTTGAAGAAGCCTTTCCATTGAGATTTTCACTTTTCTCACTGTTGATTGACTGTGTAGTGTTTTCTGTGTATTTTTAGGGAGCCAATAACATTTTGGCTCTCATAAAGTGGCGATGACATTCTCACGGTTTCAGCCTGTAATCTTTTGTCTAATAGCTGTTTAAACGTGTTATTTTGTTCACTATTTAATTGTATTTTCCATTTGGGAGCATGGGGTCCTTTATGTAGGGTCATGTAGGCTTGTTTGAGCACTTTGGAGAAGCTCAACTAACTCATCCTTGTAGTGTAGAGGACATGACAAGGGGCAGTCAGTGGAAGCTTGGACTAAGGTCACCAGAAACTAACCAGTATTTATCAGCTTGCCAATGTAGATTCCACATGTTATTCAAGACTAATAAACTCCTTTCATCTTGCTTGCATCTCACTAGGTTGGGCTTTAAGACGGCTAGTTGGTGATTGGAAAGGCATTCTCATACTGGGGTGCAGTGCACAAAAAATTGGATCTAATAGATGCTCATTTGGCCTAAGCTTTAACTAAGTTTTTAGAGGCATGAACTGCGTTGGGTGGTTTTTTGTCTTTTTTGGTTTTCCACTGGACTGATGAAAGCAAGTACAATATCCATGATGTGGATTTTTTGAAACTATAATGCCCATGCAAATTCAAGTTTGGGATGCTATGCATGCACATTCATGCCGCATGTACTTGAAAACTAGTTAAGTAGAGCATAATGTGCATGTAAGTCGTATATTTGGATTCTCACATCACTTCCACTTGCATGGTAGTGAAATTGTAGGAGAGTACCTTTATGTCTTTGAGCTCAAATGGGAATTTCGACATGATATTAAGACAATTAATTCCCGAAGAACTTATTCTTTGAGCCAAGATAATATGTTTTTTGAGATAGTGTTTGCCACACCTTTTTGGTGGAGGGACTTTTGGTTGTAGATTGACGGTCTTAAATGTTGCCCTTTGGATCCATCCATGCATTTTGACGGTCTTAAATGTTGCCCTTTGGATCCATCCATGCATTTGACACACATATACAATTGATCTAATTTGCGTTTTTAATAATCCAATTTTAATATTAGAAAGGGAAGTTGATTTATAACTGTTTAGTTTTGTATAGTATAGCGTGCTCATAGAAGATAGCTTGTGGTTTTGGGAAAGGAAGTTGTGAAAAAGAGGAATTGTGGGAGCTACATGCAAGAGATTGAGCGGATGGTTAGTCTCTATTGTTTGAAGTTAGTCCCTAGGGAATTGTGTCACAAGTTTGATACATCCACAAAGTCTGAAGGATACAAACACAATGTGACACTACTCTTACATAAAGAAGCTACTTGGGGTAAGTTTGCTTATTTTAATCATGTGTGGGTGATATGCTAATTGTTGGGAAAAACATTCTTTAAGGAAATAGTTACATAGAACTTTTGATAAGGAATATTTAGGTGATGCTAATTAGATTATTTGGCATGAAGATACTTTGAGATAGAGAACATAAAAACGTATCTTCTTATCTTATGAGGATGAAAAAACCTACATTATTGACATGAAGATACTTTGATTAGTTGAAGTTTTAGTAAATCCACCCTCTAAATTGGGCTACTCAAATGTAAGTTATGAGAGAGATTTAAGGGGTTAGCCAATAAATATGCAAATTAGAGTCAGGGTCACTTCTTGTCAATTGTAAATCTTTCTTTTTGAATGCTACATGTTCTATTATCAAAATTTCCTACCAAAATCATGATTACTTCCTAGTCATTTTAAAACATTGTTCTCTCTTATTCTCTTTGTTTGTTGCTTCTAAAGGTAGATTATAGTTTGTTCTACATTTTTCGTTCAAGATCATGTCCATTTCTTCCTCTTTAGTCATTTGAAACATTGTTCTTTGCTTTTTACTCATGTCTCTTGTTTCTCACACAATAGCTTCACAATAATTTCAAGTCAATACCTCTTTAGAAAGCATAAGAGCATGCAAGTATAAGCTTATTGTTCTTATAAATCAATTATATTCATCCTAGAAAAGCTTGCATCATTGAGCATTGCCAGGCAAGGATGAGGTCAATAGTAATGATTAGAAGGAAGGAAACACATTAATCTATAGGTAGATGATTTATCGACAAATGGAAATATTTATCTAAAGGATCCTACTTTTAAACCTTTATAGTTAAAATCTCCTCAATTTTTCAATATTCATGACTTGATGAGATATGGAGATGCTTTTGATGGTTTGCTTGGGTATTGTATGAAGTTATCCTCTATATCGTATACATATACAATCAAAATGTATCGCATGAGAGAAGCCTTGTTTAATATCTCAAACAAATAGTTCTAAGCTTACACGGGTAGGAATTTAGGCCCTTCTAGCTAGTCATTGATAGAGAAATTAGTACACTTAAAAAGAAACTCCAAGGGGATTTAGGGAGAGGAAGAGACTAATAAAAATATATAACAAAGTTATTTGGAACTAGTAGGGCAAAAAGAGGCCGCTTAGTCTTGGAAAGAAACATGTCTCAAATTTTAGGCAACATTATTCGTTGAGAGGAAAGAATCAAGTTTCCCAAAGAAACCATGAACAAAGCAAACTTTATAAGGATTCTGAAATCACTATAAAATTTAGATTTGAGAGGTGCAACTCTCAACGAGTTGGAAAAAGACTTAAAAGCTACGATAAAACTATATGAAATAGTAGAGATATGTGTGATTTAGATATCAATCACAAAGGTTATTGTGCTCTCACTGGATTTTTGTTCCAAATCTTAGATGTAATAGAATAAAGGCATAGTTTCAACTGTTAGGTTCACATTGAATCAACAAATTCTAGGGATTTGTGGGGAGTATGTTCAGAGTGAAGGACTAATGTCATATGAAAAGCAAAAATGAAAGGCTATTTTTGAATGCAACACACTTTGACAATATTTTGGTGGATCTCAAGAAATTATGAATCGCAATAGTTCATATGTATAAGCTAACAATAGAATGTGCTTGTATTTTGATGTTCATCTTAGAATTTGATGAAGCATAAATTCAAAAAGAAGAAAAGATGGAAAAGGTTAGTATTTCCATAATAATAGAGCATTGGAGTATAAAAAATGGTAGGGGACAAGTAGTAGTGTAGTGCGTAAGATTTAGTCTAAGATGGAGATTTGGTGGATAGGTACCAATAGAGAACCATCAAATCTTTAAAAATGTTATTCTCTCACACAAGTATTTTTGACATCGTTGAACCTTAAAAGTAGTGGAGAAATGTTAATAGTTGATGGAACTGACAATTTCAATGTAGAATGGTATTTGAATGTTGATATAAAGACTATTAAATATAGGCTTGGTATATACAAGAGGCCAATCCAAAGTATTCTTCTATTTATTGCATGGAAAGTTTGGGATCCAAAGTTTGAAGTAGTTTGCAACTAGCAAGAAGAGTTCCAACGACAGAATATGTAGGTAGTAAATTTAAAAATACTAGTCTTCCAATTTCTCTTAGGAATATTCATGTTTGTAGGTTGTATATAGAGATTAGAATAATTGATAAGCTTTTTAGATTGTATCTTAATTATGCATATACAATTAAGCCAACATATTTCTGAAATGAATGTATTGATAAATGTGAGACATTACTCTTAGAAATGGATTTCTATGGTGATCAAGTTTGCTTGAGAAAAGATCCAATAGTTTTAAGGAAAACAAGAAATATCTTAGTAGCAATATCTATGGGAGGTTCAAAAGCCAAATAATTTTTAGGAAACAAATATGTGAATGTGATGTGAGAGTATTGGAGAGAGGTGGCTAATTATGATAAATATGACTAGCACACCGCGAGATTCAAACATCTTTTTAAAAGTGCTTAGGAAAAAAGAAAACATCATATACATATTTAGAAGAGCATAAATATTAAATTACAAGTTTTGTTTAGGCAATCAATGAAGTAAAGAGAAAAAAGATATCACTTTTTATTTGGTAAGATAAAATTCTTTGTATTTTTGAAACATAAGTACAAATGATATATATTGATTTTTTCTTTTTGGTTATATAGCACATCCTTAATATTCATGGACCTTATTTTGTGAAAGAGAAGGGCTCCTAGCAACATAAAGTAGCTAAGGCATGTAACAATCTCACTATCTATTGGGGGTAAATACGCATGTGCCTATGTCACCCAATATTTACAACACACACCGTGGTTGCACACCTGTACATTGCACGTGGCTGGCGCCTTTCAGTGACTATTGAATAAGGGAATGCTTGTCACACTTTGTGACTATTGGAGTTTCCACATCTTCTCTCTCTCTCTCTCTCTCTCTCTCCATCCTCCATAGCTCACATCTCTCTTCCTTCCGCTTAGGCTTCTCCTTTCAACTAATATTGTAGCCACCCATTTGAGGAGCTTCTTCATCATTTCTTTAGCCCTCTTGATAAAAGCTTCAGCTTGAAGGTTTCATGGTAGTTCAACCTTCTTCTTCCCAAGGTATGTGTTTTGCTCTTGCTTGTATCCACCCATCGAGACTTGCTCCATGGGTTCCAGTGACCTTGTTTATCATTGCTTAAGGCCTTGAAGTGAGTAGTAAGACCAACACAATGGGCAACAACATCAATGTGATTTACACTAGTTTTCATCTCCCTATCCTTGACACTCTCTAGGACTTACAGCTCATGTTTTGGTCCTCCAGCACTTAACACATATCTTTGCAACTTCTTGGCATTAATACTTTCTCCCAAGTATCATTTGAGAGCTCCCCATCTCTGTCATTATTGTAATATACATGTCTAGGATAGTTTTACTATAGGGTTTAGAGCTCATTTATACTCCTAGTAATGCTTATTTGGTATATGAATCATTGGTGGATGTCGTGAGGATATGTTGAGGTGTTTATTAGCTTCATTTGAGCTCAAGTAGCTCAATTTGTGCATGGTTTTACCACTGTACATTGCTTAGGTAGCAAGCATTCAACTGGGAAAGATGTGTACTAAAGGCTTACATGCTTTTGAGGTATATCATATGCTTATGTGACTTGGCATTGATGTATGGGCTTGGACATGTCTGTGGTGACATTTGAGGCTCCACTTTGAGCTAATTTTGATGTCTTGGAGCTTTGGCTATATGCTTCAATTGCTTTAGTGATTGACATTATGGGTTTGAAGACTTACTTGAGTTTTATGCTTCCGCGGGGCATTGATGTCTATGGGCATCTGGATGTCATGTACTTTGCACTAATCTTTCACATTCCAGATACACTTCAGTGGATGCACTCTTGAGATATCTGTATTTACTTGGATACATTACATTAAAGCTTTGGGTTTTCTATGTAGTTGAGCTTGGTTTATAGAGATAGTAGGACTCTTACCTTATGTACATTCTCTCTTAGATATTCTTGGATGCTCTTACACCTACTAGTGAATTGATTTGATTTACATGCTTTAGACACTGGCACTTATCTCTATCAATAGGATCCAGTGATGCATATATGCTTCTTGGTTATGTATTGAGCTCCATTACTGCTCTATTAGTTGTGTACTTGATGGATCTCTGTGCTTGCTCTTGAGATCTCTTGCGTACACAATGCCAATGCCTATGGGATGTATTGGTTATTGACTTCCTTGATTTTGTGACATGTTTTTAGTACCGGTTATATGCCTATTCTCTCGCTGCTAGTTGCTCTGATCTATCTCGATCGTTATCTGCTTTTTCTTGGTAGTGGGAGCTTGTTGAGAGTGGAAAAATACTGAATTTTTGATTGATTTTTGTTGTTTTTGAGGTCTGAATGATTAATTTTTGATGAATTTAGAGTGATGTATAGTTGTTAATGGAAGTGTTTGAGAGTGTTTTGAATAATATTGATTATGTTTTGGAAGTTCATGATGATTCTCAATAGAGATATGAAGCTCTAAAATGTTATGATAGGTTCTGTTGAGGTTCTAATTGGTTCTGTATACCTTCTGTATAGCTTCTGTTTTGTTTTGACTTTCTTCTGTATGAAGCATGGATTGATGATTAATGAAGATTGAGATCTTTTGGAAGCCTATTGAATAGTTTTTGATAGTTTGGAATGGTTTGAGTATGAGTAATGAGGTTTTGATGACTTTCTGTAACTCTCTGTAGACCTTCTGTAGAGCCTCTGTCTCTGCTCTGTCTCTGTACTGTAACTGTACTGTAGTTGCTCTGGTACTGTATTGTAACTGTTCTGTAGACCTTCTGTAAGCGTTCTGTAGAATGTATGTGTGACTTTGGAAAAGTTTTATAACTTTTGGAAAGGATGAATCTAAGTTTAAAAGAGCTAAAACAAATGGAAGAAGCAGCTCTGCTGAAGACTGAAGAGAAGACTGAGTGACAGTGACAGTAGTGAGCTATGAAAAGACACTGTAGTGGCTTTGGTGACTCTTTATATCAGACATACCTCTTGGGAGGTGCATCCACGACCTAAGAAGGATTATTGAGAGTTATTATAAGAGTATTGTAGTGAGGAGATGATGTACTATTGAGAGAGAGAGAGAGAGAGAGAGAGAGAGAGAGAGAGAGAGAGAGAGAGAGAGAGAGAGAGAGAGAGAGAGAGAGAGAGAGAGAGAGAGAGAGAGAGAGAGAGAGATTCTATCAAAACAATGTAGCTGTATATGAGAGATTGAGAGAGAGAACTATGAAGACATTGAAGATGAATAATATGTGATTGATTTCCATTCAAAAATGGTGTATTCTTCTATATTCATTGTTATATTGAAGAATTCTACGAAGATGTTGAAGATTATGGTTGATTCTATCAAATCAGTGGGAGATATCTACTATGATACTACGTGAAGATTTGTTATTTTATTTGTTTTGGTTATCAAAAGAATGAAATAAAAGCTTGTTGATGTTACAAGATAGATTTTCTTGCAGTAGAATTCCCTTTTCCTTTGGTGTTCCTCTTGGGGCTCCAAAGCTTGGTAGTTTTTGATTGTTTGCCTACAATGGTCTTGGCATACTTCTACATTTATTACAATAATGATGTAATTACAATTTTCAACATTGTCTTGGAGAGTAGACATTGTACTTTGGCAGTCTATTGCTTGCAATTGGTGGACAACTCTGGCTCTACTTCATTTTTTCCCTTTCATATTCACCTACTAACATCAAGCAGTTGTTGAAGGACCTTTCATTTGTGACTTAGAGGAGATCAAGCACCATTTTTCCTTGGAGTTTTTAAAACCTATGATAAGATTAGTAAAAGATTTTATTGGAAAGGACTGTGGAAAGATGCTAAAGATTTTGTCATAAAGTGCATGCATTGTCCAACAGAATAAGGACACTAATAGGCTAGGTGGTTTATTGCAACCATTACATATTCCTACGGGCAAATGGATGTACATTACCATGGACTTCATTACTAGTTTTCCTACTATCAAAAAGGGATGGAATAGTACATATGTGGTGGTGGATAGACTTACCAAGGCAGGCATTTCATTTCAACCAGGACCTAGTTTACTGCTTCACAGGTAACTAGTTAGTTTATGGAGTAGATTTTTAGATTATATGGATTACTGCAAATGATTGTTCATGATAGAGATTCAAAATTCATGAGTAACTTTTGGCAAGCAGTATTCACATCCATGGACACTAAATTGGCTCTTTCTATGGTCTATTATCCATAAATTGATGGATAGACAGAAAGGGTAAACAAGTGGTTGGAGACTTACCTTTGCCATTTCTGTCGTGATGTGTAGCCTTCATGGGATTCTTGGTTGCACTTGGTTCTCATGCTAGTATTGGAGTTTCACCCTTTGAGGCTATGTATGGTTATAAGATGCCCTTATCCACAGTCATTTTCAATGAGAAAATCAATCCTCATGGGAAAGAAGAATTGAAAAGAGCACAAATCCTTCTTCACCAATGTAAGATGAATCTTAGGAAGGCCCAAGGTTAGATGAAGATGTATGCAGATGAGAAGAGGTGACCTAAGTAGAGTTCCAAGAAGGATAATTAGTTTTGTTGAAAGTGCCCAAGTCTCATTACTCTACCTTGAAGGATGGATATAGTAACAAGCTTGCTCATAGGTTCTATGGACCCTACAAGATCCTAAAGTGCATTGGAGACTCGAGCATGTAGATTGGAACTATCCTCTTCCACTAAGATTCATAATTTATTCCATATTAGTCAGCTCAAGCCTTTCTATGATGCTGCTGTGGTGGATATGGTTGATGAGCTGCCAGCTATAGATGAATAAGGTTTTATCTAGTACATCCCTAAGGTTATCATAGGTCAAAGTGAGAAGAAGCTTTGCTCTTCATCTATCATTGAATATTTGATTAGATGGAGAGGTTTGCAACTTGAAGAAGCTTCTTGGAGGCCCGAATCTACGTTAGATAAGTTTCCTTATCTATGGGATACATTGGTGGGCTAAAGCATAATTACTATGGAGCTAGTTATGGTGTAATTAGGGTCCTAACAACATTCTATTTTGTAAAAAATTTTATTCTTCCAAATTTTAAAAATTATGATACCTACAAGGTCAAACTAGACTTCAAGAGCTATGTTTTGATATGTAGCACACTTCATTTGGATACTTCTACCAGAAATTATGCCAAATTTGGTCTAGTAGTGTCTGTTCTTACAACAAGCTTTCTTCTTCATTTTGAGTCTATTTCTTGACTCCAAACTCTTTTGAAGGACTCATGATCATGTATATAGCTGATGCTTACTTTCATTCCTTCATTTCAGTCCATATGTCTTCAATCTTTCATTCATTTCCCTACTTTGTATAGCTGGAAACAGAGTAGTACTCTCTTTCATCCATCCTTTCCAACTTTTGTAAGTTTGTTTTTGTGGGCAAAAACCTTTGGGATGGGATGGATTGTAAGAGGTTGGGAAGAGGAGATATTTAGTGTAGAAATAATAATAATACATTGTCACACTAACATAGATATAAAAGGAAGAGACATGTAATTTTTCACATCTTTTTGGAACATTAATATATTACTGTCTCTTACCTCACCTCCTTGTTCATAGCTGCTATGGCTTCTCTTCTTTTTCTATCTTCCTCTCTCCTTTTTTAGTATTTCTCTATTCTCATTACTCTCTTTCTCTCTCTTCTACAGCCTTCTCTCACCTCTTTTTCTCTCTCTAGTCCTCTCCTTGACGCCTTTATCAAATGGATGTAAAAACAACTTTTTTCATAAGGACTTGTATGAGGATATCTATATGTAGCTATTATAAGATTCGAGATACACGCTTGACCTTTTTATATACTTAAAAGATATATGGTGAATATTATATTGGCATAGAGAGAGAACAGATGAGAGAAAAGAAAGATGTAGAGAGAAAGCGATAGAGATAGAGAGATTGACAACACACTAGGGACTGGAAGATGGGCCATTCCCCCCCCCCCCCCCCCCCCTTGTGGAGTTATATTATTAACAAGGAGCAAGTTCCTTCGTTACACATAAACCATTTCTTAACTTGTAGATCTTGGGAACAAGATCACAGTTCCTTGCATGGTGTACAACCAGCTAGCACTTGCATAGCTTGGAAGTTGGCACCTTTTTATCATTCTTGAGTCTCTCCTTCTCTCCTACACATATTGTGTAGGGATCTCCTCTTGGAGCTTGATTTTAGCAGAGCTTCCGCAACACTTGCACAACTCGAGGGTTGGCAAGCTTGAACTTACATAGATCCTTGCACGGTATACAACCGATGAGTACTTGCACAACTCGGAAGTTAGCTCCTTTGATCTTTTTGATTTCTCTTCTTCTCTCCTGCACAATATGTGTAGGGCTCTCTTCTTGGTGCTTAATTTCAACAAAGCTTCCACAACACTTTGTGAGACTCGAACCACCTTCTCTCCTCCTCTTGCATGCATGCAAAGTGATGCTTCCTTCACCTCCTCCACACCCAAGGAGAGCCTCCCTTTTATAGGGTCCAGGAGCTTCTCTTGTTGTGGAGAGAGACTTGAGTGCCAAGATTGGAAAGGTTGATCTTCATGCAAGATGTGGTTGTTTCAAGACCTACTTTGCAGCACCAATTTTGAAATATCTTTGTGAATTACTCGGATGGAAAAACATCCAACACAAAAGTTGTAGACCTCGTCATTTCTGATAAGCTTTGTGGGCCATTTTTAGAGATCAGCTTTCTATTGTGAGATATTTTGAAAATGGATTCACCATGTCTATTTTAAGAAAATCGGCTTTTTAAACTCTATTCTTAACTTATGGTCCATGCAACCACCTTGAGCCATAGATAAGGAGAGTTCATTAGATTGCCTTGGGCCTCAACCTTAAGATTGACTTTCACACAAAAGCTTGTGTCATCTTAGACCTTAGAAAGAGAAAATCACTTCTCTCCTCACTTCCAGAGGATCATGTCTCTTGTATTTCTTAGTGAGAGAATTACCTCTCTCGTCTTTCTTAGTGAAATAATTACTTCTCTCCTTAATTCATTAAGCGAGAAAATACCTTAAACCTTGATTTGTAAGGTAGAGGATGGCCCCAAATGAATGCAATGCTCATTACACACAAGTAAACATTCCTAGGCATCCCCAGATGCACATGTAAATACATATACACAGTGCTAATGCACTTCCTCTTGTTAGAACTCAATAACTTGTACTAATGCTAATAACTCAATAACTCAATACCTATACAAAATGCTAATGCTAATACATACACACACGTAAATACAATCTTACACTTGGCAGACACTTCCTTCCCCCTTCATAACTTGTACTGCCTGTACCAGATATCACCATCATAGTGCTTTGATCACCCCATTAAGTGATGCACTAGGAATACTACTCTCTAAGTGGTCTCATGGCCATGCTAGATCATCATCAACACTTAAAGAAAAGTGAGCCATTAATTTATTGATTTGAATTTGTGTAATAAGCAATCAATTCAGTAACACTAGCAACCTAAGGGCTTTATGGAAAAAGATAGGGAACACCTAATGTGCAATTTGAGAAAGAGTATTTATTGCCTTAAGTAGGCACCTAAATAATGGTACCATAAGCTCGATGCTCTCATACATTCACAGGGATATACTCATAGTGATATGGATCTGTGTTTTTATATGAAGAATGCTTGTGATAGTAGCCTTATTATCTTGGTACTTTATATTGATGATATGTTGACTGTTGGGAGAGCTCATGATGTGCTGGATGCTTTGAAGACTTAGCTCAAGAAGAGCTTTGAGAAAAAGGACATGAAGACAGCCTCACATATTCTTAGTATGCGCATCACACATGATAGTAGCCTTATTATCTTGGTACTTTATGTTGATGATATGTTGATTACTGGGAAAGCTCATGATGAGTTGGATGCTTTGAAGACTCAACTCAAGAAGAGCTTTGAGATGAAGAATATGAAGAAAGCCTCACATATTCTTGGTATGTGCATCACATGTGATCACTCTAAGGGGCTTCTTTACCTATCATAATAGGCATACATATCAAACATACTTGAGCAATTTTATATGTAGGATTTTCAGCCTATTGGCTACCCTTCACCTTTCCATGTGAAGGTTAGTCAGATAGATTGTCCCTAGTCTAGACAAGCAGAAGGCCAAGATGGTCAAGTTCCCTTATCCAACCATAGCGGGCAATTTTATGTATGCTATATTAGCCACTCGTCCTAACATAGCATTTTGCAGTGGGAATTGTGACATGCTATATGGCTACACGTGGTTGGCCACATTTGATACCGCTAAGGGTATCATGAGGTACTTGAAAGGCATTGCATGTATCTACATTTACAATGCTATCTAGGATCCTACTTGAAAGGCATTGCATGTATCTACATTTACTATGCTATCTAGGATCCTACAATTGTGAGTTACTAACTCCGACTATGTAGGACACATGCAGATAGTAGGAAGTCCACCTTTGGGTATGTCTCCCCTTTTGTTGGAGGCACTATTTCTTAGATGTCTTAGGTGTAGAAATGCATGGCATTATCTACTACTGAGGCAAATATGATGTAGCTACTAAGGCTTGCAAAAAGGAGGCCCTATGATGTAGCTACTAAGGCTTGCAAGAGGACCTATGGCTAGGTCGTTTGGTGGCAGAGACCTTGGTATCATTGTTACTCCTACATTGTATTCAGATTCTATGAGTGCTATTTAGTTGTCCAAGAATCCGTTCTTCCATATGAAGATAAAGCACATTCATCAAGGAGGTGGTAGAGAACAAGTCTGTTGAGCTTGTCAAGATCTTGCTTGATAAGAATTCTACAAATTTGCACACTAAAAGTCTCTCAGTGGAATGTTTTGATTTTCTTAGGAAGATAATGGGTGTAGGATGAGATAATGTCTATTCCTTATCATATTGTACGTTATGTACATTTGTACTTTGTCACTTTTTTCTTGTTCTCTCCTCACTAGAGGCACATTCTCCTTTAAGTGGGAGGTTGTTGGTGGGGATAAAGGTACCTTGTGCCTACACTACCTTGTATTTAGTACACGCATAGGAACACCAGCTATACACAATAGGTGATGGGCACCCATCATTATCACTTTATTCTTTATTCTTTCACTGACTATTGAGTAAGGGAAGATCCGTCACACATTGTGACTATTGGAGTTCCCACATCTTCTCTCTCTCTCTCTCTCTCTCTCTCTCTCTCTCTCTCTCTCTCTCTCTCTCTCTCTCTCTCTCTCGCACCATCCTTCATAGCTCGCATCTCTCTTGCTTTTGCTTGCTCGTGATTCCACTCATTAGGCTTCCCCCTTCACTATCAAGCATGTATGCCATTCTTTCCAAGCATAAGATATGGTGGATGAGTTATTGAAATCAATATTCTTGTGGAGTCATTCAATTGGTTTTTCAAAAGACGACTTCAAAGATTGAAACGTGCATAATAGATGAATTTGAATCCTAAAATGCAATTGTTTTTATAACATGATGCTATACAAACTTTAGTTTTTGAGAGACTATGCATTCTTTCCTCCTTATGCAACTTCTCCCTATAATATAAAATGTTCCCCTATTACATCAAGCCATGGCTTTTACATCTATTTGACTTGCTACTAAAGCATAATATGTGAATGTTAGGAAGTATTCAACTCTGGAGATAAAGTAGCCATCTATTTGACTTGCTACTAAAGCATAATATGTGAATGTTAGGAAGTATTCAACTCTGGAGATAAAGTAGCCATGACCATATTCAAAAATATTAATGGGCCATCTTTTTAAGAAACACTATATTTTTGGCATTACATTGTAACCTAGCATAGCCAATAAAGCCTTGTAAGAGCTTTTATATAGAATATAAGCCATGCTACCTCTTTTGAATGGGTGGTATCGTCACTACCACCACTCCTTGATCCCTTGGCTCTTCCTAAGAAGTTATTCTCATCGTCCATCTCCATATGGAAAAATAGAAATATGTAAGGAGTGGTGGTATCGTCACTACCACCACTCCCTGATCCCTTGCCTCTTCCCAAGAAGTTATTCTCATCGTCCATCTCCATATGGAAAAATAGAAATATGTAAGGAAAATATAGATGCAATAATAGACATGATATTGTATTTTCACAAAGGCTAAAGGTAATATTATATTTTGATTTTCATAATCTTCAATTATATATGATTTCCATAAGTTGATTGTTGTCTTATTGATATGAATTGTACATACTCGGGTTATTCTCTCCCAAAGTTGGAAATTTCAAGCCTCTCTTGAAATTGGTCAAATTCCTCATCAATAAATCAATAAGTCTTTCTCTTGCTCTTTTTCTTTGCTCAAACAAAGAGACAATGCCTTTGATGCATCAATTAACTTATCATCTGATGTTTACATATCCAATTACAATACTCCTTCCTTAAAATCATTTTTAACATCAAGTATACCATCAGCACAAGCCTCTATAATAATTTCTAAGCAATAATCTTCTCTCAAAATGAAGAGCTTCTAGATATGTAACACTACCAAATACTTCTTATCCTTGATGGGAAAAGTCTGAAGAGAAGACATAACAGAGCTAATAGGAGGGAGACTTAGACTCTTCAACTACCTTTAAATTGATTTCTTCAATAATGGTTTCATATTTAAAGTGAACCATATCAAGTTTCTTTTCCAAAGTTTTCTTCATTTGAGGACCCACCTACTCCTTTGCATCCTTGTCATCCACCAACTCCTTTAGCAAGCAATAGCTAGAAGATTTCTTTGCTTTCACTTGCTCTTCACCTTTAACGACATACTTCAGAAGAACATAAATAATCAATGCAATATACTTTTCCATAAGCTTGCATCACTTTGGTTGGAGAAAGCAAACTTTGTTTTGTGAAAAAAAAATTATTTGAAGGAAAAATTTCACATTTCCTAGAAAACAATGCTTTCTCTATAGGTGAACTTCCAATTGGTATGGGAACAAAGTCCTTTGAATATACCTGCACCAAAGACCCTACCTAATGCTTAAACTCCACATAGTCTTATTTGGAAAATTTATTGCAATAATTTAGCACCAAATCAAGGTCCCATTCAAGGTTGAATGTGTTGTGTTTCTAATTGGTTTCTTATATTTTCCTTGTCAAATCCCCAACTAGCCTTGATTGGACAAGTTAGTCTCTACCACTACTTCCTTTGAAGAAGCAGAGAATAATGGCCTTGCTTGGTTTGATGGTGAGGGGACCTCAAATTTTAATTTTCTTGTACCCTTTCTTCTTGGTTGATTTTGAGTTTACCTATTCTAGCATGTGAGAGGTGTTTTCTTTCTCTGATCTCACTTTTCCATCACTCTTTCATTTCCTTGCCACAATTATGTTTTCACCTCTAAAATTAGGCTATTGATGCATTTCAGTTCCAGCTGTCACCTCCTCCACCATCCATGCTACCTCCACTCTTGGTGCAGGGCTACTTCCTTATTGGAGTCAACTTAAAAACTTCTCTGTACTTGGTCTTGCACCATGAAATTTTCCTCCAATGAATAGATGCCATTTTGTGCTTTGTAGTAAAGTATTGGTTAGATCACTAACACTGCATCATATAAGCTAATAGTCCCTTTGAAGCCCTCACCCAAAGCTAGCTTGCATGCACTATCTTTGCAAAATTTGTGATTGGTATATGAGAAATTTCCTCTACCAATTGCACAAAACCAATGCAAGTGTATATAAAGTGTGAGAAGAGAATTACAACACATATCACTACCTAATCTTAGGGATAGAATTTACCCCAACAAAGTGTCACCTCAACGTGGATGTTTAAGATGTGATCAAGTAAGCCAAGAATCCATTGTAGGAATATTATAATCTAAAACCTCCCTTGAGGCCCACCAAGTTCAAATGAACTAGTATTGCATCATCTTTTGTTTATACACATCTCCACATGTGGCAAAAATAATTGTCCTAATCTTGGAAATTCTTGTGCACATACTATGAGTGTGTGTTTGAAAACTTTGTTCCCAATGAAACGAATCTCTACTTTTCTTCCATTATGTTCTCCCAAACCATGATTAAACATTGTGTGGAATGCTATCCAATTGGCACTTACCTCATCTACCATGAAGCTTCTCTGTACTTGGTCTTGCACCATGAAATTTTCCTCCAATGAATAGACGTCATTTTGTGCTATGTAGTAAAGTATTGGTTAGATAATTGGCACGTGCATCATATAAGCTAATAGTCCCTTTGAAGCCCTCACCTAGAGCTAGCTTGCATACACTATCTTTGCAAAATTTGCGATTGGTATATGAGAAATTTCCTCTACCAATTGCACAAAACCAACGCGAGTGTATATAAAGTGTGAGAAGAGAATTACAACACATATGACTATCTAATATTAGGGATAGAATTTACCCCAACAAATTGTCACCTCCAAGGTGGACTAGTATTGCATCATCTTTTGTTTATACACATCTCCACATGTGGGAAAAATATTTGTGCTCATCTTGGAAATTCTTGTGCACATACTATGAGTGTGTGTTTGAAGACTTTGTTCCCAATGAAAAAAATCTCTACTATTCTTCCATTATGTTCTCCCAACCAACCATGGTTAAACATTGTGTGGAATGCTATCCAATTGGCACTTACCTCATCTACCATGAAACCTCAAAAATTAGCTTTGGGATGGATACACTTTTCCATCACTTCATTGAGCTTTAACCAAAACAAGACGTGCAATCTATATATTTGTCCTTCATTGCATATATTGCCACAATCATCAACTCTTTGCACTACAAAAGACCACAAATTGAAGTTCAATGAACAATATACCTTTATGTTTATGTGGTGATGATAGAATAAGGCATGAGTAATTACCTTGGGTCATGCACATATGTAACCATTTGTAGTGCAATAATTAATATGATACACATGGTCAAAGCATATCCAACTATTACATAGGTCCCCGACACCATTCCTTCACACGAGATTCACTAGATCAAACCCTGATGTTGGCCCTATTGTTGACATTTTAAGGATGAAGCACATGTTATCATTGTCAATAGCTTGACCAAGAAATAAGATACCATGGAAAAATCTATAGGCATAATATTGCTTTAAAATCAAAACATGAGATTCCATCTATAGGCATAATATTGCTTTAACTTCAAAACACGAGATTCCATCCCTTGGTCAATTGTCCATCAAGGGAACACCTTGCTTGCAAACTAGGGTATTTGTCACTACTATTCTAACCACAATCATTGTAAGTGTTAAGGGATCGTTGCACTAAAGTCTCTCACCATTTTCTCTATGATTCTTTGAAGCTCTTTCTCATTGGCTCTATAGGTGCCTCTTTGCAACTCATGTTTATGCCTACCTCGATTGGATGAAAAATATTGTCATTTTTCTCATTAATATCACATAATATAGTATGCACTCATGCTTGGAGAGAAAAATGGGGAGTTGCTTGCAATAGAAGCATCCAAGGCTTCCAAGACCATCAGATGATATTCCAATAGTTGGTATGTTGATATTAAGTTTTCCTACATTGTAGGGTGGGTGTTAATTCATAGAACTTAGTAGTAATATGGTATAAAAGGTAGGAGGCTATGCCATGGTTCTTTTAAAGACCTTACAAATGAAGAGTTTAAATCCTATCCATGCCACATGGTTTGGGGATCCAAAGATCAAGCAACCAAAGTAATGTCTATTTGGGCATCCAAGTTCTCTGATGCACTTGCTTCAATGAACTATGCCAAGGAAATCCATCAATGTTTATGTGGGCTTTGTCCAACAATGGCCATCATACTTTTGCTCCATACCCTCCATAGGAGACACGTTGTTTGTTATCGGAGGAAGCTCATATGGCACATTGCCATTTTACAAAACTGGAATTTCCTCTACCCTCTCTAGAATATTGTATTCTAAAGCAAATGATCTAAGACAAAATGATGCCTTCTTGAAGACATTATGTACTCAACAACACGTGATTTGAATGCTTGCCTCTATGCTCATGCATATCTCCTTTTTCACAAAGAGTGTTATTGCACTGATCTTTAAAAAAAAAAAAGAGTTTGGTGAACCTTCCACATAGATCACATTGATTGTTCTACATGGTCTAGGCTTTTGGTGAGGTCTATGGTAGGGGATGGTTACAATGTAGTCCCATTTCATTGCTTATCATGATAGCCTTGTGAAACTAATTATCTACAACATACACTTGGCCAGCCTCCTAGTCACTTCTGCAATGGATTGGTGTATTTCATATTCGACCATTCATGTGGGTGATAGCAAGAACACATATGCCC
This sequence comes from Lygodium microphyllum, assembly GCF_053477565.2. Taxonomy (NCBI): domain Eukaryota; kingdom Viridiplantae; phylum Streptophyta; class Polypodiopsida; order Schizaeales; family Lygodiaceae; genus Lygodium; species Lygodium microphyllum. The sequence continues at coordinate 8,430,211 of NC_141153.1, read as the reverse complement.
TTGCCAATGCAAAAATCCTCCTCCCTTAGCATTAAGAATTGGTTGTTTGTATATCACACTATTGTTTTGGCAACAAGAGAGGCTACAAATATATAGACTAATTGCTAGCTTTTAATGTGGCATATAATGATGGGCCCACTTCAGGTGTGATCTATGTGCACACAAGTGTGCATGCGCATCCACATACTCATAGATGGTGAAGAGATGATGA